>NC_072478.1:15074245-15382351 GCF_027574615.1 Eptesicus fuscus
TTCAGGTTACCTTATACCAACATTTCCATCTTCCATCCTTCCATTCCCTCCCTAGCCCTAGCCCAGGGGTCCTCAAACTTTTTAAACAGGGGGCCCGTTCACTGTCCCTCAGACCATTGGAGGGCCAGACTATAGTTTAAACAAAACTATGAACAAATTCCTATGCACACTGCACATATCTTATTTTGAAGTAAAAAAATAAAATGGCAAAAACACTCGCATGTGGCCCGCAGGCCATAGTTTGAAGATGCCTGCCCTAGCCCTTGCACAATATACCTTTTTTTTAATTGTTCCTTAGGAAAAATCTTTATAATTCTAATCATCAGGGGTGAAGTCTACATGTTCAATATATCTGGCCTTTAAAATCACTTTGGAAACAGAGTCGTGGTTTTTTATTTTCTCCCCAGAAACTTAATGATATGTGGTTCCCCGTTTTTATTCCCTGTCCTTTCAGTCAATTCAGTTTCAAGAATTAATGTTTGGCAACCATGGAGGAGGTCCGTAAATCAGTAAGGAGCCTCTTTGAAAGGCATTTGTGTGGCATTTCACCAGCAGGACCTTCCTGGTGGTCTCTGGCCTATTCCCCAGGCCCTTGTCCTGGACAGATGGGCAGGCCACAGGCGAGGCCCGAATGGAAGAGAAGGGCCTAAGATTCTCAGCCTAGAAAGAACCAGCAGCTGCCAAGCCTACAGGTTCATGTGCTCTTGGCCCTGGTGAAACAATGGAGTGCTCCTTCCCAGTCCAGGCCCAGCACACCTGCATCACTGCCATCAGGTCAGCTTTGTGCAGGTCTTCCACACACAGAAAGCATGAAGGGGCAGTGACTGCACAGAGTCCACAGCTGTGTCCATTAGCCGGCCTCTGACAGGTGACCAGGGCAAGGCTTTCTCATCGCCAGATGTGTCTGCTGGTGTTCTACTCTGCATAGTCCATACACAACCAGGTTCCAGGCTATGCCATGATGAGTTGGCTGAGTCTTTTTTCCCTCTCTGTTTGTTTCTTTCAATCGCAGTTGACATTCAGTATTATTTTGTATTCATTTCAGGTATACAGCATAGTGGTTAGATAATCATATATTTTACAAAGTGGTCCCCCAATATTTCCAGTGCCCACCTGGCCCCATACATAGTTACTACAATATTATTGACTACATTCCCTATGCTGTACTTTACATTCCTGTGACTATTTTGTAGCTACCAATTTGTACTACTTAATTCCTTTCACCGTTTTCACCCATCTCTTGGAATCCCTTCTCATCTGGCAACCATCATAATGTTCTCTGAATCCATGAGTATTTTTCTATTTTGTTTGTTTATTTTGTTTTTTAGATGTCACACATAAGTAGAATTATATGGTACTTGTCTTTCTCTTTCTGACTTATTTCACTTACTCTACAAGTCCATCCATGCTGTCACAAAAGGTAAGATTTTGTTCTTTTTTATAGCCAAGTAATATCTATTGTATATATGTACCACATCTTCTTTATCCACTTATCTATTGATGGGCACTTGGGTGGCTTCCATATATTGGCTATTATAAATAACTAGAGGCCCAGTGCATGAAGATTCATGCACTCTTGGGCGTCCCTCAGGCCAACCACCCTCTCACAATCCGGGACCCCTGGGGTAGGGTCCCTAGGCCTGGCCTGAGATCAGGGCCTATCGGGTCTTTCCTTCCCAGGTCTGCAGGAAGCTGGCCCCACCCCCGCCGCTGCCACTGCTTGCCATCTGTGCAGCACTGCCTCCCCTCCCCTGCACCGGTGGCCTCCCTCTGCAGGCGACAGGCTGGGGTGCAATGGCTTGGCTGGCCTGGGCCTCCCTCTTTCTTTGCTGGGGGGTGGGGCCAGCCATGCAAGGGGCTGTCTGCCTACCTGATTGCCCCTAAGCGCTAGCCTACCTGTCTGATCACCCCTAACCACTGGTCTGCCTAGCTGATCACCCCTATCCACTCTGCCTGCCTGATTGCCCCTAACAGCTTGCTTGGGGGCGGGGCCAGCCCAGTGAGGGTCTGTCTGCCTACCTGATCACCCCTAACCACTTGCCTGCTTATCTGATCACCCCTAACCACTGCTCTGCCTACCTGATCACCCCTAACCCCTCTGCCTGCCTGATTGCCCCTAACCTCTTGCTTGGGGGCGGGGCCAGCACTGACTTCCAGTTGGTCAGCCTCTGGTTGTCGCAGGAGCCGACCGCCAGTTGCCTGCCATCTGTCGCAGGCTCTCCGCTTTTGCCCAAGGCCGGAAAAGCCTCCACAGGCTTTTCCGGCCTTGGGCTCGGCCGCAACCCAGCGTCCCGGATCGCAGGAGCCGACCGCCAGTTGCCTCCCATCCTTCGCACCCCAGCGTCGCCAATCAGCCACCCCGGCCACCCCAAGTCCCACCCCCTGCGCCTCCGCTGGCCCAATCGTGGGCGTCGCTGAGTGATGGTAATTTACATATTACTCTATTATTAAATAGGATGCTGCAATGAACATCGAGCATTCTTTCAAATTAGTGTCTTGGGGTTCTTTGAATATATTCCCAGAAGTGGAATTACTGAGTCATAAGGCAGTTCCATTTTTAATTTTTTGAGGCCCCTCCATACTGTTTTCCATAGTGGATGCACCAATCTGCATTCACACCAACAGTGCACAAGAGTTCCCTTTTCTCCATATCTTTGTAGTTGGCTGAGTCTTTAATCACACTTCCTGGATCTGGTTTTAAGAAGAGAAGTGCAGGCTGTTGCCTGATTCTGTATTTTAAGGACCACCAAGCAGTTGTTGCCCATACATACTGCCTGACATTTGACCTATAAGTCTGTTGTCAAAAATCTCAGACCCTGTCATGCTCATCACAGAGGACTTGTTTATTTCATACAGACGCACCAGTAGGTAGAATGAGCACATAATTTATCCTCCAAACTAGGATACTTTTGAGAGAGAAAAAGAAGACACCACTAATTATTATATCAGAACAGCAAGCATAAACCAGAACGGTTCCAGGCACACCAGGATGTTGGCTACCCAGTCCATTGGGACATGCAGGTGCCAATGCCCCAGTCAGTTGAAGTGGAAGGTGGGGAAGAGCCTGGTGACAGGACTTGGTGCCAGGGCCCCAGACCACTTTGTTGGTAATGCCGCATCCCTTGAATTAGGAACAGGACTTCTGACTGGGAATCTTAAGCAGCTGGTTCAAAGGAAGGCACTCAGCACTGCAGACCATTGACAAGAAAGTCACACATCTCGGTCACAGCAGCAGTCAGGGCTGCGGGGAGACTGACGATGGGGGTCAGAGTTGGAAACAAGTAAGGGGAGACTTAGGGCTTTATCTAAGCTTGAGGAAGCGGAGACAACAAGATATAAAATTAAAAAGGAGCGGGGGGAAAGGCACAGCAAGCAAGAAGGAGACTCAATGATTCAGAAGGAATAGCAAGGACACATTCCTAAGTGGAAGGGAGGAAGGATTTATTTAGTGGATCAAATTGTCAACTGATGAAAAGAAAGTGCAGAATGCTTGTTGAATGTGACGTGACGTGTAGGCTCTGGATTGCCTGGCATTGAACATCAGCTCTGTACTTCCTGGAGTGATAGCAGGAGTCCAGGCCTTGATTTCCCTACCTGGATAATGGGGATAATGAAATTATTGTGGTGATTAAATGATTTATGTATGCAATGCACTTAGAATTGTTACATGTAATTAAGAGTCATTAAGGACTTTAAGAAGGCAAGTGGAAGGAAGGAAATACACAAGGAAGATAATCAGTGGGTTCTGGGTTTAGGATGGATGGAGAGCGAGTAGTGTGGAAAGAAAGAGAATGACCAGGAGGCTGGGCTGATTCAGGCCATGTGCAGGCTGCAATAGCCATGGCCCAGACAAGTTCTTGGAATGACAGGACCAGGTTTGGTGTTTCTAAGAGGAAGGAATTATAAAATATCAGGAAAGAGTTGGTGCCAAATCCATAGAAAGTTTAAGCTGAAAGTTGCCCTTAGAGATCAATTTAACCTTCAATTTAGGAGACCTCAGTCTTCCCCAACATTGAATTCAGACAACTGTAAGATTGAGGCTGGGTAGGAGGTGATGGGCTATTGAAAATGATTGTAGGTTTTGGAGTAAGAGAAGGAATCCAGTGAAATGTTTAGCTCTGGATGCCACCTATTCTGGATGCCTTGGGAAAGTTGCTAGCCTGATCAAGAGTTGATATTTTTGAGATCTCTTCAAGGAGTACGATGCTTTATTTGCTCTAACAAATATCCTTTTATATAGCTTAAAAGCAGAGAAAGTATGGTAGTGAGGAGAAGATATAATTGGAGCAAAAGCTATAGATGTTACAACTGTAAGAATTCTCCAATGGCCTCCCGCGCTCTGTCTTCCTCACACCTCCCGCCCCACCCACCACTCACCCCGCCTTCATTCACCATGAAGATATGTCAGTTTCCCAAGTGAACCAGGCCTCACAGATCTTCCCTTCCTTCCCCCTCCACCTTCACCTACAAAACTCTTTTTATACTTCAAGTCTCATTAAGGAATCACTTCTTCTAGGAAGCTTTCCAGTCTTCTACATATGATTATTGGCCACATGCCCTCACTCCGAACCCATATTCTGACCTCACCCTGCTCTGTGCCTGGGTAGGTGGTGCCCAGACAGTGCATTACACAGGCTCCTTGAACAGTTGCCTTACATCTGGGTTTTGCTGATGGGCAATATCAGCAGGAGATGGGAACGTGGAAGTAAAAAGAGATTGGAGTATGTCTTTCCTGCTCCCCGCTGCTGCTTTAGCACCTCATCTCTGATATCTAGCAACAGCTCTAAGACTTGCACCCGAGCTGGCAGCCCCTCCTCCTTTGTTCCAGCTCTCATGGGCTCACATGTCCACTTCCTGACCTTTCAGCCTAGGATGTGCGGTGTTTCCATGATTGCTGGACTCTGGGTGTCCCTAAATCTCTTTGGCTTCCTTAACCTCCCTAAAAAGTTCCTTCCAGAAAGTTTGCTCAGTTGAAATATCTAAGGTGATATCCTGCCAGGACGCTGACCTCATAGTCTCCCTCTTGAGCACCATTTTTGTCCCCTTCCTTTTTTCTCCTGTAGCATCATCCTCTTATGTCCATGTAGTAAACATCACAGGGTATTGTCATGGCTAGTTCATTCTCTAGCATCCCTTTGGGATTGCTGGCTCTTTAAATACATGTTTTGGATTATTATGCCTGGCACACAGCATTCATTGAATACCCAGATCCACTCATTTCTGACAATTTCAGAATTAATGCTGTGATGCCTTTCTGAAAAATAGCTAAAATTGTTTTTTTAAAAGCACTTGATATAACACAAACTCAATAAATAATAATATGAACATAAAATTGTATAATTTTTGTTTTGCAAAGTGCTTTTACATCCATTGATTTAATTTTCACAACAGCTTTATGAAAAAATATTCAGCTACAAGAAGTAGTTGCTATGCCATCAGTAACATTCATGGAACTTAATGGTCAAGCACTGGGCCCAAGAGCCAGCCTGGACTCTACGCCGGTTCTGCTTTTCTCTGTAGCCTCAGACACCATGTGAACTCTCTGTGTTCCAGGTTCCCATCTATGGACAGGAGGACAATGGCTCCACCTCATAGTGACAACTAAACCAAAGGATAGGTGTAAAGCGGAAAGATGGGATTAGTAAAAGCCTGGTAAAAGCCCAACAAATACTATTTTTTACTAGAGGCCTTTTTTACGAGATTCATGCACTCAGCCCAGCCTGTGCCCTCTCGCAGACTGGGAGCCCTTGGGGGATGTCCGGGGAGTGGGCCTAAGCCATCAGTTGGACATTCTTAGTGCTGCTGCGGAGGCAGGAGAGGCTCCCACCACCACCCACCACCGCTGCACTCACCAGCTGTGAGCCCAGCTTGTGGCTGAGCGTCGCACCCCTGTGGGAGTGCACTGACCACCAGAGGGCAATTCCTGCATTGAGAGTCGGCCCCCTGGTGGTCAGTGCACATCATAGTAACCAGTCATTCCACCGTTTGGTTGATTTGCATATTAGCCTTTTATCATATAGTATCCTGGTGGTCAGTTCGCTCCTACAGGAGCCACCAGTCAGACATCTCCCGAGGGCTCCCGGACTGCTAAAGGGCACAGGCAGGCTGAGGGGTCCCCTCCCCCCACCCCCCAACAGTGCACGAATGTCATGGACTGGGCCTCTAGTTTATGATAAAATGCTTAATCTCATGAATGTGTCCAAGACAAGACTTCTCAGCTTTGTAGCATGAGCAGCTTCTTCTAAAATGGATGCTTCTGCCCTAGCAGGTTTGGCTCAGTGGATAGAGTGTCGGCCTACAGACTGAAGAGTCCCAGGTTCAATTCCGGTCAAGGGCACATGCCTGGGTAGAGGATGTGCAGGAGGCAGCCGATCAATGATTCTCTCTCATCATTGATGTTTCTCTCTCTCTCTCTCTCTCCTCTCTCTCTCTCTCTCTCTCAATCAATTTGAAAAAATAAAAAATAAATCCTGATAAAATAGTTTTTAAAATAAGTAAATAAATAAATATAAAATGAGGAAACTCCGGGGACCTAATGCGCAGCATGGTGACTATGGTTAACAACGCTGTCCTGTGTGCTTCAGAGGGGCCAAGGGAGCAGATCTTGAATGTTCTCAGCAACAACAACCACCAAAGGTGATGGGAGTGTTAACTGACATTGTAGTAATCATTTTGCAATATACACATGTATCAAGTTGGCATAGTGTACACCTTAAACTTACACAATGTTATATGTCAATGAAGACCTGATATCTCCATAAATCTGAAAAAAAAATGGTAATCATGTACCAATATCAGTGTCCTGATTTTGATGGGGTTTTTTTAGATTGTTTAGGATAATGTTCTTAAAAGAATATAGGGGTAATGGAGCATGAAGTTGGCAATTTACTCTGAAATGGTTCAGTTCAAACAAGTTATTTTAATTTGAACTTAACAAATATTCTGTACATTTGAGATTATTTCAACATTTTTAAAATTATATACTAAAAAAAAATTACAGCTAGAACTGTAAATTCTGTCGGTGTGAAAGCATGGGCTCTGCCTTTAATTATATCTTAAAGGGTTTCCCACCTTTTATTCCCTGGTGCTAGTATGAGCTGGTGATGTGTATTTAATTTTACACCCTGCGCTGAGAATATTTTAAATCAAATAAGAAGGCAGAGTTGGAGTGAAATATATACTCCAGTGATCTTTATGGATTCCAGGGCCCTGAAAATGGAAACACTTATTATGTTGACCTCCCCAACTTTGCGCATAAGTGAAGATATCATGGCTGCTTAAGAGCCGGCCCAGTAATTGCTGCCATAAACTACGCACCACAGCCCCTGCTGCACACACGTGGCTCAGCTCACACGAGACCCGCAAGGTCCCATCACAGGCAGCCTCCGATGCATGTCCCTTGGTAGGACAGCTTTAACATCTAAGTCCGATTTTTTATTTCATCTTGAAGACAACTGCCATGCTGTTGCCTCTGGACCCAAACCGTTGCTGAAGAGGGAGGCTTGGAGAACATCTGTGACACAAACGAAGGAAGGACTAGGTTTGGATTCAGATGGAAATCCCCAAACACTACACTTTTCCCCCAAATGTGTTCCATGTGCTTGGTGAGGTGACTCTGGGGCCCAGAATTCAGGGGGAAACCATCTCCTGCTCCTGCTACCTCAGGGCTGCATCTGAGAGAGGCTGAATGCACGGGGAGGCAACCTTTTTGGTTTGGAGGCCTCTTAACATCTGAAGGAAAGGATTTTAGTATTCAAAGGGTAACCCAGGAATGACAGAAATGGAGCATTAAATGAAACGCCTTTATGTAAGTTTCTTAAACACAGAACGAATGCTTCCTATGATTTACTTCAATTTGAATCAAACACAAGACAAAAGCGCTCATCTAGAGCTCCTGCTCTGAACAGTGCCCAGCGCAATGCCACCTGGGATTGCAGAAACCAGAGCAGAGGCGATGCTGAAGATCCAGCAAGGGCTATGGAGTCAGACAAACATGGGTTCAAACCCCAGCTCTGCCATCAAACAATTACATTCAACAATTATTTTAATCTTCCTGGCTTACTATAAAATGAGAATTTCATTACTGCTACCTGCTGTTTAGAGTTGTTGGGGATATTTTAAGATATTAAATACATAAAACACTTACAGGACATCACAGGTATCAGCAGATATGAGCTATTATTATCATTGTTATTGCAGCATTTTATTAGGATGGAACAGGCTATGTTATAGTGACAAATATGCCCCAATCTCTGGGTCTTAACATCTTAAGGCTGTTTTCTCACTCGTACATAGTTGCATGTGAGTCAGACAACCCTCCTCTCTCACGTAGCCATGCCATCTGAGAGCCACTGCTTCCATGGTTGTTGTGACAGGAACAGAGATGGTGGAGGGCTCTAGGTGCTGACCTGAAAGTGGCGGAAGTCACTCTGCTCACATCCCCTTGACAAGAACTCAATCCTGTGGGCTCACCTACCTGCATGGCATGTAGGTGTCCTGTGTGCCAGGCAGAAAGGGCACATGGGCACATGGCAGTATCTCTTCCACAATAAGCAGTTAAGCAAAGGTGGTCTGTAGGCAGATAAGATCAATAAGCTCAGACCAACCGACCTAAGGACCTTGATTGGCTTAGGGAAGATGCATTTAAAAAGAGCCATAGAAAAGGCAGCATATAATCAGCATCATAAAACACAGACATACTGCACGGGGAGCACAGAAAAGAGAAATAGCTTCGGTGTGGAAGCAAAAGACTTCATGGCAAAGAAAGCATCTAAGCTAGACCTTGAAGGATATGTAGGACTCAACACATAGCTGAGAACAAGGGAGTGCTCAGAAGTGTATGATTTTGTGGGAACCTAGCCAATCACACAATTCACATTTGTTGGCATGTTTCTAAGTGGAACCTAATTATCTGGGAGAATTCAGAATACCCACCCAATTTCATCCAATATTAGCAAGAAGAAAAGCTAAATGATGCTGAAGGACCTAAAGAACTGAAGTGGGCTTGATCTACTCTCTTGGTGAGCTCAAGCAAAAACTCGGGGATTTTCTGGGTGTACCAATTACCTATTTCTGTGTAACAAACTACCCAAAACTTAGCAGGCCGGGAGGTGAGGTCAGGTTCATCTGGGTGATCCTTCTGTCCCATGTACTATGGATAAAGGCTACTTACTAGTATTCAACTGGTGAGTGGGCTGGCCAGGAGGGCACCTGGACAGGATGGCTGGGAGGCTGGGCTCAGCCGGGACTGCTCGCCTGAGTAGAGTGCCTATCTCGGCCTCTCTGGCATGTTTCACTTGTGGCTCAGGCCCCAGGAGTAAGTTTCCTGGCACATAAGGGGCAAGCTCATGGCCTTTGCAGTGCAAACCCACCACGTTTTATTGGTTGCATCAAACCACTAAGTCTAGCCCAGATCCAAGGGCATGGGAACTGGATCCCGTCTCTGAATGGGAGAAAGGTAAAACATTTGCAGTCATCTGTAATGAGCCAATCTGTGGTTTGGAGGATTGAAAACAGAGAGAGCTATTTAAAAAGTTAAATTACCAACTTGAACCTTTCCAGTTTATAGGGCCTGAGGGGAGGCAGTCTGTAGCAGAAGTTCGGCCAAGAACGAGAGGTCTTATTGCTGGTTCAAATGGCAGGTGAGCCAGGCAAGTCTCTCCCTTCTCCATGTGCCAGAGCCCATGCCTGTTGCATGGGCATGGGCACCCTGCCCCGGCCGTGGTTGAATCCATGGAAAGTGAACCAAGTGGGCAGAGAAAAGCTTTGGAAACTGTGAACCTAATAGCCAAGTACTGCATTATTGCCAGCTGTGGACTCTACCCGCAGGGACCTCACTGTCTGGTTGGGAAAGTGAGACTTTGCTGTCCTGGAAAGAAGTGTGGAAAATGCCAGGACCCTGTGACCAGGAAGGGGCTGTGAGCTCTGACTGGGAATGCGGCAGGGTGCAGAAGGGAGGGAGGGAGGGGTATGAGCCTCTGGGAAAGACTTCCGTGTGTCACACTTCTTCCCATTCAAGAGACAGGATGGACTGCAGCTCCCTGAGAACTCCGGGCATGAGCATCCTCAGCCTGCTCACACATACTGCTGGTTTTGTTCCAGGATGACTTTTCATTTGCAGCTGCCCTGTGGGGTTGATGGAGACCTAGCCTTGCCACCTCAACCCTGCACACCCTGCACACCACACGGGAGGCGCTGGGCCACGCTTGTGCCCGGCCAGCAGCTCCTGAAGACGGCAGGCCTCCAGGCTGCTGCACCGAACCTGCAGGAAGCTGGAGCTAATCGGCCCGAGCCTTTCCTCTGGCCCCCTCTCTGGTCTCTGAGGTGGCTTCTGAGTGACAGCTTCTCGTGGATGCGTCCCTGTGTCCAGACAGGAGGAGCTGGGCTTTCGGGGCCAGCTTCTGGGAGCGCCCTGTTGCTGCTGGCGGCCTGCCAAGCGCCTGAGGGGCTCTGGGCCAGGCTAGACCTCTGGCTCTGGTCTGGGGGGAAGGGGGTAGTTAAAGGCCAGCCCAAAGGCCCCCTGCCCTGGGCGCTGCCTCTGGCCGGGGCTTGTTAGGTCCCCTTAGACTGCATGCAGAGTGCTTCTCTGGGCCTGAGCTCAGCTCTCCACCTGCCTCCAGGCCTGCTGCTCTGGGGTTCTTCTCAGACAGGGGTGCCAAGCCCATATGGGTCAGGGGGGCTCAGAGCCAGTTTTCCAAAGGAACTCATGTTAATGAGCCAGGCAGACACTCCACGTACTGCATCACAGATGAGAGAACCAGGACTGAGAGGCAATGCCCCCAGCGGACACCCGATTGTTTCATCCTTCCTCCGTTTTGACCCCTCTAAAAAGATGGAACTCTGTGACTTCTTCACCCAGGTGCCCTCTTTTCAGCGTCACGTTCCTGGTTAGTCCTGCATTTTCTAAAGCCTACGGGGGCTCACTATTTCTTCTCTATATTTTCCCTAGTGTCAAATATCTTAAATGTGCTTGCCCATCCCTGTCAGTCCTCCGCAAGATTGAGTGATAAACTCCTTCTCTAGGACTCAGTTTCTCGACACTAAAAGGAAGACACTAGTTGTGTGTGTGTGTGTATGTGTGTGTGTGTGTGTGTGTGTGTGTGTATGTGTGTTAGAAACTGTACACTGTGTTTTTTTGTTTTTTGTTTTTTTTAAATATATTTTATTGATTTTTCACAGAGAGAAAGGGAGAGGGATAGAGAGCTAGAAACATCAATGAGAGAGATACATCGACCAGCTGCCTCCTGCACACCCCCCATCGGGGATGTGCCCGCAACCAATGCACATGCCCTTGACCGGAATCGAACCTGGGACCCCTCAGTCCGCAGACCGACGCTCTAGCCACTGAGCCAAACCGGTTTCGGCTGTACACTGTGTTTTATTAAAAGTTTTCAACCTCTTTTTAAAAAATATATTTTTATTTATTTCAGAGAGGAAGGGAGAGGGAAGAGTAGAAACATCAATGATGAGAGAGAATCATCGATCAGCTGCCTCCTGCACACCCCCTACTAAGAGCCTGCAACCCTGGTCATGTGCCCTGATGGGGAATTGAACAGTGAACACTGAGCCACACCAGCCGGGTCTTGACCTCTTTTTATTACTTCTTTTCCAGATCCTTTTCTATGGCTTACTGGACTTTTACACGGGTGACTGGCTAACAAACCAGGCAGCCATGGGAGCCTGGGAAATCGCCAAATGTTCTTCCTTCCTCTTAGTGCTCTCTCCTTCTTATGTACATTTGGGTGGGAACATAACTGCTCCTGCCAGTGGGGGAACCAGCTCAAGTCTCCTGTAGAACCATTTCCCTCCAGTGCAGAGGGCTTCCTCCAGCTACTGCACATGAGCTGGATATTATAGAACCTCAGAGCCACAGAGCTACCCACAGTCCACCCCCATTTTTGCAGGGTGCTATCTACCTTCAGCTCTTCCAGCAGACCCCCTGCCAGCCTTCACCTCACCGAGATGCCTGGCAGAGGGCTTCCAACCTCTGGCCGGGCAGGTCCACACGCAGGGTGGGGCAGTGCCATGTGTCTGGCCTCAGGCCTGCAGATCTGGGGGCTGGTTGCACCCTGTGGTCACTGCTTCCCGGACTTCAGAATCACGTGGTTTCCACTGAGTGCCGTGCTCACCTGGGGCCTCGCCCAGGAACACCGCTGAGGAAAACGCTCCCGGGGTCTGTGAAGGACAGGAAGGCCTGGAGCAAGGACAGCTGAGGTCAAGGTCACTGTTACAATTCTCGTTGGCAGGGTAAGCAAAGTAAGATGGCGGCCTCTGGACCCAGACCAAACTGAATGTGAATCTCACTCCGACGATCTGGGGCGAGTCATGTGGCCTCTTTGATGCCCAGTGGCCTTGCACTGTGACCACCCTCACGTGAGAAAGGAAGGTGACAACAGGTGCAAATTGCCTGGAAGAGTGAACATGTACCAGAGGCGAAGGTCCCGCCCCATGGGGTAGAGACCTGGGCAACACAGGCTGATGGATGGGCTGGTACCTACTGGGAGGCACACGGACCCTGGAGGTGAGCTCAGCACAGCACCTGGGAATCCCGAGTCTGCCAACTGCCCACCTTCCGGGGGACCCAGACGTTCGCTTCCAGAAGCCCTGCTGAAGCCTGTCTCCTCATCTTCCCCAGGGGACTCGGGAGAGTAGGATTGTCCTCGTGTTCAAGTGCCAGACGAGTCAGCCAGGTAAGTATGTGGGCGTGGGCGCAGACCTGCGTGAGGTCACATCGCTGCCAGGAGACAGAACGCACCAGAGACCGTCAGCTCCTGAAGGGAAGACTCCGCAGGCAGCTGGAGAGCTTCAGTGCCTTAGTGAGGGACCCTGGGGACTGCAAAAGGGGGCTCCCCATGGAAGGCTCCCCGGAGGCTGTCGGCCCTTTGGTTTTGTTGGTCTCCCCAAGGAAACAGGGAAACTGGGCAGGGCCAGACTCTGGCCTCTGCCTCCCGGAGCCTCTGCAGGGCCCAGCTCACATGTGCTACATGTTTGCTGAAATGAACTGACAGATACAGGCCCTGCCACCCTGAGTCTCAGGGCCTGAAGCCAGCGGGGAGCAAGGCGAGCTCAGGAGGCCAGATCTCAGCTCCTCCCCAGACTGAGGCTGGCAGTGGCGCTGGGCCACCTCCCCAGATCCCCTGTGCAGGAAGCGAGCACCTCCTCCCTATGCGTCCTCACTTCAGTGCACCTCACTGTCCTCTGTGCAGCTGGGTGAGTTTGAATCGCCTGACCTCCCTGCATCAGTTTTAGGGTTTTAAGCAAATGACAGCTCCAATTAGCTGTAATTAGAAAGGATTAAAGCCACCCATCGGGAGAGTTTTATAGATAAAATCTATGCTTCTTATATCTTCACTAGAGGCCGGCGCATGAAATTCATGCACTGGGGGCAGGGGGTCCCTCAGCCTGGCCTATGCCCTCTCACAGTCCGGGACCCCTCCTTACCGCCTGCCTGCTTGCTGCTCCTTACCTCTCGGCTGCTCCTTAGCGCTGCCACAGAGGCAAGAGAGGCTCCCGCCACCTCCACTGAGCTTGCCAGCCATGAGCCTGGCTTCTGGCTGAGTGGCGCTCCCCCTGTGGGAGCACATTGACCACCAGGGGGCAGCTCCTGCATTGAGCGTCTGCCCCCTGGTGGTCAGTGTGCATCATAGCAACCAGTTGTTCTGGTCATTCTGCCTTAACAGTTGTTTAGGCTTTTATTATATAGATGTGAGGTGTGTGGGGGTAGGGGTGTGGGTGGGGGGATGGGGAGGGACTCACTTTAGTCTCTCCCTCTCAGTCTTCCTTTCTCTTTAAACCAGACCTGAGAGATGCAAACAATATCTGTGGTGGAGAGGACACTTGCTCACCGGAGGCCAGCCCTGCCTTGGTCTGCATTGTGTTGGGTTTGGCAGCTGATAATGGGAGGAGAGCTGAATTCTAACTAGACAGTGCATGGGGGAGGGCGCGAGGAGGGGGAGGTCTTTAAAAAGGAAAACTCGCAGAGGCTGCAAGCCCCGTTGCAAAGGCTCACTGGGAGTGCAGGCACAAAGAACTGCCCCCCCCACCAGCCCTGCTTTTGTTTACCTAACAGTTGGACAATACATATTTATGCAAATCAGCAGTGGGGCTGTGCTGGCTGGTGGTTCATTAATTAGCATCTGATTCCTCCTGTGTTATCTGGGCTTCCAGACTGGCTAATTTGAGAAGCAGTTGATCTTTCCTTCAAAGGGCTCTGGTGGCCTCTCAGTCTGGAGTGGCCCTGAGTGCCAGGCCTGCCTTGGACCCCACTGGGAAATGAGAGAAGGGACCCGGCAGAGGGAAGGGGATGCGGCCTGGGAGCCACGAACCCAGGAACTGGAAGGGGCCTCACAGGCGATCAAGTCTGACCTGGGATTAGGACTCAGCAAGCACTTGCTGAATTCAGACTGGGCCTCACGTTTCGTATTTTAGAAGTCTCCACATGCAGTAGCCCCATTTCACCTTCACAAAGGCCTGAGAAGAACATTTATGGAGCTTGTCTTATTTCATCTTCGTAATAACTGTGTGATTAGCATCATCCCGTTTTACAGATGTGGGAGTCGTGGTTCAGGGAAGGCTGGCTAACAGTGGCTGAGCTGGGCCTCAAAACCCATGAAATCTGTGCCCTTTTCCCAGCTTTGCTGACTAACAGGCTGAGAACATGATCAGAGCTCAGAGAAGCCAACTGAAGGTGGACAGACGCAAGGCAGGCGGGGTGACCCCGGGGCAGGGACCCTGGAGGAGGCTGGCACCACAGCGAACCCTCCTGGCAGACAGAGCTGCCGGGAGCACCTGCAGGAGGAGACTGCGGGCCTGGGCTGAGGACGGAAGGGCAGCACAGGGCGGAGCTGTCCGTGTGGTGCAGGGTGACCCGTGTGCTGCGTTTTTACACTAAGACACTTGCAAGCAGAAGCCGCAGATGCATGGAAGCCACAGATACGTTCCCTGGGTCAGGGACCCACTGTTCTCAGCTGGACACACCCAGTAATCCGGGCTCTGCTGTTGCTGTCCTGTCTCACTCACCCCAGGGCCTTGTTCACCTGCTGTTTTTGAGGCCCTTTACCCTTTCTGCGTCAGACCAACACACACACACACACACACACACACACACACACACGCACACGGCCCCACACATGGAGACACACACACACACACGGCCCCACACATGGACACACACACACACACACACACACACCTGGCCCCACATGGAGACACACACACACACACACATGGCCCCACACATGGAGACACACACATGGAGACACACACACACACGGCCACACACATGGACACACACACACACACACACACACACACAGCCCCACACATGGAGAAACACACATGCACAAACAACCCCCTTGCACCGACCTGCCTTTCTCCTGCTCGGCTATTCTGAGCACAGGCTCCTGGCTCAGCCCCACAGCTGATGCCCCTCCAACCTGAGCCTTATTAACACATCCATCTCGTGTGCATCTCACTGAAGGGACACAGGGATGTTTGTTCTTAGCCACATCCAGAGCAAGAGGCAAGGAAAGCACAGGAACCCTTCATCCCTGCAGAAACCGCAGGAGTCCTGCCTCAGGCAGCCTGCAGCTCACTGGGATGGGAAGCCCTCCCCCCAAACCCCAGCAGGGAGCTGCCCCTCATCCTAGGCCTCCCTCCTGGTCTGGCGCGTTTCCAGTCAGACCTCAGCCTTGGGAGGAGGCGGCCCCTGTGCAGAGGTCATGGGTAGACAGTGACAGAATGTAAATTGATGGCTGGTAAATAGAAGGCTTTGGAAGCACCACTGTGAGTCTGTCAGGGGCTTTCTCTTTTCCTGATTCATATCATCCTCATTCCGTTTGCAGAAGAAAGCGGCATGGCAAGTTCTCGTACCTCCCCAAGCCAATGGGCGGCCATCCCAGCCAGGTGTCGGCAGGAGAGGCCCTCCATGAGCTGGACTGCCTGCTCCCCTGCATCCTTTCTGTCCTCCCCAGAACCCCAGTTTCAGAGGGAAGGATAAAAGCAGGGCAGCCTGTCACCAGACAGGTGAGGAAGAGGATCCCCACCAACAAACAAAACCAGAGGGCCAGGGGCCAGGGGCTGGCGGAGGTCAACCCTTTGAGTTACAAAGGCCAACACACACACACACACACACACACACACATCCTAACACACACACACACGCACATCCTAACTGGCCCCCACATGCACATCCTAACGGGCCCCTCAGAGCCCTGATGCTGAGCAAAGCCAAAAGTTTTCATCAAGCCACCAACATGGGCAGAGTGCGGAGGCTGGTGTGCTGTGAAAGATTTGGGCCAAAAAGCCTGTGATCACAGCCCTGCTGTGAAGAAGTTCATGACCACATTAACAGGATAAACTTCAGCCACGTGGAGAAAACCTGGCTCAGAATCCCAGGTCTGCCTCCAGCTGTGTAACTTGATGGCAAGCGGCCAGGAAGGGTTGGAAGAGGCCCGTCCAGCACTCGAATTCAAGGCCATGGATCCCTCCCATCTGACTAACAGCGTCCTCGCCTGTCTAGCCTTCCTTGACCTGGTTTAGCATCTTTGTCAGGTAAGGAGCGCAGGGATTATAATTCCCAATTTGAAGATAAGAATCAGAGGATCAGAGAGGTTGAGCCATCCTTCTAAGTTTTCCCAGCAAGAAAGTGCTGGAGCTTGACTAGACACTGCCTGTTCCTGCCACCCAACAGCTGACCTGGGAAATCCCCTCAATAGTGAGGCACCTCACAGCTGTCCCTGGCTCCTTGTCACAGAGGTTCCCTTAAATCGGTCCCAGAATGTAACGTATAACAGATTTTGGTGACTTCTGTTCTGTCGCCCTGACATTTTCCCTACATCAACACCACTTCTCTCAAAATGATGCTTTAGGAGACAGCTGGGTTGAGCAGACCTTTCGGGCGAACTGTGGCCTCCCTGGCTGCATGTCCTTCCACTGTCACGCAAGAGTGCCCTGTTCTTTTCTGGGTTTTTCTACTGGTGGCCCCGGGGCCTTGGGCTGCGGGTTTCCACGGTGCGCCAATATTGCCTGCATACTCGGGCTCTTTATGCTTCTGAAGCCCAAAGCAGGTGGGGAGACCGTCTGGGCTGGGAAAGGCCATCTGAGAGAGGCTCCCTCGCCTCCCCGCAACACCAGCCCTTCCCCTAAGAGATGAAATCTCCTACTAGAAGGAGGCTCCCAACCCTGGCTACAGCTCTAAACTATGGCCGGGAGCTATTTCTGCGGCTTTGTTGCTCACAGACAGCAGATGTTTGCTCAGTAACTCAGAGCCTCCCTTTGTTGTAGCCCCACAGCTGAGTAGCCCAGTCTGTTCTCTTGGCTGTGTGCACACTGCCCCCCTCAGTCTTTTACAGGTGCCCAGGGGCGGGGCCCAGGGCTCACCACTTCTTCCCAGGCTTAACTCATTCGTGCCTTCTCCCTTGCTTTTTATGCACTTTGTCTTTTATTTTTTAAATGCTGGAGGTCCGTCCTTACAAAATAAACATCTTCCCACTTCACTCAACTCCAGCTCCCAGTACAACCCTCTGGGCCGCCCAGCCCAATCACAAGCCCCACCCCACTGCTCCCACAGCTTTGCCCCACCCACTCTCAAGGCCCCACCCCCAGCTCACTCTCAAGGCCCCTACCTGGAGCACCATCCCCTGAATGGAGCCCTGAAATGAAGAGTTAAAAGGAGCATCCACTCCTCCCTTGGGAAACAGTCCTGGTGTGTCCCGGGCGGGAGGAACCAGCTGTCTGCGGAGGCTTCTTGAGCCAGGCCAGAAAAACCTCTCTGTTTCGAGAGGCTTTTATAGATCGATAGACAGTGCTTGTGGCTGTTTTACTGAACCAAAGTGCTCTGGGATGCATGGTGCCCCCGCCCAAAAATAAAAATAAAAAAGGGATCAATAAGGCAAGGGTACCAAGGACTCATTAATTATCAGAAAACGGAGTCCAATCAGTTCTGGGGGCCACTGTAGGGCTAGGAATTAACTCTGGGGAGAGAATAACCTGCTTCTCTCATCCCCCTCCCTCACCCCAATCAATCACTTGTAACAAATGTAAATGCTTTTCGTTTTCAATCCCCCAGGGTACGTCATAGCTGTGTGCATTGGCAGGGTAAGTAGTCAAAGTTAGGAGGGGCGAGCAGTAGAGACAGAGCTGCCCATCAGGCCTGACCCTGGGTCAGCCTTGGGAGTGGAGGGTGAAGAAGGCCAAAGCTTTGGGATGTACTCAAGTGTGATTCTCTGATACCCAGTGAATCTGAGGGCTCCGGGAACAGAAATGATATCGCTACCCTCTAACAATACCCCTAACAGACTGAATGACCATATTATATACTAGAAGCCTGGTGCACGAATTCGTGCACAGATGGGGTCCCTCAGTCTGGCAGGCAATTGGGGCCAATTGGGGCTGTCTCGCCCAGTCCTAATTGGGGCCAATCAGGGCCGGCCAGCTGTGGGGAGGGACCACGAGAGGTTGGCCAGTTGTGGGAAGTTGGCTGTGGGAGCACACTGACCACCAGGGGGCAGCTCCTGTATTGAGCGTCTGCCCCTGGTGGTCAGTACGCATCATAGTGACTGGTTGACTGGTCAACTGCCTGCCCCCTGGTGGTCAGTGCATGTCATAGTAAGCAGTTTAATGGCCTTAGCATATCATTAGCATATTATGCTTTGATTGGTTGAACAGACAGCCGGACAACCAGACACTTAGCATATGAGGCTTTTATTATATAGGAGGATAACACAAACCAGGGTCCTTTCGAGAGTTAAGGAGGGCACCGGTAATAGTTGCGCTGGAATCTGTCCCAGGCCAGCTGGCATGTTGTCCTTTCCTCCGAAAGCAAATCACACTTTCAGGAGATTTGACTCAAAGAAAACATACGAATACACACACATACATAAACATGCATATGCTTGAGTCTTACATGTTCAGGGTGATGACGTTTGGCCTGGCAGAACTGGGGATCAATTGAAGTTAGGACACTGAGCTCAATAGGTTGCAACAGTGAAATGCTGCCCTCCATTACCAATCAAATATTAGGAGATAAGATATACCTGTGGCATGTGGTGGGGAGGGGACAGCCCCACCCTGTTCTGTGCTGCCCTCTACCACTGTACCACCTGCCTTGCCCTTGGCAGAGATCTAGGTTCCTGCCATCAGGTGGATCTCCCTCAACTTCCCGCCCAAAATAGGCAAGCTCATCTTTATCAGGTCATGTCCCCACCTGGCACCAGGGAGGGGTCCCCTTCCTCATTGAGGAGAACAGTTCTTCCAGGTGCATTAAGGCAGGACCCAGCCCATTCCATTCTTAAGTCATCATCAATTACCTTGCCTTGCTGCCCCGCCCACTCTCAAGGCCCCTTGAGAGTGAGACCAGGGATGCAGTGCTGATTGGATTGATCTAAGAGGCTGGGGAGGTTAAAGGTGGGGAGACCGTCTGGGCTGGGAAAGGCCATCTGAGAAAGGCTCCCTCACCTCCCGCAACACCAGCCCTTCCCCTAAGAGATGAAATCTCCTACTAGAAGGAGGCTCCCAACCCTGGCTACAGCTCTACACTATGGCCGGGAGCTATTTCTGCGGCTTTGTTCTTTAACCTCCCCACCCTCTTAGACCAATCCAATCAGCACTTGAACATGGTCTAATCCAGGCGTCCTCAAACTACGGCCTGCGGGCCACATGCGGGTGTTTTTGCCGTTTTGTTTTTTTACTTCAAAATAAGATACGTGCAGTGTGCATAGGAATTTGTTCATAGTTTTTTTTTAAACTATAGTCCAGCCCTCCAACAGTCTGAGGGACAGTGAACTGGCCCCCTGTTTAAAAAGTTTGAGGACCCCTGGAATCTGTCATTAATAATAGTAATAATAATTTGTTTAAATTCTAGATCTCACATCATCCTCTAGCTCAGTGGTCCGCAAACTCATTAACAACAGAGCCAAATATCAACAGTACAATGATTGAAATTTCTTTTGAGAGCCAAATTTTTTAAACTTAAACTTCTTCTAACGCCACTTCTTCAAAATAGACTTGCCCAGGCCGTGGTATTTTGTGGAAGAGCCACACTCAAGGGGCCAAAGAGCTGCATGTGGCTCTCGAGCCGCAGTTTGCCGACCACAGCTCTCGCTAGTTCTATAGTTCTCTTTTTTTCTCATAGCTCAACACTGCCCCCCAAAAAATTATTTATACTTTGCCTATCCCCTTCCCCACTTCCCAGTCATGCCTCAGTCCATTCCAGTCTAACTTCTACCTCCCTCTCACCAGCTGTATAAAGGAAGCTTAACAGGAACCCAACCTGATCACTGTAGTCAACTACAAATAAGAATTAAACATGTAATTCACCCAAATGGTGTATACAAGCGGTGGCTAAGCCTCCCTCCCGGGAGACAGAGCTTTGGATAGGAATCCCCTGTCTCCTTTCCTTACTGCAAGTAAATAAAACTACCTAACAACACCCATGTCTCACCACTTCTTTCCAGGCTTAACTCATTCGTGCCTTCTCGCTTGCTTTTTATGCACTTTGTCTTTTATTTTTTGGTGTATACTTATAAGTAAGCCTTCTTATCTCACCTGTATATCCAGTGTCTATTCGATAGTAGGTTCTCATTAAACAGCTCATGACTGAGGGTTACACTTTTAAAATAATGGAAATGAACTGGAGTCTGTTCAGAAGAGAGAGATCACAGGAGGAAGCGTTCTTCACGCGATAACAGAGAACACTTCAGCTGTACTTACCATAGGCCAGGTTATGCTAAGAACTTTGCTTATGTTGTCCTGATTGATCCTCAGAGCAATCCTTTTGGGGGTCCTACTGTTATGATCATGTCTTATACAGGGGAGTTGAGGCAAAGCGGGACTACACTTCCTCAAGGTCACACACACAGTTAGTACGTCAGGAGGCCAGCACAGTCAGGCTGGCCCCGGAGCTGAGTTCTTGGCAACTCTACCACCGCATCTTTGTAGGAATTATGGGAGATGCCCCGGAGTGGAAAAGGAAACACTGGTGAAACCCGTGAAGTACTGGCATCGGGAAGCTTGCTCTGTGTGGACCCCAGCGGTAGGATTAGAAACAATGATTGGTTAGCTATAGAAAAACAAATGTTGCTCATTGTAATGGGGGGAAACTTACGATAACTGGATCTTTCCAGAAATAGAATAGACTGCCTCAGGTGGAGATCCTACAGAAAGGCTAGAAATCAGTTGGACCTATCGACGACAGACAGATATTAAATGGGCAAGTTGACTAGAACACATGAAGCCCATTGTTACCCTGACAGTCTGTGCGATTCATCTCCCACACTTTATACATTTCCATTTATTATGCTGAACAGTGATACATATTTTCAGCTCCATGGCCATAAATCTCAATTATCGGGAAAAAAGATATCACTAATTGACTAATAAGGTGGCCTCCTCAAATTCTTCTTGAATGAGGCAGAGTCTGGGATTCTTTAAACAATTAATAAAATACTAAGGTAGGTAAGTGAGCTCGTTGTGGAACGATTTGCAGCAGAAGAAAGGCTTCCCGGTTAACGCAGATCCAATCAGAAGGTCAATGAACCAGGGCAAACGACCCCCAGCGTTTCGGGTCATCCAGGTTGTCGCCTGGAACCTGCTCCCCTCGTTAGCCTTTCGCCGTTGTGTCTGAGGCTGGTTAAATTCTGTATCAATTTACATGTTCGTTTACAAAATACATCACAGACTGGAGGGGAAAAATCTAGCCAGACTCGCATATTGTTCCTCGGCTTCTGAAGTAATTTTGTGGCGTTGAAGGGAACGAAATAAAAAAGAAAGTAAGAAAATAAAAATGAAGGGGCTGGTGGGAGAGGCCTAAACACTGCAATTTTCCAACCATTTTCACCCAAATTGTCTGCAATTTCCCAGTGGCCCAGGCTCCAAATTGCGAGTGAATGCTGCGGCAGTAATCCCGGCTGGAGCCTAAGGGCTGTGGTGTCGCCGTAATAACAGCTGGACCCACAACAGAACATGCGGACACACACCTGCCGAGGCAGAGTCCAGGTTGAAAGCGGGGCAGGGCTAAGAAACGCTGCCTGCATCCCTGGTCTCTCTCTCCTGCTTCCAAAAACAGGTCTCCTCTAGGACTGCAGGCATCGAAGTCAGAGAAATCCCTTTCAGACATTACACACTGCCGTCCTCCGCCCCCTCTCCTGCCACCCCTTTACCTGTGAGAAAACTGGGGCCCGAGTGAAGTGACTTCCCTGAGGCCACACTGTAAGTTATTGTAGCAATAAGGTGGAGACTTAAGGCTGCTGGTATTGCTTCTTTCTCGGCCTCCTTTTCTCTAGCCAACCTAAGGAAAGGTCTTGAGGGAAGAGCCCTGGCTGGGTGGCTCCGTTGTTTGGAGCGTGGTCCCATACACCAAGAGAGATTGCTCTGGACAGTGTGCTCAGTGGTTAGAGTGAAGCATCCATCTTACATAAGAACTGCTGTTTGAAATTTTAACCCTGCTATTTGGCTTCTGTAAATGCTTGCTTGCTTAAATAGTAAGGAAAATGAGACTACTCCCACTTCAGAGAGGCCATTAAACCTTCCCCGGATGAAATTATCAGTGCTGGCACTAGGCCAGGCCTTTGGTTGAGGTCTCAAGGCCCCAGCACATAGGGGCTCTTTAAGAACTTGCAAAGGGGGCCGGAAACACCCCATATTTGGGAGACAAAGAAGGTAAAAACATATAAATAGGGAAAGTTCCTCCATGGTGGGGCCCAGAATTTGAGAGACATTTTCCTCTGGACCTGCGCGTAATAAATGTAACTCCATCTCTCTAAGTATTACTTGGTTCTCCAGTTTTCTGTAACAAGAGCATCGGCCCATACACTGAAGGGTCTCGGGTTAGATTCATCAATGTTGCTCTCTCTCTCTCTCTCTCTCTCTCTCTCTCTCTCTCCATCCACTCTCTCTAAAAATCAATGGAAAAAATATGTTGTTGGGTGAGGATTAACAAAACAAAACAAAATAAAAGAGGTTGTGGGTTCAATTCCCAATCAAGGTACATACCTAGGTTTTGGGTTCCATCCCAGGTCTAGGCGCATATGGGAAGCAACCAATTGATGTTTTTCTTTCACATCAATGTTTCTCTCTCTCTCTCTCTCGCTCTCTCTCTCTCTTCTCTCTCTCTCTCTCTATCTCCCTCCCTCCTTCCCTCACTCTCTCTCCCTCTCTCCCTTCCTCTCTCTAAAAATCAATTCTCATGTGAGGATTCTTAAAAAAAGATCTTGAGGGAAGAACTCATCTCTTTGCCAAAGCACCTTACCTGTCCATGTGAGAATTAAAGGAAAAAATGGGAATAAAATGTAGACAATGTAGTGATCTCTGCCTATACAAGTCAACTCCAGGACCCTAAAGAGTAAAACCCATCCATAAATGAGAAAAAAAGACACATCCCTAATGGAATGCAAATATCTTGAACCATTGAAAGTTCATTAAAATTCATAATGGAGCTGATCATTAAACATAAATACATGGTGTGGCAGGCATTAAATCTAATTATTGCACCTCTGAAAATCAATTTGTGCATGCGGTTAATTTGCGGTTGTTATTAATTACCAGTGACAAGATCAATATGCAGCTACTTCTTGGCTGCCACCTCACCCTGTCGGAGGAATGGGTCCATGCTGGCGACACCGATTCCCTGGAGAAACTAGCGACGAGCTCTGGCGTAAAAGTGGGGAGATATATGTACCACTATATGTAATACTTTAAACAATAAAATAAAATTAAAAAAAAAAAGCGGTCCAACAGGAAGCGCTCTGATCTGTGGTTCAGGAGATGCCACTTCTCCACACTGAGGGGCATGTCCCTACATGGGTGTCAGTGTGATACCCAGTGTCCACGTGTGACATCTGGGGGCAATTTTAATGTCCCCGACGCTGATGCTGGAGTCAGTGAGATGCAGGCTCTGACCTCCACCCGCTGCCTCTATCTGTGGGATGTGGATACTGGCAGGTCATTTACTCCCCGTATTCCCTCCCCTGAGATGAGAGCCTGGGAAGGGCATTGAAACGAGAGCCTCCAGACCAGGGCCAGGCGCACGGCAATCATTACTACCATTTACCAAGTTTTATCAGCCTGGTTCCCTGTGAAGCTTCAGCTATAGTAATAATAAATAATATGTAGTAAATGGGAGCTTTTATTATCCTGGTTCTTCCAACCTGTCAAGGTTGTTGGGTGGGCAGGGATCGATAAAAGATAAGATGTAACAAAGCCTTTTGCAAACTGGCAAGTGCTCTGGCATCTGAAGATGAACGCTTTGTCCTGGTACAGAGGGGAGGGGTCACCGTTGAGGGCCTGGGCCCGGGGCGGCCTCTCCTTCTCTGCCAAAGCCCTCCGATGGAGAAGAATGACTGGTCCGGCGTCCCTGTGTAGTCCCCTGGGAAGGCAACTTTTCATCTGCAATGTGAGAGCCTTAGAACCAGCCTGATCCCTGAACGAGGCTGTTGTCTATGTAAAAAGATGTTAGGTGACAGGCAAAGACACTTCCAACCTTTAGCGCACCTTCGTTAAATATTTTCTGATAGAAAAATTACCTCCAGGAGGAAGAGACACGCATCCCCTAGTGCTGAGAGGCACTGACTCCGTATAAAGGACTGCTCTCAATGTCTTAAAAAATCAAGAAGACAGCAGAGCTGACAGGACTTTAAAGGGACAGCTCAAAACCACGTTGCCAGCATCCCAGTGTCGCCTGGACTCTGTTAGCAGGTGTCTACCTGGCCCCTGAAGGCTGTGCTGCGGTGTGTTTTGAATGGACCAAGAACACACACCCCCTCCCTGCCCCTCTCCCGCCATCCAGCCTGGCACGTGGACCAGGCTCGCAGCGTGGAGTTTCTGGAGGGCACGCAGCCAAGCTAACAAGCAGCAGTACTCTCAGAGTGCTTGATACCTTGAGACGACCAAATTGGCTTTCCTGGAGAATCCGGAGATGAATGAAGCCACCCACCACCTCTCATCACCCCCTGCCTGAGAAAAGTCTTGTTTGATTGTTCACTTCAGGGGAGGAAAATGAGAGAGATGTAACTTCACACGGAGCTCAAACACTCGTCTTAAATCATCTCCTCCAGAGGCAGCTCGCTGGGCCACACAGGGCTTCCCCATCCCCAGCACGTGAGACCAGGCTGCGCTGCGGCTCTGGCTGGAGGCCTGCAGCCTGCAGCCTCTTCCACCGGGAGTAACGTATTACCTAGCTTGCCGGCCCTGGTTTCCGTTTCTGTTTGTTTTCCTCCAAAACAGAGAGAGAGAGACACTCCCTGCAAAGCTGTCTGCCCTGTCCACCGTACCAGCCCTCTAGATTTTTCTTTGTACCTGCTCAGGGCTTGTTCATAGTTTATGCGTTGGAAGGTGTTTCTCTTTTAATTGATACCAAGGGGCTGCTTGCTCCTTTAACGTGATTCAGGACTGGCATTGCTCATTGAAGGAGAGACTAGGAGGCGGGGCTGAGATGGAGCTAATTATGTCAGGCTTGAAAAGAGGGCAGGTGAGAGCTTTTCATGCGAGACCTTTGCATATTGCTAAATTAAAAGAATGTCTTGTGCTGATAAACAGGTTGAAGCCAGGCAATGAAGCGGCGCTACTTGGAGGTCAAGGCCAGGGCTGCTGGGGAGGTGTTTCGAGCTCTAAGAGGTGGGGAAGAGGGGGGAGAGGGAGGAGGGAGGAAAGGGGGCTTGTGAGGAGTAACTTGTCCCTCCACCTCCCTGTACCCCTCTCCATAGACACACATACACCCTTTAAAATCGTGGATGGAAAAAGGAGCCAGCCAGCCACAGCCCGCAGACCAAATCCAGCCAGCAACCTGTTTTTCCATATTTTAGTGGTTGGGAGAGAGAGGGCATGGAATAAAAAGAACAAATATTATTTCATGACATGTGAAATTCATTTGCAATTCAAATTTTAATGCCACAAGTAAAGTTTTATGGGAACACATATTATTGACACATTATCTCCAGTGCCCCTGTGCTCCCGCAGCAGAAAGCACGTGGCCCAGGAGGCCGAAATAGTCACTGCCGGGCCCTTTACAGGAAACACAGGGCAACTCCTGCCCTGAAGCAAATGAGAGCAGCTGGGGCGAGGGCTGAGGTCCGAGGCTGTGCGGGGTGGAAACTGCTGTGGACCTGGGGTTAGGAAGGTGGTTGGAACTGCTCTTCAACTCTGGGGAAAAGAAATCACATACGTCTCAGAGCACAGGTATCCCCTTTGTAAAATGTAAATGACATTTTGTGATGTTACATAAGAAAATATATGAGAGGGGGAAAATAAAAGAACCGTGGTGCAACGCTTGGTATAGAGTAGATGCTCTATAAGTGATAAGAGCAGCTTTATTCGAAATAATCAACATATGGAAACAACCAAGTGTCTGTCAATGGATGAATGGATAAAGAATCCTATATAATAAAGATGTAATATGCAAATGGTCATTACACCGTGAAGCGTAATGACAGACCCAGTAACGGCTGGATCATGGATCAGCAGGAGGGTGGGGCAGCGAGCTACAAGTTAGTGGCGGGAGCTACAGGAGGGAGCAGGGCAGCAAGCTATGAGGGGTGGGGGGCGGGATGAGGTGGAGGGAGCTACAGGAGGGTGGGGCAGCGGGCAGAGAGCTACAGGAAGGTGGCATCGAGCTACTGGCTACAAGTGGGCGGCAGAGAGCTACAGGAGGGGACAGGGCAGCAAGCTATGAGGGGGTTGGGGAAGGAGGGGCAGGGGGAGCTTCAGGAGGGCGGGGCAGTGGGCAGAGAGCTACTGGAGGGCGGCAGCAAGCTATTGGCGAGCTATTGGTGCACAGATTCGTGCACAGGGCTACTAGTATATATACAAAATATTATTCAGCCATGCAAAAGAATAAAGTCCTGCCATTTGTGACAACATGGATGACATGGATGGACCTTGAGGACATTATGCTGAGTGAAATAAATCAGAGAAACACAAATGATACCACTGTACATGGAATCTAAAAAATCCAAATTCCTGGACACAGAGAGTGGAATGGTGAGTCCCAGGGCCTGGGAGCTGGGGAAATGGGGGCATGTTGGTCAAAGAGACAAACTTCCCATTAGAAGATGAATCCTTTCTGTGGATCAAATGTACAGCATCGTGATTATAGAAAACACTGTATTGGATACTGAAAAGTTGCTAGGAAAATAGATCTTACATGTTCTCCCGACAGAAAAAGAAATAATAATTATCATATTGCAACATATAAGTGTATTACACCAATGCCTTATACACCTTAAAGTTACACAATGTTAGATGTCAATTATATCTCAATAAAGTAGAAGGAAAGAGAACAGAATGGATAAAACAATAAATTAACATATAGCCTTTATTAAAAGGCTGCACATCTTTAAAGATCCCACTGTGGTTCCATTTCTTCAAGAAAGTTCCATGTCTTCCCAACTAATCTCACCCAAATGGCCTCCCCTCCTCTGAGTGTCTGCAGTGTTGACCACACTCCTCCCTCCTTTCTGCCTCTGTATGACTCTTGATGTTCGTTTCCATGGGCATCTAGCTCATCCTCCCTTAGACTGTCAGCTTGGTGGCGTGCTGACACTTCTCTGTCGCCCAGTGTCAGAGACGGCAGGATCCCTGCACAGGGACTGCTGCTCTGAGTTGTTCTGAGTCCATATATTCTTCTAAATTCTTCCCGACTATGCCAGGGCAGGTCATTCTCGAACCCTGCCCACTGTACTAACTGTTGGGAACTTAGTCCAAGTTCCTCCTTTATCCTCTGCTCACTAGTTACAGATGTTGGGTCCGAGCCCCTCTGCCTGGGGAAAAGAAATCACATATGTCTCAGAGCACAGGTATCCCCTTTGTAAAATGTAAATGACATTTTGTGGCATTAAAATTTGAATTGCAAATGAATTTCACATGTCATGAAATAATATTTGTTCTTTTTATTCCATGCCCTCCTTGGACGCCGGGTCTTAGACGGAGAAGCCATGAGAGGTTGTGGGTGTATAAGAAGGAGTCTTTATTGCTGAAGCCAGTGGCCATATAGCCATTAGACAAAACAGTCCTTCACAGCAATCCCATATAGGCAGGCAGCTGGACACCAGCTGGTGAACAGATACATCTTTCCCACAAAGCAGCATTCATCTCTGTAGCCACAGCTATTATCTGAGCAGCCACGCGATGCCCCTTAGACTCACCGCCTAAGCTGCTTCTCACTCCAGCAGACTTCTTCACACACTTCCCAGCACACTGGCTGGTTAACATGGTAGCTATATCTGAGCTCTCTGTGAGCTCCTAGCCTTACATCATGTCAGTGCCAGCTCTCAGCTCCGTCTGAGCTCTCCTCTCTCCTGCACACATAGGAGCTACATTCTCTGTGCCTGCCGCCTCTGCTTCTCTGTGCCCTCTCTAGCCTCTGCTCTGCTCAGGTGCTCTCTCTAGCAGACTTCTTCTTACACTCTTGGTCAATAACCTGTATATCACTCCAGAGACAAAGAAGGCTAGTGGCCAACAGTGACATCAATCATTTGGGTTACAGAAGGGCACAGTGTACTGCGTCCTTGCACCCGCTCATGGTATCTTGGCCTTGGGCACCCCGATTAGGCTCATGCTAGAACGGCCTTGAACATCCCGGTGTATGAATAACAAGGTCTCTGTGCTCTCATTGGTGTGGTTCCCACACCCAGGAACTACTTGAGCAGATGATCACATGCACCTCTAAGTGAGAAACACCAGGTCTGGTGCTCAGACAACACACTAGAGAACTCCACAGAGGGCGGGGGTGGTCGGCGAAGGCTTCACGGAGGAGGTGAGCCTGGAGCTGAGCCTGGACACTCATGCTTTGCTTGTGCGGAATTTGCCCGGATAGAGGAGTGGCACAGTCTTCTAAGCTGGGACAATAATGTGGAAGCCAATGTGTTTCAGGAATGGAGCAGTTAACGTGCAGTGACAGACACTGGTGGCAAATGAGTTAGGGTATTTGGGGGCTTCAATTTGCAGAAAACTAAGCTCAAACAGGACTAAACCTGAGAAAAATGTATTATCTCACATAACTAGGAGCCCAGAGTAGGATTCCAGGCACAGAAGGACTCAGGTTCAGTTTCTCAGCAATTTCTCTGGGCTCTGCCCATCTCCGTGTAGACTTGGTTCTCCGGCTGGTTTCCCACTGGTGTCAGGATGGCTGCCAGCAGCTCTGAGCCAGTGTGCTCCCTGGGTCACATCCACCAAGGGAGAGAGACAGGGAAAAAGTCCCTCCCGAATGCCCAGAACGAATGCCCTTTCCTGCACTCTGATTGGGCAAATGAGAGTCACATGATTATGCCTGGACCAATAGCAACCTGGCCTACTGAACCAATCTCTAGCAAGACGGATCAGCAGAATTACCATGACTAGCTTAGATTAACCATGATTCACCCCAGCCCAGCTTTCCCCAGTTACATGCATGGAGACGGGGTGGACACCTAGATGAAACTGGAGTGTTGTTAGAAAGGAGGAAAGAGGACTGGACGCTGAGTAAGTAACCAACACTGTCCTCTACAGAGGGCAAATCACGGAGGAACGCGAAGTGAAGCCACGTGCAGCTGACAGTCAAGATCAAGCTCAAAACTTCAGATGGTGTCTTGGAGACAACAGTGGGTCCGGGCGATTGCTCTCTGAAACTAGCTCATGATGGGTTTGTAATAACCTGAACGAACCTGGAAAAGGCTGAGCCAAAATATCTAGAAGAGGAGACAGAAAAAAAAGGTGGTGTAATCCAGATTGCACTTTGACTTTCTGTGCAGCATAGACAAAAATTACATCTACAAGGGCTTCACTCAGCAAGCCTCATCATTGGCCCAAAAGGTAACTCCAGGCTCTTACTTACTGCAGCCCAGGAAAACAACTCCACTCTTTGGCTTCCTCTCTACCGAGGCTTACTGAGAATAGCACACTCTCTCTATATATATTTTTAGAAATGACAGAAATATTCCTGGTGCTTGGGTTAAGTAATTAAGATTTGCTCTGGGAACACTGAGAAACCACATAAAATGGCTGCATGGCTTCGTAAATGAATTACTTAGTGTTTAATTACTCAAAATTACTATCAATTACTAACTGTTACTGCAAATTACTTGCAGAATAGACACATTTGTTTGTGGCTATTAATGATTCCAATTACTCCTCATAGGTAATTGGTTTCTGCACGCAGACGGGCACCAACTGTCGAATAGGAGCTCAGCAATAAAAAATGCGGCTCCTCTTCCAGCTATTTTAGCTTAAGCTGAAATCTTAAAATAAACACTGCAGCCACCGTTTCTCCGGGTTTCTCTGCTGCGTGCACAGCTTCCCTTGGGACTCCTAGGGCTAGCGATGGCCTCAGAGATCTTCTCTTCCTCTGAGCAGAGTAGGAAGCAGGAGCCACGAGGTGAGAGGTTACTCAAAATCACACAATTAACACCACAATGTAGACAAACATCAAAAACATCCTGCTAAGTGAAAGAAGCCAGTCACAAAGACCACAGATGGCATGATCCCATTTATGTGAAATGTCCATAATAGGCAAATCTCTAAAAACAGAAAGTAGACTAGTGGCTGCCTGAGGCTGGGAGAGGGGGAAAGGTGGGGAGGAATGACTGCTAATGGGTACAAGGTTTATTTGGAATGTGACAAAAATGTTCTAAAATGAGATATTTTTTTCTTTTATGTTTAATTTTTTATTGAATTTTTTTTTGAGAGAGAGAGGAAGGGAAAGGGAAAGAGAGAGAGAAAGAGAGAGAAACATCGACATGAGAGCGAAACATCAGTCAGCTGCCTCTTGCACGCTTCCTACCAGTGGGGATTGAGCCTGCAACCCGGGCATGTGCTCTGACTGGGAATCGGAACTGGCAGCCTTTTGGTGCATGGGATGACGCCTAACCCAATGAGCTACACTGGCCAGGGCTCTAAAATTAGATTTTGATGATGGCTGTACAACGCTACCAATATACTTAGAATCATTGAATTATACACTTTAAATGGATCAACTATATAGTATATAAATGATATCCTAATACAGCTGTTACAACAAGTATGTTTAACCATACAATTGGATGGTGGGAGGGATGGATCAAGGAGCCAACACTCCTGACTCCCACTTCATTCCTCCACCCATTGGACTATCCTACTTCAATATGAGTCCAACTTGGTGGAAACATCTCCTCTCCGTCTCTCTCTCTCTCTCTCTCTCTCTCTCTCTCTCTCTCTCTCTCTCTCTCATAATTCCCTGAAGAAAATCATGGTCTTCGTTATGAAAGGCTCACTTACCCCATGCCAGCTATTTGTGCATTATTAAGGGGACATAAACTATGTTCAATAAGGTAATATAAAATCCAACCAGGAAATGTACTTCATAACAGAAAGCCAAGTTAAATGTTTTATCTTGGGTTCCCCCCAAAACATAAAGCTTGTGACAAGGGCTTGCTGGCAGGTATTTCATTCTGAGAGATGATCCTAAGGCAGTAGGGCCCCTTGAGTGTGGCTCTTCCACAAAATACCACGTGCGGACGCGCACGTACAATGCGATTGAAACTTCGTGGCCCATGCGCAGAAGTCGGTTTTCGGCCTGGGCGAGTCTATTTTGAAGAAGTGGTTCTAACGCCGAGCCACACTCAAGGGACCAAAGAGCCGCATGTGGCTCACGAGCCGCATTTTGCAGACCACTGTCCTAGGGCATAGGATGGAGGAAATGGGAAGAATTAAAAGGGAAGGGGGAAAAAGTCTATCCAAACGCTTATTATTGCATGGACTTAGTAATTGTGAATTCCTAGGCCTCAACTAGGAGGCTTGGAAGAGCTGTGTACACTGTGTTTCAGAAGTGTGTGCTGAGATATGGAGACGGAAATATTCATGCACGGCTCCTGACCCCATTGGTAAAGGATTGTTTCACCCACTTTGGCATATGAGCCATCACGGTGGAACAGGATCCTATAGCATCCTCCAAGGTAGAACCAGGAAAACCCACAGGCAGGGAGTAAGAGCTACACTGTGCAGCTCAGGCAGGCTCTGGCCAGATGATGTGTTCATGTTGTCACAGCAAAACCAAAAAGGGTGTATCAATGGACTTCATTAAAGTTAACAACTTCTGCTCTGTGAAAGACAATGTCAAGAGAATGAGAAGATAATGCAATGACTGGGAGAAATATTTGCAAAAAATAAATCTGATAAAGGACTATTATCTAAATTTTAGATTCTATTATCTATATTTTAGATTCTAAAATATGCAAATAACTCTTACAATTCAACAATGAGAAAACTAAGAATCTGATTGAAAATGGGGAAAAGGTTGAATAGACATCTTATCAAAGAAATACATGCAGGTTGAAACCGGTTTGGCTCAGTGGATAGAGCATCGGCCTGCAGACTCAAGGGTCCCAGGTTCGATTCCGGTCAAGGGCATGTACCTTGGTTGCGGGCACATCCCCAGTAGGGAGTGTGCAGGAGGCAGCTGGTCGATGTTTCTCTCTCATCGATGTTTCTAACTCTCTATCCCTCTCTCTTCCTCTCTGTAAAAAATCAATAAAATATATTTTTTTAAAAAAAGAAATACATGCAGCAAAGTAAGCATATAAGATGCTCAACATCATATGTCATTAAGAAATTGCAAATTAAAACAACTGTGAGATACCATTACACACCTATTGAAAAGGCCCGAAATCAAAATACTGACACCAAATCCTGGCAAGGATATGAAGCAACAAAGACTCATTCATTGCTGATGCAAAACAATGCAAACAGCCACCTTGGAAGCTAGTTTGGCAGTTCCTTACAAAACTAAGCATGCTTTTACCATATGATCCAGCAATGAGGCTCTTTGGTATTTACCCAAATGAGCTGAAAACAAATGTCCACACAGAAACCTGCACACGGATATTTAAGCAGCTTTACTCGTAATTGCCAAAACTTGGAAGCAATCAAGATGCCCTTCAGTAGGTGAATGGATGAATAAACTGTGGTACATCCAGACATTGAAATATTATTCAATGTTAGAAAGAAATCATCTATCAAACTGGGAAAAGACATGGAGTAAGCTTAAAAGCATATTACTAAGTGAAAGAAGCCAATCTGAAAGGGCTAAAAGATGACTCAATGAAGGGGGAGGGGAGGGGATAATTTGTAATACTCTCAACAATAAAGATTTTTTTTAAAATATGACTCCAGAAGGTGTGAGATGGGGTATCCAAGGTGTTCAATAAAAGAGATAATATCATAATTGTAATTATACAGGGTATCCCCAAAAATGTATACACACTGTAACAGCTGATAGCTCAATTTTGAAAATGAAATATATTTTAGTAAAAACTGCCTTTATAAATATTCCAAGTGTGTGTATACATTTTTGGGACACCATATCTATATATATAAAAGCCTAAGCGACCGAATGACCGAACAACCGGTCGACCAGTCGCTATGACATGCACTGACCACCAGGGAGCAGACGCTCGACATGGGAGCTGCCCCCTGGTGGTCAGTGTGCTCCCACAGTGGGAGCACCTCTCAGCTGACTGACAGGCGTCAAACTCAGGGCTCACGCCTGGCTGCTGCAGCCGGGAGACTGCAGTGGAGGGGCAGCAAGATTACCGAGCGGCGGTGGCAGCCGGCGCAGTGGGGCCGGGATGAGCAGGAGTGGCAGGCAGGAGTAGCAGGCAGCGTTGGATTGCCGGTTGCAACCCGATTCCCACAGGCTACGCTGAGGGACCCCATTTTGTGAACAGGAAACAGGGTTATGGTGATTAATTCAGAGACATCTATGCACAGCTCTCTGGGCTATGATCAGGAGAGAACACGCAGATGCAAAATAAGACGCCAATAAACTTGAACTCTAGTTTGGGAGAAAAGACACTAACAAAAATGTCTGTGAAAAATGAGTGCCAAAAGGGTAACGTTTCCAAGGTTTCAGAAAGGAGGCGGACTGGACAGTCAAGGGAGTGGAAAGTGAGCTGCGGACCAGGAGAAAGGGGAGGAGGGACTGTGGGTGAAAGCATGGGAAGGTGCCAGGCATGGTGGGCGTGGCCAGGTCGGTGAGGAGCTGGGTTCCTGAAGAAAGGCATCAGAGCAAAGGGGAGATCAGGGAGGGGATCTTGACCGCCCTTTGCTGTTCTCTCCCATTTGCCTGCTCCCTGACACCTCTGTTTCTCGGGCTCCCCCAGCTCAGAGGCAGCCCGATGCTCCCTTTCCTGGCGCTTTGAGCCTGGACCAGTCCCAGACTGCACACTCCCCACTCCCTGCAGGCTCCATCCGGTGAGTTGTAAATAGCCTGTTTGAAAAGTAATTGCATGTTTGGGCTGGTGCTTGCCATTTGTAATTGCTCATTCTTTCCCCAGCCACTTTCTCATTTCCTATTTCCTAAGTTTGTTTCCCAGGAAGCAAATTCAGGAGCCTTCCAGGCAAGTGACTGGAGGAGATAATGAGGCCCTCTGGGCCGCACAATTCAACCAGACTTTGCTGACCAGGGAGCCGCTCTGCACCAACTACCTGCCTCAAGCCACAGGACAGAAAAGACAGAATGGACTGCCTCCCTCCTGAAGTCTCTCTGAGCACCAGTGGGCCGGCTATAAAGATGCCTGCCCCGCCCTAGGGCACAAGGACCCTCCTTTGCCCAGCACCTGGGGTAGCAGAGGCTGGCTCTCTAATGAAGGATGCCTGTTGCACGCCTCCCAGCCCCTGTTTCCCTTGTGTCCCTCAGAAATCAAACGATCAGCACTCATTTACCGAGCACCTACTATGCGCAAGGTCACCTTAAGTGTTCTAAATGACATATGTTCCCCTCAAAGTTGGGCACAGTGTTATTTACAGGTCAGGTCCTACACCTAGCACTGCAGTCTCCACACCTCCTCACCTCTGTGGGCCTGGGCCTGCACAGAGATAGCCAACCAACAGTGGAGCAAGTCCCACTGGTGCACCATTTCCATACACTTTGGGCAAATTCCAACCATTGGCACCTGTAGCTCATTCTAGCTGGTCATGGCAGGGAGTCAATGTCGCACCGGGGCAGCCTCAACCAATGCCTGACAGGCTGGTGCATAACTATCCCTCCTCCCTCACCTCTCAGGCAGGATAACTTTGAGGTGCACATTTTACTCTGGCTTCTAGAATTGTCTAGCAAAGCTGTGCTCCGGTTGCCTACAGGAGAAACTTGCTTGGAAACACAATCCTACTGTCATTCTTCCTCTCACTGTCTCCTTCCCATTCACCTACCAGTGCTACTGGCGTCTCCTTCAGATAAAATGCCTGCTTGGACCTTTGTCGCAGGGACCTTCCAGGGAAATCCATAAGTCTGTTGGTACCAGCAGTGGTATTAGGAATGCTATTCTCAGCATGGGATTCTGGAGTTACATCCCTTGCTGGCCAGGGACAAGCATCCCTTTACTGGTAATAAATGGAGTGAGATGAGACACATCATGGTTGCATAAAATTCAAAACCCCATGAAAGTCCTTTTATTCAGCAAATGGAAGGAAAACTGCTGAACATCAGGCCCACAATCTGATTCTCAAATGTCATGGACGAATTCACCGGTTTGGTACGTTTCCTAAGCTAAAGTCGGAAAAGGAGTGGGATTCTGAGTCCTGGAATAGACCATCTGGGCGCATGCATTTGCATATCACGATAATCAGACCTGGTGAACAAGAAGGAGCAAGAATTCTGGAGACCCTGTGTGTCAGGGAATCAATGCCGCACTGAGGCCGTGCTGATTGAAGACTTTAGGGGTCTCGTGATCTGCAGCGTGCCAAACCATCCTCTCCAACGTAAAGTTTGTTACCGTGCCTTGCATTTTCTAGCATTTTGAAGAGCCCAGCACTGGATAGGATCCCTTGGATTTTGAGTGACAGCACACACACACTCTTAAGAATGCTGCTGCAACCCTAACCGGTTTGGCTCAGTGGATAGAGTGTCGGCCTGCGGACTAAAGGGTCCCAGGTTCGATTCCAGTCAAGGGCCTGTACCTTGGTTGTGGGCACATCCCCAGTAGGAGGTGTGCAGGAGGCGGCTGATCGATGTTTCTCTCTCGTCGATGTTTCTAGCTCTCTATCCCTCTCCCTTCCTCTCTGTAAAACAATCAATAAAATATATTTTTTTTTAAAAAAGAATGCTGCTGCAAACCAGTTCTCCAGTGTCTTAGAAGGTGGCCAGTGTTCAGTGATGCCCAGAGCAAAGAAGGGCTCTGCAACACTGTGGTCCGGGTGGCCCTAATGCTTGGCCCCTTTGATTCACCTGTTCTCACCTATCCATGGTAGATAAGGATGCCCTAGAGTGTGTCCAAAGGCAGACATTGCAGAACTGAGGTGAGGATCCCTCGGCTCTATAGCAAAACATTACTCACTCTTTCAAAAGCAGTGCCTGGCATGGAATAGCAATGACTATGTTGCTGTAGGTGCCAAAGATGAGCTGGGTGTGTTCAAACCCACTCAGGTATAAGGTGGAATGGGCACAGCAGCAATAGACAGTGGAGGTGGCCTAGATCCCATGCCAACTGCTGTGGCATCGAACCTCTGGCCTCCTCAACTGACTGGAGAGAATACAACAAGCTTGGTTCAAGGGACGGTCTGCTTCCTATTTTGCTCTAAACATAAAAGGGACCGCTGCCATTCGTCAGGATGAGTCCTGAAAGACCGTGGGGAGTGGGGAGCCCTCCAGTGGGCAGAAGCTTGAGCAGTAAACTTTGTGTGGAGGGCGAAGCAGCCTGAGTTAAGGATACACATATGCTCCTGCCTGGGCGTGACGAATGGATTAGATGGTTGCTTGGGGGTCTTGAAGAAGCCATTCAAAAGGTCAGAGTCAAAGCCTAAGGATGAAGCATGTGTGTGGACCCACAAGAGTGGGCATGGAGTGTGGAGAAGAGAAGCCCTCAACCAGCAGGCCGTAGGAGCACTCAGGAGGAGCACTCCACCAGCAGGTGGGAAGACCCATCTGTAGAAGTCCATCAGCCCAGACACTGCCCTGCTTGCCCGGTGGGTGCATGAATGGAGGAGGGGGTTATGGTGGGTCCACAGCAGGGACTCCTTCTCACCGAGCCTGATCGTCACTGCACTCCTGTATGTCTGACCTGTTATCAGCAGAGGTTGAGGCTCAGCCCCAGGTATGGCACGATCCCTCAAGGAGGTCAAACAGTCAGCTACCTGGTGATAAGGTGGGTTCCTTGGCCCTAGAGGGGCACATCGTATGTGGGCACTGCAGAGCCTTCAGAGCACTTACAGAGCGGCCGGTGCTGTGGAACTAATCCCCCAACATTCGCTTAGACCAGAGTTCACTTTATCATAAAGGAGGTCTGACAATGAGCACAGGACCCCTGAGGAAATAGGCTCTGAGCCGACACAGCCAGAAACAGCACACGGCCTCACCCCAGGGGGCGGTCTGGTAAGGATAACTCGCTGCCAACATGAGCCCGACTCCACAGCTGGCGTGGCCCATGCTGCTAGCCCTGCCATGCGTTACCAAACTCAAGGGGTTCACCGCTTGGGGTGCTCTATTCAAGAGCGAGACATGGTTGTCGTTAGGCAGTTTTATTTACTTGCAGCAAGTAGAGGAGATGGGGAAGTCACGCCCAAAGCTCTGTCTCCCTGAAACGAGGCATTGCTTGTATACACTATTTGGGTTAAGTACATGTTGATTTCTCCTTTTCTACGCTTTTCAGGTTGGGTTCGCGTCAAGGTCATCCTGTTTACACCGAGTCTGCAAAACACTGTGCTACATTTTAACACTTAGCAAGAATAGCTTTTAGTCAGGACGGCCCAGACCTTGAGAGCCTTATTCTAGCTAACAATCCGACATAATTGTCACCGTCGCTGCACCCAGAATCGGGACTTCTCCAGTCCTCTAGCCTCTACCAGTGCTGGACACCCCACTGTCCTCTGCTTTACCTCGCCGGCACCTGATTCGAAGTTGGCGCAGGTGTGTTTGTCTGACCACATCTGCATCCAGCAGAGGTGCCCTAACGGGAAAGGAAGCTGGAAAAAAGCAAACCTGAGGCATTTTCAGATTCTGTGGCAGAAAGAGGGCTCTAATTTCCACCAACACTAACAGGATGCGGAATTGCCTGAACATAGGAAAAGGATTGGGTGCTGGACAGCCAAAATAAATGGCAAATGTGCAACACATACCTTTTTGAAAACTCAAAACAACTCCGTGTTAGCTGTTATAAATCCCCCAGAGCCTCAGTTTCCTCCTCTGTAAAATGGGGATGTATGAGTGGCTCAAGCTTGCACAGGAAAGTGGTAGAAGTCTCCTGATTGCTGGTCCTCTGTCCATCCCAGGACACGGTGCTGCCTTTCCTCCGGGGTTCTCGCCCTTTATCTGTTTTGCAGGCATTGTGCCTGGCCCTGAGTGTACATTCCTCATCTATTACCCCTCCTCCCCACCCCCCCACCCCCCACTACTCCAGGATGGGCGACACAGAGGAACTCCACAAGTGAAAAGTAACGCGAGTTCCACCTCCTGGACAGTCACAGGTGCAGAGCATAGGCAGGTCGTGGGCTTCTTTGCGGGGGAGGGGTGTCTGCTCCCCTTGCTGCCTTTGGAGACTGTTTCCTCGCCACTCCTTACGGCCTCTGCAGTGTGTAAGTTCGGTGGCCAAGGTTCATATAACTGGGAGTGTATTTATGACAGTCCCTACTCTTGCTTAGGAAAATATTGATTTTCTAACAACAGAATGACTGTAGAGCCATTAAATCAGACTAGACTATCATAAACTCCAGGATTAACCAAAGAGTACTTTCACCTTTTCTTTTATTCTCTCCTGAGCAATTGGGAGTAGATATGCCACATAAGCAGGATAGGGTCATAGCATTTAGTACTTGATTTTTAAAAATGCACCTCCAGTCCCCACCCCCACTGCTGGGTGAGTAATTAACCACCACTCTGCTCTTATCTTAAAGACGGACTGAGGACTGATGGGAATGAGGAAGGCCAAGCTGCACACAAAAATTCCAAAAGCTCTTCCTGGGGGGCGCATCCCTTAGGCAGGATGCAAAGGGAAGGGGCGTGGTTGATGCGGGCACTGCGGGATGGCTCCCCAGTCCCGCCCTGACCCCCTGACCCGAGGATGTGTGAGCTCATTATCTGCCTGTTAAAGTCTTAGTTAAAAAAAAAAAAAACGGTTATGGAGGTGAGGGTTTCTTTTTTTTCCCTTCTTGGGAAGATCTTTATCTTTCTTCTTTATTGATTGCTTGCTTTTCATGTTATATCTTTTCTCCCTTGGCTGAAATGAGAAAAATGAGCCCTTGCCACGGGCTTTAAACTTTACACCCAGACAATATCTCCCCCTTATCTAATGCCGGGCCAGAAGCTTCAGCCCAGAGGACCCTGGGTAATGCTACAGCAGATTATGTCATAAAATGGAGAGATAAGCAAAAGACCCAATCTAAGGGACGCAGCAAAATTTACCTTTCCACCGCCCCGCGCTCCCCTTTTAGAAGAAGGCTTTAAATCAATCTGCCTTCGCCATAAATTCGCTTTCTAAAATTTGATAACAAGTGCAATATTTTCCTTGGAGATTGGGTCTAATAAGATGGAGGTGGGGGGCGGGGAGCAAGCTGGGTTTAGCAAAGAAATAAAATGCCATGATTGATCCTGGTCAGTGGGGTTGCTTGGAATTGCCGCTATTCTTGGCTGGTAAGCATAATCCAGCCAAGTCATAAATTGCGTTTCTTCCAGTAGACAGTTGCGTCTCTGTATTGATCCCGATTTGTTGTTCTGTTCTCGTGTAATTGCTCCCCGTGATTAAAGCTCCAGGTAGGGAAGGAAGTCTGGCCAGGCCGGGAGTGGACAGGAATAACCACAGGACCGGAGTTCATGCTGCCACCAAGACACTGAGGCTGGAGGTGGGGGCTGGGCCGCTCAGAAACCCAGGATGCCAGGGCCAACCCCACCCATCACCCCCTCTGGGTGCCGCATGAGCCAGCACCCTCTCGGGGCCTGTTCGAATGCCGTACACTTACAGTGCGATTCCTTACACATGGGTATGATGTGGGACTCCTGGATGCATCAGCACCCAGCATGGCAGAATTTCCATCCTTACTAGACAGCAAAACTGGGGCACAGTCTGGATATGAACTACTCGGAGGTCAACATTAGGCAGAGATCCCCCACCCAATCTCTTCACCCATAAACAAATCCTTGGCCTCAAAATGGAGCCTGGCCAGAGACAACCCAGCCCATGAGCAAAGAGTTAGGTCCTGTAAGTGCCCAAGTTGGGAACTTGGGTCTCCTGAGTCACCCATCCTTGAAGTAGAAAGTTTCACAGCCACGTCGCCTATAGAGTGACCAGAATGCCAGCATACTCATCTCTTCCCCCCTCCCCACTGGCTGTGTGACTTTGAGCAAGTGGCCTAACCTCTCTGAGATGCAGGCTCCTCATTTACTAGCTGGGGGCAATAGTACTACCTGTCCCATAAGGTTTCTGTGAAGATTTCAGCACAATAACATGGGAACATACAAAGATATTTAGAACCTTTCTAAGCAAAGGAGGCTTTTACGGTGCAAGGAAATGTATATTTTGATGCCTTGGAGTGTCTTAGCTAGACCCTGGGAAATGAATTCAAAATAAGGTCATGCGCCTTTAAAAAGGAACTCAGATTCCCTAGCACTGCATGTCAGAAGTCAGCTCGCCTTTATTTAGTTCCCGTCTCCTCGCAAATGGAAATGGGAATTCCTCACTCTGTGAACTTGACGATATTGCAGCTAAATCATCTGTATGTGATCCGCCTGTCTGATGGGGAGGCCGTTTGATGACATGCTTGAAAGAAAATATTCCTCAGACCTAGAGGGATTGTCCCTTCTTCCTTCCGTTCTCTAACGCAGAGGTTTTAGGAAGGTGATGATGGAGCCTGGAGCTGTCAAGCCATCAGGACCTGTCAGGACCATCTCTTGCCCTGTTACTCTCTCACAGCCTCCTGGCTGAGATAAAAGAACTGCAGTTGAGATGCTGGGCCCATCCCAACCCAGTATCAAGAGGGAGGGCCTTGGCCTCAGACTCCCCGCCTCCCCTGACCTATGATCCCAGACCCTCCCCACCCATCAACCTTGCTCAGGAAAGGATCTGCGTTGAGCTCTGGGAGAGAAGGGAGGGATGGAATCAGACTGTTGGAGTTCCACACCTGACTCCCACATTCATAAGCCGTGTCACTTAGCGCAAATGAATGAATCTTTCTGTGCCTCAGTTTCTCCTTCTATCAAATAAGAACAATAGTACGCACAGTTCCCATTCCATAGGGTTGGTGTGAGGACTAAATGTGTATTTTAAATGCCTGGAACATGGTAGGCCTCAGTAAATCTCAGCTTGTAGGAACTGTTCCAGGCAGCGGTGAGGGAGGAAGTCAGACCCCAGCAGATTAAGGAGGACGGTGGCTAAGTAGAGACACGAGTAGGAAAGGCTCTTTAGGAAGCAATCTAGGTGCCCCTCCATAGAGGAGTGGATAAGGAAGATATGGTGCGTATATACAATGGAGTCATGCTCAGCAATAAAAAAAGCATGGAATCCTGTTATTTCAGACAACATGCATGGATCTAGAAGGTATTATGCTAAGTGAAATATGTCAGACAAAGAAAGACAAATACTGTATGGTTTCAATTACATTTGGAAGCTAATGAGTTAATTCTGTCCCCTCCTCAGAGATTCTGCTGCCAATATAGCTGGGACTTACCTGTGCTTTTAATCTGCTAGATTCAAACTCAAGGAGGCATGTGAAGAAGCCTGAGCTAGCCTGCTGGATGATGAAAAACACATGACCCATTCACCCATGTCACCTCAACAACCTGCTAGCCACCATTCATGAGACCACCCGCGATCATCCAACTGCTCACCAACCTACCAACTGACCATAGATGTACATAGAGACCCAGCAGAGACCAGCCATGACCAATAGAAGAAATGTCTGTCTCAGTCTGGCCCAAATTACCAACTCAGAATTAAATAGGTGTTTGTTTCAGACCACTTTAAAAAATTAACCAGCCCCTAATATAGCTATATATTTAGATGTTTATCTGTATCTATACATCAGATATAAAATTGAATTTTATATTCATCATAGCTTTAATTTATTACCCAAAATAACCCTGTGAAGTTAAAATGATCATCTCTATAGTATAGGAACATGAGGTTCAGAGAGGTTAAGTGACTTGCCTAAGACTGCACAGCTAGTAGAGTGCTGAGAGTGGAATATGGGTATTCTGAAGACAAGTCCAGCATTTGACTTTTTCATGTTTCAATCCCTGCTTACCCATTATCTTCTATTTTAATGCCATTTTCATTAGTATATTCTACTCCAACTAGACAATAAGACTTCCAATCTGACTGGTATCTTAATCTTTTCATCATCCTTTGCAATGTCTAGCACACGTAGACTTCAGTATACACTAGTTAAATTGAATTAAAATAACCACTTAAGAGTTTCTGAGAGTCTGGTCTCCGCACAGCCTCTCCCGGTGCCTTGGCCACGGTCAGGTCCTGTTTGTCAGAGATATTGATGATGCCCGTAATGTATTCTGACCTCAGAGCTACTGGGTGCAGAGAGGCCAGAGTGCAGCCATCACTCAAAAAGAGGAAGTTCCTATTGGATCTCTCTCTCCCTTCACAAAATAGGAAGGTGGCTAATTAGCCACATCTTTCACTGACCAGAGCTGTGCAGAGTGGACAGGTGGCCGTCACAGTGGGGAGTGAGAGCAGGCAGCCAGGAGGCCTGCACGTGATCCCAGGGGTGGGCCTGGCACCCTTCTCCCCACAGAGGGGCCGACTCCAGGCATTCTGAAAAGCCTGGTTGACCCTGGTTAGGCCTGAATAACAAACAACTTGAGTACCAATCTGGACCCTCCCACTGACTAGCTAGGGATCTTAGCCAGTCACTGAACGTCTCTGGGCCTCAGAATCCTCATCTGTGAAAATGACTTTGAGAACATCGATGAGCCTACAAGCCACCTGGCCTAAAATCCCTAATCTCTCTCTCTCTCTCTCTCTCCTGAACTCTTGCAAATGTGTCAGATGTCTTTAGTTTTTCTATAATGAACAACTTTCCCCCATTTCACCTTCTGAGTAAATTCATATTTCCATTTGCAATAGCCAGGGTCCTTAAAATAAGGTGAGTGACTTTGCCTTTCTGATTGGATTCCTAAAGTCAAGGGTTGTTATGTTCCCAGGTTGATAGGCCCAAAAGCTGTGAGTGCACAGGCTGAGAGCAAACTCCCGTGGTTCCTGAGCCCACTCCAGTGGTCGGAGGGGCAGCTACTCAAACCAAACAGGTTCTGCCCCGTTATCAGAACTCTAGCTGGTGTTCATCCCTGCAGTCAGATGTGACGGGCCGGGAGGACCCTCTCCTCACTTCTCTCCAAGCATCTGCTACTGTCACTGACCGAAATTCTGCCACCAGGAAGCCATTCTTTGGGTTTTAGAACTATTTGCAAACCACAGAGCCCCGGAAATGGTGTTGTGGCTCTGTGGTGATGCCTGGAAGGAGCAGGTTGGTGAATTGTACTCGTTTAGGGGAAAAGGGTGATGCAGGATTAGGAAGAAAGAAAGGTCTTCTGAGAGGAAAGGGGCATGGGCCACTTGCCTGTTTTATAGTTCTGCCAGAAGTAGGCCTACAAGGTAGTGTGGGCCCACTGAGACCGCGAGTGAATGAGAGAGCAAGAGTGATGGTGTGCATTCAAAGTAAAATTGGAGAGAACAGAGCTCTTCAGAGCAATGATTTCTTGATCCCATTAATGTGCTAGGAGTCAGTAATCAGAAAGTCAGATTTTTCTAGATAGTTCTGGTTTCATATTTACCATTAGATCACAAGCTTTGTTTTGTTTGTTTGTTTGTTTGTTTTGTTTCTGTTTTTGTGTGTGTGTTTTTTGTCTGGAAAATATCAAAAGAGAGGGAGAGTTATGGACTTTCTGCATTTAGGGGCCTTGTCAGCCTTGCTCATCTCTCCTCCCCGAGACCGAGCTGTGCCTGGAATAGGATGGGCACCCAGTCTGGTGTCTGTTTTTTAGCTGCACTGACCTGTTGAAACGGACTTCTCTAGAAAGGAGCGAGGTCCCTTTACCCAGCAGAGGCCGTTTCCAGGAAGCATGGTACCTTTGGTGTGAGGGACTCTGTCCTGGAGATGCAAGCTGTGTCCTCAAGAAGGTTATGGGATGGAAAGCCCTCAGGCCTCCATCACAGATGAGCAGAAGTCTCCTATGCCCAGCCCGTCTCCGCCCCAGACCCGCCCCATGGGCTGCGGCTGTGAGGAGAGAAGCTGCCTGAATGGTGGGACGCTGGCTGGCCGCCTGGGGCTGCCCTCTAAATCATCTCAGCCAATCAAGCACTTAATGTTCTCTGCTCCTCAAGAACGTTGCACTTCGGTGCTGCCCATGTATCTTTCAAGTTTTATCTTCAACATCTTATAAATCATCCATTAAATACCTCCCCACTAATGCACACGGCTGTTGTTCTCAGCCAGGCTGGAAAGTGCACAAATCAGTTTGACTGCATATTAGTCCTGCCCAGTGGGCTCTGAAAGAATAAGGGAGAAGCCAGGCAAGGGGAAGGCAGTTCTTGGCAGCCCCTGCCCAGCGGTTGGTGTGGCCTGGAGGCCAGTGACGGAGGGGGACAGAGCAAGGATCTGGCACCAACACTCGACCTCCAGGATTCCACCTCAAAGCCAATGCCAGGGGTGCTGGCCTGCAGCGCGGCGGCCTGTGGAGCAGAAAGCAGCCGCACACAGACTTGCTGGGCACTGCTTTGACCAAGCCAAGAGGAAGCTGTTTGCTGAGAAGAAAGGGCACAGACGTTGGAGGTGGTGGTGGGCTCAGACTCTCATCACACCTCTGAGGAGTCACCTTGCCTTCCGACACCTCGGTTTCTGCATCACTAACATGGAAATAATCTACAATCTCATAAGGATTTATGATTTTTAATAGAATGTTGTATATGAAAGGATAGTTTCCATTAAAAGGTAGGTACTCAGTGAATGAAATGAAAGAAACACCAGTTTTAATATAAACTATAAGCAAGCTAGATGCTCTCCCAACCATGTGGACGCGCCTGGTTTGGATGGCTTCACCCCTCGCCTCTAATGACTTTAAGCAAGCCATAAATGTGTTAGCTGGTCTGTGGGTGGATCATAATAAAACTTCTGCCTCAATTCAGGGTCGGGACCAGATAATCCCTTCTCATGGGTGCCAGATGTGTCCAGATCTTGGAAGAGAAGAGGATGAGGCTTAGGTAGAGCAGCGAAGGTACTGAACTCCCGCCCAGAGCCCTGGGTTCGAGCACCGCTCCATTGTGGACTGGCTATGTGATCCTGGGGGCATCTCATCACCTTTTTGAGCCTCCATTTCAACAACCACCAAAGGAGAGCATTCGACTATATCACTGGTTTAAAGAAGATGCTCAATCCCAGAATTCTTATTACCAAACACGATTTTGTGGAGGCCCAATATACAGAACAGCAAAACTGAAGTTGCTCCTGTTAATACCACTCGGGGGTCTGAGGCCCCAAATGCTGTTTCCTCCCAAGCCACCCTGATGAATCCCAAGACCCCCTTGGAGGACAATGTGTAAACAACTGCTCCGGAAAGAACCTAACTTCCCATTACCATGGGAACTGTTCAATGAACCTCGCTGTATCTGTGCCATAAAAGACTACACCACAGCCCAGCCAGTGTGGCTCAGTGGTTGAGGGTCAACCTATGAACCAGGAAGTCATGGTTAGATTCCCCGTCAGGGCACATGCCCGGGTGGTGGGTTCAATCCCCAGTAGGGGGTGTGCAGGAGGCAGCCGATCAATGATTCTCATCATTGATGTTTCTATCTCTCTCCGTCTCCCTTCCTCTCTGAAATCAATAAAAACATATTATTTAGAAAATAATAATCCTATCTAATAATAGACAAATATGCAAATTGACCATACCTCTGACACACCCACAAGCCATGCCCACAAGCCACGCCCACCATCCAATCAGAGCGGGTATCCAAATTAACCCAAACCAAGATGGCTACAGCCACAGAGAGCAAGGTTTCCTAGGTAACAGAGGAAGCCAAGCTTTCCACCTGCCATTGCCAGGCCTAAGCCTCCACTCAAGCTACAAAGTTTCAATTATAGAAGGTAAACAAATTCAAACTAATGGCGGCAGAATGGAGCTTGAGAGAGCAGGCCAGGGTTGCCTGCCGGCAACAGGGGAAGCAAAGCTTTCTGCACATCCTGGCTGGGCCCACCCACTTAAGGCAACAAAGTTTCAATTATAACCCCAACACAAATGGCTACCAGGCCTCAGAGGGAGCCCCAGGCTTGGCTCCACTCCAGGCTACAAAGTTTCAATTGTAGAAGGAAAACAAATTCAGATACCAGGGCCTCCACTTGCGTTGCCAGGGGGCGTGGCCCGCCTGCAAACCACCACAGGTCCCTCGCTCAGGCCGCCCCACACCCCAAGGGAACCCCCACCTGATCTGGGACGCCCTTCAGGGCAAACCAGCTGGCCCCCACCCCTGTACCAGGCCTCTATCCTATCTAATAAAAGAGTAATATGCAGATTGATCATCACTGCAACACACACTATAGCTGCCCCCATGTGGTCAAAGATCCTGCCCCCAAGTGGACACAAGATGGCCACCACAAGATGGCCAGCAGGAGAGGGCAGTTGGGAGGCACGCAGCCTGCAAGGGAGGGCAGTTGAGAAGGACCAGGCCTGCAAGGGAGGGCAGTTGGAGGTGATCAACCCTGCAGGAGAGGGCAGTTAGGGGTGACCAGGCCGGCAGAGGAGGGAAGTTGGGGGCAAACAGGCTGGAAGCAGAGTGGTTAGGGGGTGATCAGGCTGGCAGGCAGAAGCGGTTAGGGGCAATCAGGAAGGCAGGCAGGCAAGCAGTTGGAAGCCAGCAGTCCTGGATTGTGAGAGAGTTGTCCGACTGCCCGTTTAGGCCCGATCCTGGATCGGGCAGTCGGACATCCCTTGAGGGGTCCCAGATTGTAGAGGGTACAGGCTGGGCTGAGGGACAACCCCGCTTTGTGCACAAATTTCATGCACTAGGCCTCTAGTAATAAATAAAAGACTACACCACAATTAACAAGACAGGCAGATATGGATGCAGCAGCATGGAAAGTATATTGCTAGGTGAGAAAAGCAAGGTGTAGAACCCCACTGAAGACCATGAACACACCCACACTCAGGTGTGCACGCGCGCACGCGTGCACACACACACATACACAGATACACACACACTTACTGAAAAAGCCTCAAGGAATACACGCTAAAATTCCTACGGTAATCTCCTGTATGGACTGTTGCGAGTGCTGCTGAAGTGCTGTTTTCAGTTTGGCTCTGGTGTCTGAGGTTTTCTTGTTACAAAAAAAAAAAAAAAAAAAGGTGTTCATATGTTGTTTGACCACAAACAATAATGAATAAGATAGAGCATCAAAGGCTTTTCCAGTTCTCTGCTTCATCCTCCGAAGTGAATGCCCAAGTTCATTTTCCTTTCCAGTGTCACGTCTGAAGTCAGATCCTGCTGTGGAAAGTCACTGCCCACAGAAAGCCCCCAATTGTTACAAACTGGAATGGGGAGGGGGGGGGGGGTCCTCGTCCTGGGCTGAGTGTGCCTGTCCCTGGGCTGTGTGACTTACAACGTGCCAAGCAGCCGGCGGCCTGCCTACACCCGAGTGCCCTCTGCTGTGTAAAACCACTATTCCCATCATGGGTCTTCGAGAAAGTGCATCCCGCACCAGAGACTAAGAGATGGCTCCTGAGGGTCGGCATGAATCACCATGTCCCATGACTGGGAAAGGAGACCAAAAAACCTTCCCACAAACTCCTATGTGATGTAAAAATCAGTCTGGCAGCCACAGAGCAATCACAGTCATTTTCCAACTTTTATTATACATGGTCCATGTTTGTTGAAGCAATGGAGGTGTATTTGGGGAGAGAGCTGGCCTAAGATGTCAAATATGTATATTTCAAAAGCTTCCCCAAAAGTGAAGTTATAGAGGTGAAATCATAAAGAAATGTGGAACATTCTGAGAAATCGCTGATCAAAAGAAAGGGGTTGTTTACAATGGGAGGAGATGAGATATGTCAGCACACGTCCACGAGAGGCTGAAGGTGGGAAGAATTCTTCAAATGAGTCTCAAGTAACATTTGTTCAGCAGCTATTATGCGACCAGCCCTGCCCTGATCAAGGTCACACATGCTTTGTGCCTCCGTTTCTTCATCTCTAAACTCCACAAAAAGCCAGAGAAGAGACACCTCAGGTTTTGTGCCCAAAGGAGGGAAAGGATGGTATGGACCTAGGAACCTGCCAAAACCAGGTTCAGAGATGTGCAACCTGTGATAAAAGGATGAATTTTGAACCCAAAGGGGAAAAACCTTCATGTCCCAACATGTGAGTCGAGGTTAGATTTGGCAGCAGCGGGAGAGCTGGAAGGTGGGATGATACGTGGGCTAGAAACCTGTGTTTGTCTCCAGGACCAGCACTGTGAGGCAGGTAGTCTGGTCTCATGCAGGTGCTCTGTGGTCATTGGGGACCAGATTCCTGCCAGGTTTTCGCTCACCATCCCGGCCAAGGCCTCGCCTTCAGGGTCAGGAGTGCTGTCTGAGCGCGGTGTTCCAAGCAGCAGGATGGAGAGAGGAGGAAGGAGCCTCTCCAGAAGCCCCACACGGCACTTCAACGTCCATCTCTTTGGCCAGAACTTAGTCACATGACCACACCTCGCTGCCGGGAGACAGAACCACATTCTCTGTGCTGCTTAGCTATTTCCTCCTGGACACGTGTCCAGCTAAAACCAGGGCCCTGTTGTTTGGGAGTGAAGGGGAGATGGAATAGTTGGTATATAAACAGCAGACTCAGCCAAGCCCAGTGATCAGGAGCTGGAAGAAAGCTCTAGCCTGGTACAGAGGGGATGCTCAAAAATTGTGCATCGGTGTGAACTAAAGTGAATTGTTAAGAAAAATAGAGGTGGAAGGTCAATGATCCCCAAAAATGTGACATCTGGGGTGAAATCAAAGGCCGGTGTCTTGGGGCATTAAGAGGTGACCCACTCAGAGATGAAACCAACGGCAAACTATCCTCTAAGTAAGGTCTGCTTTGCCCTGAATTCTGTTGTCACAAAGAGGTCTCAAGCTTCACCATGAATGAGATGGGGTCTTCTCAGACATCAGAGATCACGTCTAATGATCTGTGCTGGGATTTCCATCTTCTTGGAAAATTCGTTACAAAATGCCTGCCACTACCTTCTTGGTGATTAATCTCGAGTATGAACAGAGCCTGATCTTTGATTCAGTGGGACCCTGAACCCTTCCCAGTCACCAGCATCCCCTCCCTCCCACCTGCTCAGTTCATCACTGGACTTCAGGCGCCATGAACCAGGGAACCTCACCTGGCTTTACTGACTATTGTGTTCCAAAATCTCACACAGTGCCAGGCACCCAGTAAAAACTTTGAATGAGTGAATAATTCTAGTGACTCCCTAACTCTCATAACCCATCCTCTGGGTGCCCGCTCCTTCCCCTCCGCAGGCTGGTATCCCTCTGCCCCTCCCACATGGTGCTGAGTGACCAGCCTAGCCTGCATTCCCACTTCTTATCTCCCTTTCCCACCAAGCCCTACCTTCCCTCCCGCTGAGCCCCAGCATAAGACAATTTTGCACACTTTTCCATCCCTAAATCCAGCCAATAATAGCTTTCCCTCACTTTAGATTAAAATTGGAATGTTTCTCATTGCATTCCTCTTGACAGGTTACATAAAGCCTCTTTACATTTAATATTCCATTAGCTTGTTTCCAAATTCCAGCTCCGTTCTACAAAAGAGGCTCAGAGTTAGGCGACCTGCTCTAGGTCACATGCTCAGAGCGCCAGAGCTGATATGGTTCCAGGAGCCCTGTCTTTCTCCAGGGCCCAGGGCTCCTGCCACTGAGCTGCTGTGACATTGCTCCACAGTGGCCTGTCCCGGCCTGCAGCCCACGGCCAGAGAACGCTCTCCCCTTGTTTCACACGCACATACGTGCACGCACATAGTTGCTTTCCTCTCCTTGACGGCTTCTTCCTGCTCTCATCATCACCCACAGTGAGCAATGCTGATGAATACATGGTACCTGCCTCCTGCTGCTGGTCCGGTTATGAAACCACAGTGACAGCCACAAAAGCAAGGGGCTGCATCCGGGTACAATGGGAAGATGTCCTGAGTCACAGTAGCAGAAATAGAAATCATCTGGGAACCAGGACCTGGGAAGTCCAGTCCTGGCCTGACACCCACTGCTGGACGGCCTTAGGACAGTTGCCTCTTCCCCCACGGCCTCAGTTTCTTATCGGCAGATAGGACCATTGGATTAAAAATCTCTCAGACCTCCTTTCCATTAGAAGATGCCCTCTGTTGTTGGATTACGCTTGCAGGGGTCATGGCCAGATCCAACCCACTGCTCTGCTCAGCACCTCCTCTACTCTGTCCCTGAAAACCCAAGAACCTAAATGTGCCCTCATTTCCTACTTCCACCAACCTGCTTCACACAGTACCTTTGGCCAGCTCCAGTGAGATGCCAGAAGCCCTGCCCCACCCCCCAGCCCCAAGCTCAAAGCCAGAGAGCCCCTGGAGGAGGCCCAGGGGGGCTCCTGGGTCTCAGGGCCTGGCCTTACTGCTTGCAAGTGCTGCCACCTGCTGGGCAGTCTCTCTGGCTCTGCAGCTGCAGAGCACGCCCAGACTTGGCTCCGGGGGCACCTGGGACCAGCAATGCATCAAGGCAAGTACATTTGTTTGTTATTTACACTATCGTCCCCAGGACCCCATCTGTTACCCTGAACCCTCTTTCTGATGTAATTGAGATTTTTTAAAGTTAGATGCATGAGAGCCCCACGTCTAATCACTCACGCTGCGTGCCCAAGCTCCAGGCTCCAGGCCAAGGTTCTGGGAAGGTAATAAATACCAGGCACCAAAACTAGCCCGTCAGCCCTAGGACAAGTGTTCTGGGAGCCAGAGAGCCTGCGGCTTGGACCTGGCAGAGTGTTCCGTCTCCTGGAGCAGAGGCTGGGGCAGCCTCAGCTAGTTAATCCTGTGGGTCAGCCACTGGAAATCCAGAGAAGGCAGCAGGAGGTGGTAGCCCCATCCAATCCACAGCTCTCTCCAGCTCTGCCCTGATTAAATCCCTAATCACCTGCTCACCTGGGAGGCCCTGATGCAGGCTTAAAAAATATGGGTAGTGCAAGATGACAGTCATAGAAATATCAACATAGTGTTAGAACTAGAAGGGATAGTAGAGATCATCTGAGTCTAAGGAATCTACACTAATAAAAGAGAAATATGCAAATTGGCCATACCTCCGTGATGCCCATCAGCCAATCAGGAGTGGGTATGCAAATTAACCCAACAAATTGGTGGGTTAATTTGCATATGCAGGCATGGAGCAGGTGGGCAGAGCTGGATGCCTGCTATGAGGGGTAGGGCAGAGGGTGGAGGGAACTACAGGAGCAGTGCTCCGGCTAGGAGTGAGGACTTGCAGGCTCTCAGGCAGCCAGGAGTGAAGCCAGGGGAAGGAAGGCCTATTCTTGCACTAATCTTTGTGCAACGTGCCTCTAGTAAAGATATAAAATTCCCCCAAGAGGCCCTACCTGGTTTCGCTCAATGGATAGAGCGTCAGCCTGTGGACTAAAGGGTCCCAGGTTCAATTCTGGTCAAGGACACGTACCTTGGTTGCAAGCTCCTCCCTAGCCCAGGCCCTGGTTGGGGTTTGTGCAGGAGGCAACCAATTGATGTGTTTCTCTCACATCAATGTTTCTCTCTGTCTTTCCCTCTCTCTTCCACTCTCCCTAAAAAAAATAATGGAAAAATATCCTCAGGTGAGGATTAACAAAAAAATAAAATAAAATATGTTAAAAAAACAAATTCCCCCTCCACCCCCCGCAAGAGTAACTCCCCAAGTTCAACCAGCCAGTGCATGGTTGAGCCAGAGCAAGCACTGGTATTGCCTGACAGACAGCCTGGGGCCGTTGTCCATTGCTCAGTCAAAACTTAGTTACAGCAGAGGCAGGAGAGCAGGAGATGCAATCTTGCACATAGGTTGTTGGGTTTATTAAATAAAAGAATAAAGGTGAAGCCCTTTTAAGCAAATACGCCTTACAGAGTAAATGTCTAATACATATATCTCTTAGTTTCAATTCTCTGTTTATAATACTAATAATCCTGTCCATCTGTTTAGCCAAAAACAGCAAGCCAACGCCTCAGAAGTATTCATCGTTTACAAAACCAGGAAGGGCTCACATTATTCTAGTAAGAAATAGGGTAGAAGCCACAGGGACCCACATGTAGCAGTTACCCAGAGATCACAGCTTCTCCCAGGTAACATTCAGCCCACCCTGATGTGCCAGTTCTAGCTCAGAACCCATGAACATATCAGATCCGGGGAAACCAGGAAAAGGCACTGGTTTAACAAAGAATGCATAGGCCAGGCACTATTCTAAATGTTTTACAATTAACTCAATTAACCAACCTAACTCCATTCCACCAGGACACTAAAGCCATAGGAGAGCACGCCCATGAATCCCTCCACACATCCCTACAACTGCCTGCACAGATGCACGCCACCTCTTTCCTGTCACCGAGAGTGAGCCACCTGTGCTTCCAGCTGAGGCCATCCCTCCCCTGGTGCACTGTCCCCTCTTCCCTCTTCAACACCACTGCTCCAGCAACTCTCCCCTTCTCGATTCCACCACACTGGGTCATACAGTATTCAGAACAGCATAAAAATAGGCTGTTTTTTCTCTCCCATTGAAAAACAAAAAGCACCAAAAAAACTTCTCTTCACTCCACTTACCTCCAACTTCCCCTTCATTTCTCTCCTTTGAGCAGAATTCCCTGAAAGAGTTCTCTCTGCTCACTGCCTCCATTTCTCTTCCCAACACACTCCAATCGGTCCTTCATCCCAACACTCCACCCGAGAGCACCAGGGACCTCTCACTTCAAGGGTCCACCTTAGCAACAGGAACTCGCACACATTGCTAACAGAGTAAACGGCACAACCACTGATCTTACTTGCTCTGTAAGCATATTTGACCCAGGAGACACCCTAACTGGAACACTCTCTTCTCCTGGCTTCCAGGGCACCACATGCCCCTGGTTTTCTTCTTCTCTCTCTGACTGTTCCTTTTCAGACGTGCTTGCTAGTTCTTCATCATCACCTCAACCTCTAAATGTTGTGGATCTGCATCAAGTTCCTGGCTTAACTATCACGGATACGGTAGTGATTCCAAATGCATATGTTTATCAATGGCACGGCTCTGATCTCCAGATTCTCATTTATCTAACTGCCTGAAATATCTAGCTTTAATATGTTCAAAACTTAAACTAAAATTCTTTCTCTCATATCCCACATATGATCCATTAGCAGACTCTGTGGGCCCTAACTCCATTTAAGTGCTTCTTATCCAACTCAGAGTAAAAGTCAAAATACTTACTCTGATATATATGGCCCCACCCAAAAAAAAAAAAAAAAAAGCTATTTGAACTAATAAGTGACTGAACAAGGATACCATGTGTAAGATCAGTATTTAAAAATCAACTGCTTTTCTATATACCAGCAATGAACTATTAAAAATAGTTTTTTAAAACACTAAATATAGTAGCTTCAAAAAACATGGCATATATAGGTGTAAGTTCGACAAAATATATCAACTGAAAACTACAGACCATTGCTGAGAGAAATTAAAGACAACTTCAATAAACATAGAAGTATACTATGTTCATGATTTGGGAGGCTCGATATTGATAAGATGGTAATTCTCCCACCCAACTGGTGTGGCTCAGTGGTTGAGCATCATCCCAGGAAACAAGAGGTCATTGGTTGGATTCCCAGTCAGGGCACATGCCCGGATTTCGGGCTCAATCCCCAGCGGGGGTAGTGCAGGGGGAAGCTGATGGATTTTCTCTCTGATTAATGTTTCTATCTTTCTCCCTTCCTCTCTCTCTAAAATCAATAAAATAAAATATTTTTTAAAATATGCTAATTCTCCCCTAAACTGAGCTACATATTCAATAAAACCTCAGTTAAAAACTGAGAGGTCTTTTTGGTAGAAATTAACAAGTTCCTAGAATAGTAAAAAATCCAAGTTCCCAGAAAGGAACCTAGAATAGTAAAAAAAAAAATGTTAAAGAGAATAAAGTTGGAAGACTTAAATTACTGTATTTCAACACTTATCATAAAGCAATATTAATTAAGACAAGGAGGTATTGGTGAAAATTGACTTCTAGGTGAATGAAACAGAATAGAGTCCAAAAATAGTTACACACTATGGTAAATAGATTTTCAACAAAGGTGCTAAGGTCATTCAGTGAGGTAATTAGTCTTTTTTGACAGATTGTGCTGGAATAGCTACATATCAGCAATGCAAAAAATAAACTTGAACCCTCAAACTACACAATATGCCAAGATTAACTCAAAATGCATCATGAATCTAAAGGTAAAAATTTTAAAAAATAACTGAAAGAAAAAAATTTTAAATAATATTTATTGGGGTGACATCTGTAATAATAAAAGCATAATATGCTAATTAGACCAGACGACCTTCCAGATGAAGCCGGGCTGCTAGGGAAGCCCGGATCCCAGGTGCCAGAGGGAAGCCCGGGTCTCGGGTGCCAGAGGGAAGCCAGTGCCAGCAGCCGGGCAAAGGAAGGCCTACTCTTGCACGAATTTCGTGCATCGGGCCTCTGGTTGGTTAATAAGATCATATAGATTTCAAGTGTACATTTCTATGATATATGTCTATATATTGCATTGTGTGCCCACACCCAAAGTCAAATCATCTTCTGTCACCATATGTTTGACCCACTTACCCTTTACACCCCTCTTCCCCCACACACACACACACCCTTCCCTCTGGTAACATACTGTTGTCTGTGTCTATGAGCTTCAGAAAATCCTTAATAATTTGAAAATTTTCAAGATCTAAGCAAATATTTCTTAGAACACAAAAAGCATTACTATAAAAAAGAATACATTTTACTTCATCAAAATTGAAAGCATGTACTCTTTGAAAAATAACATTAGAAAAAAGAAAAGGCAAACCACAGACTAGGGAGAAAATATTCATGTAATACATATATCTGACAAAGGACTTACATCCAGAAAATATAAAACTCTTTCAACTCAGTAGTAAGACACAAAAAAATTTAAACAGGTAAATGATTTGAACAGACACTTCACAAATGAAGATATATAAGTGGCTCAAAGCACATGAAAAGATGTTCAACATTATTAGCCAGTAGATTAATATAAATGACATAATAAACTTTTAATGAGATACTACTTACTACACACCCACACGTGTGGTTTAAATTTATTTTTTTAATTTTTATTTATTAATTTGAGAGAGAGAAAGGAAGGAAAAGAGAGAAATGTTAATTTGTTGTTTGACTTATTAATGCATTCATTGGTTGATTCTTGTATGTGCCCTGACTGGGGATCAAACCCACAACCTTGGTGTCTCAAGACAACACTCTATCCAACTGAGTAACTGGGTCAGGGCAGTGTGGCTTAAATTTAAAAGACTTCCAATAACAAGGGTTGATGAAAATATGGAGCAATTGGAACTTTCACACATTGCTAACAGAGTAAATGGCACAACCACTGTGGAAAACACTTGGATAGTTTCTTTGAAATTAAACATACACTCACTCAATGAACCCAGCAATTCCACTCACTCCTAGATATTTATGCAAGATACGTAAAAACATATGCCCACGAAAGAAAAAAAGAATTTCACATAAATATTTATAGCAGATTTACTACTCATAGCCCCAAATTATCAACTACTCAAATGTCTATCAATAGGTGAAAGTTTAAAGTGTGATATATCCATACAATGGAATCTTTATAATGAAGGTAAAAAGGAATAAACTGCTGAAACTAGCAAAAACATTATGCTGAATGGAAAAAACAAAAAACGAATCCAGGCATGAAAGAATAAATACTGAGTCCATTTATATGATATCCTAGAAAACTCCATGATGCTGGAAAGCATATCAGTGACTACCTGGGCCCAAAACAGAGATTTATTGTAAATAAGGATGAGTCAACTTTTAGAAAGATGATGAAAATGTTCTGTATCTTTATTGTCCTGGTGGTTACATAAGTGTACACATATATACACTTGTCAAAGCACATCAAGTGCTACACTTAAAATGGGTGCATTTTATTTAAGTTATACCTCAACAAACTTAATTATAGGGGGGAAAATCCAAAATCCTGATCATGACCTAAATGGCCCAACACAATCTGGCCTGACCATTACCTCTCTCATCTTCTACTTTTCACCTGCTGTGCCCTTGGCCTAGATTCTTGGCCCTAGAATGATTTTTATGTAGATATTCCCATGATTGAATTCCTCATATTTTCCAATTCTTTTTCAAAATGTCACTTTTTAAGAGAGGCATTGTTAGTTTTTCTCTTTAGCTCTCATCACTTTGATAACATGCTGATATATCTTGGCTATCGTTTGTCTCATCCATGGAGAATTTAAGAATTTCAAATTAAGAATTTATGTTCCATGAGGACAGATATTTTTGTCTATTTTGTTCCTTGCCATATCCTTAGTGCCTGAAATAGTGTCTAGCTGTGGTGGAGATGGCCAGCTGTCCCCCAAAGATTCCCATTAAATAGATTTGATACTGGAAGTGCCCATCCAGGGACTGCATTCCTGGCCCACTTCCTCCAGGTGGGGCCACAGGACAATCTTGACAATGGGGTGTTAATAGAAATGATGTGCGTCACTTCTAGGTGCAGGTGGTTAAGAAGTGAGTGGGATGTGCCTTCATCTCCCTCTCCTCACTCACCAGCTGGAAATGAAGGAGTATGAGCACCTAGTGGGTGGGGGAGCCACAAGATGGGAGGAGCCTGGGTTCCTGAATCCCCCCAAGGAAGGCCACCTGCTGAACAACCTTTTGGACTTTTACATGGAGCAAAAAATCAGCTTCACTTGTTTTAAGCCATAACATTCATTTACTACAGCAGCTATTACTACTCTCACTAACAACAGGCACAGAGTCAGAGCTCAAAAATATTTTTTGAATGAATGAATAGGTGGCATTCAAGGACAATACATAAGTTTGTACTGACTATATAATTCAGTATCACACCATGTGATTGCACATGCCATAATGCATACCCTACCGCTGATGACTGCACCTGAAAAAACAATTAGCAATTTCATGAATTAGCCTCTGTTTGGTGAAAAAAAAAACACCAACCTTTTGTTAGCTAAATTAAAACTTTGTGTATCAATTTTAATTGTTAGTACATTGAGTGTGGCCTGATACTGAGATACAGTGAAAATAAAATGTACAATTATAACACTTTCTTGTTTTCACTATTCGTGGACCCCATTGGCATAAAACCAAGCAGAAAACCCTATTTAAAGCTGAAATATTCTATATCAGATGGAAATGTAAGTAGGATTCTTCATGTGTGTATATTCTAACTGTGAGTGCTGAGGGGTGGGTGGAGTTAGGTGGATTCAATTCCCCCTCATTCAAGCACATACCTTATAATATGTGAGGATCTGCCCAATTTGAAAGAACCCCATACCTCCACCTCGACATACCATCACATAGAAATTACTTTGATTCCTTATGGCCATTGGGTAAAATTTCAGGACTTGGGGATATAAAAATTAATCAAAGTGACTTTACTGTCCCTTCATTCCCATTTGAAAAAGAAAAAAGAAAACCAACACTCAGATAATATTTGCACTGTTCCTAGTCCTTGCTGAAATTGAGATTACTTTAAATCGAGTCATCTGAAGTTGAAGTATTTCAAAGAAACTTGCTCATACTGCATAGCCAAGTTCCCTGCGCATGAGAGGTCAGCTGCTCCAGAGGGGCCAGCTCTCTGAAACCCATCTTCACCTTCTCTGAACAAGAGCCATGGCCAGCGGTGATGCCCAACCACCAACTTCTCACCCTGAGTGAGGCGCAAAGCTGTCTTTATTCTCCAACAGAAATGCTGAATAGGAATAATCTGGACGGAGAAGGATGTCTCTCAGGAATTCTACAAACCCCTCATACTCTTTGTCATTGTTTCAGTAAATAACATCTGGAAAGGGCTCCATGGATATTAATGAGATCAACTTGAGAAAAAGAAATGAATAAGAGTTTGTTGATAACCTATCATTCCCATTAGAAAAAAATTATTATTATTATTAATTACATAGAGTGTGTTAGGAGGTCTTCAGGCCCATAAATGGGAATGTTTTAAGGCCCTCCCTTAACAAAATAAAGTTGCAATTACAATTTTGAGGTCAGGGACATTTCATATTTCATATGCTTTCCTGTAAAACCAAGCACAGTACTGGATATAGTAAGTACTTAGTAAATATATCTGAAGGTCTATATTCACATCTATGACTATTCTTATTGTTAAACTCCAACAGTAGCTGCCTAATGTCCCCGACTTGGGAGATTTCACTCATTTATTGGTGATGCTTTGGTGTACATTTTCTTCTAGTTGTTTATTAATTTAAAAACTCTGTTAGGCCCTAACCAGTTTGGCTTAGTGGATAGAGCATCGACCTGTGGACTGAAAGGTCCCAGATTCGATTCCAGTCAAGGGCATGTACCTTGGTTGTGGGCACATACCCAGTAGGAGGTGTGCAGGAGGCAGCCGACCGGTGTTTCTACCTCTCTATCCCTTTCCCTTACTCTCTGTAAAAAATCAATAAAATATATTTTTTAAAATCTGCTAGTTAAGATCTTTGGCATTGATCAGAGATGTCAGGGCATAAAAATATATTTCAGGTCTGCTTCCTGGGGTGACATATGGGACATGGATACCTCAAGAGCTGCCTGGAATACAAGCTGCGTTCATTGGCTCAAGGCCCATAACAAAGGCATAAACTCTCCCTTAGTCAAAACTAACCTTGGAAAGAAAACTAACCTTGGAAATCAAAACCCACAACTCATGAATTGCTAATAGTCTTGTTGGTGAACATATCCGTTCATATGTCACCCAGGTCTCTTCAACTTGCAGATGAAATCAAGACAAAAACTCAGTAACTTGGAGTTCCTGCTCTTCTGTTCCTACCTACAGGAACTTCAACGATCCCCGATCACACCCATCCCCAAGAATTTCTAGGAGCCTCCGATGGAGACTTACCGTTGCTCAGAGACCTGTGTGCCCAGCACAGTCCTGGTTGGTCCTCCTCCTCTTTGAGAGAAACCTCACTCAGGAATACCACCAGGGAGCCTCCTCACGGCCACAGCTGGGAGCTCTCCCTTCCGGGACTCCACGCCTCACGCTGTCCCTGTTTTCTCCCAGAGAGCCTTTAAAATCTCTCCTGAAAATCTCCTTTTTTTCCTCTTGCCCTAACCCTTCTCTTCATAGGGGCCTTGCTATTTCCAACAAGTGAGGCAGGAAACAAGCATAACAGTATCTTTTCCTTTTCTCTCTCTCACAAAAAGATTAAAAAGTCCTCTGGCCTCCTTCAGACATATCAACAGTTCTGTGGCTGACATGGGCCAGGTAGGTAAGTGAGTCACTGCACTCCCCAAAGGCAGTTTCTCCAGGACTTGTGGTTACAGGTGCAAATGGAACAGTCACTCATGAAACATGTGTGTACAGGTGGTGACTCCAGGTACCATCAGGAAAGTCCTAACCCCAGGCTACTGGCCTCACCGGCTATAACTACCTACCTGGAGAAAGCCCAGGGGAAGATTGACTAGTGTCTGCACTTTTAACAGCAAAGTCTCATTGTGCAGTCATTGTCGAGAAAATAAAGGAACATCTTATCCTCTTGGACTGTTGTGACTCAAGAGGTAGCCTCTTTCTTCAGTTCATCTCCTACATCCTCCTTCCCGGTTCCTCAAGTATCTGCAGCATTGTCTTTCCCTTCAGCTTGTGGTGCTGCTCAATCGTGCCCCACCCCCTCTCGCCTTGTCTTGTCTCCCCTGGCTCCCAGCAGCCTGTTGGTTTTCCATATCCTGTGAAAGCCGGCCCTCCAGCCTCCCCACCTTCTCCTGGCATCTCCACGTCGCTTTCCCACTAGCTCTGACCAGAAAGGTTTCATTTCTCTGTCTCGCTGGTTTCACAAGTGTAGTTGGGTCTTACTTCTTATTTACTGGAAACACAATAAATCCACAATGCTTCCCATAAGACCAGGTTCTACGCACCCTTACAGCCAGCAGCTCTTTCTAAGGCTAAACCACTCTCTTTACAAGGTGGAACAGAGGCGTGTTGCTCCCCTCACTCTCCTCGCTCCTGCCACCTCTCTGTTCATCTCTCTAGCTTCTGTTCAGTTTGGGCAGCTGAAGGGTCCTCTGCTGCTCCTTCTGCAAATTAAGAGGCGACCTTAAAGGAGGACCCTTGACCAGAATTTGAGCATCTGATAAGGAAGTTTTGGGATAATTAAATGCTGCTGTAATGTGGAAGACAAGTTCTTATGCAGCTGTGCACATGCACACACGTATATGCACGCACACATGCACACAGGCACGCACGCACACATATGCATGCACGCACGCATGCACACCATGCAAAGCCAAGTGGCAGCAGGAAGCTAAGGCCTCCCTGGGCCGGGCTGAGCTCCCAAGTGAGAGAGGACCATCCCTCATCCCTGACACTTGCAGTCCATTAATATCAGCTCACGCTCTGTGACGGAGAGGAGAGGATATAAAGAAGCATTTCCCTCAGAGCTCTGACATCCTTCCTGATGCTTAGGTTCCCCAACCTGCCAAAGGGAGAAAACATATAACAATCAGAGCATTTTTTCATTATACCCCCCAAAAAAGCAAAAAAACAAACAAACAAAAAACAATACCCTTTTTTTTTTCATTTGTTACACATTCTAACCCTGAGCTTTCTTTTTTTCTTACAGAAAACTGAACTCTAGCTAGCAGCTTTTTAAATGGAGCCACACTACTGGCTTATGATGGTTACAAAGAAGAGACTCAGAAGCTAGCGCCGAGGTGCCCACAGTCCCTGCCCAGGGCTCTTTTCTAAGATAGCACTCACCTGGGCCAGGTCACCCTCAAGCCAGAGACTAACGTGCCACCTCTCTGACGGGGCCGTTTAGGACCTGGAGGAAGCTGCCATTCACATGTACAGGAGTGGTTCTACTCAAGCAAACCTGATGTACGAAAAAGCACATGGAAGAAGAAAAAGATAACTTTGCAATGGCTATTTGCATTACAAAAGGACTCTCTGTTTGACAAAATGATTCACTATAGAATTCCCTTAAGCAACAGCACATCCAATACATTAAAATATGATCTTATTTACCAAAATTCAAATTGTATTCAACGTTTCAAGAACATGTTGTTATATGGGGAAGTACAGAGCTGCCTAAATGAGGCCCAAATGGCATCCCTGGGGTAAGTCCAATTGTAGAACCAAAGTGAATTTTTATGTGTTGGTCAAAAGTGCCCCAAAACGTATGCAAAGAGTATTAACCCAATCTGAATGGATGAATTCTTATTAAAAAAAAAAAAAAAGAAATAAAAAGAAAAGAAATCTCGCTTGTAAATAACTCAGGTAAATTCCAGTATTAGTCCCTCCCTTGGGAGCCAGAAAGCAGGCACTTAAAGAAGCAGGTACGAAATCAGCTTGGGCCCCATGAATGGAGGCAGGAGTGGGCCCGGCACCCAGAGTGTAGTGTTCATTCCAAACTGAATTGTATCCCCATCCCTCTCCCTCCCCATGTGGGACACACTTTGTCAAACAAGGGACGGTGCCAGAGATCCATGATGGGCAGGAAAGCTGTGCCCCTCAACGGCAAGACGAAATGGATAGTGTCCAGAGGGCCCATGTGCTGCCTGCCTCTGTGGCCTGTCCCTGAGCAGAGCATGGACTGAGGCTGAGGGCCAGGACAGAGCCCTCCTTCAGGCTGGGTGTCCTTGCTTCTCCTGAGGCCCCAAGGCCATGGATAAATCCTGGGACAGACACCTGAGGACACAACTCACCTTCTCATTCCATTGTCACAGCAGCCCCTCTTCTCTCTGCCATCATTGTAGTCCCGGCACCCACGAAACAAGACTGCCCTTGTTACCAGACAGGGTCTGGGCCTGGGCAGATCTGCCGAAGGCCCACCAGTGTGTGGGTTCTTGACTTCATGTAGGAAAGATTTCACAGCATGAGTCCAGGTGACTGTGAGAGCATGTTTATTAAAGCTGGGGACAGTGAGACAAAGGAAGGGCTTAGGATAGAAGAAGCAACAGGAGAGAAAAAGTCAGAGAAGAGGGGCCCTAGAGGCCCTAGGTTCAGGGGGTGAGCTTGGCACAAGCTGCTGCTGCCTGCTGCTCCCCTTGGTGCTAGTCTTATGGAGTCCTTTAGGGTTTAGGAGAAAAATGGCAGAGATACAAGGCATAGGTATGCTCTAGCGAGAGGGCTCCCTGGCTCCTCTGTCTTGAGGCTTTTTATCTCTCTTTGGCTAGTGGGATCCTAGAGGAGGTCTCAGGGGAGGGTCTTAACAGAATATTCATTAGCTTTTCAGCTGTGTCCTTCAATATGTTGATTCATCAAAATGTGTGTATAGAGGGGTCAGAGATTATTTCCTCTTAGCTTCTTTTTAAAAAAATATATTTTTTTATTGATTTCAGAGAGGGATGGAGAGGAAGAGAAAGATAGAAACATCAATGATAAGAGAGAATCATTGACTGACTGCCTCCTACATGCCCCCCACTGGGGATTGAGCCTGCAACCTGGGCATGCGTCCTGACTGGGAATCGAACCTCCTGGTTCCTAGGTAGATGCTCAACCACTGAGCCACGCCAGCCAGGCTCATTTTTAAAGAACCTCATTGAAGAGGAACCAGACCCAGGCCAGTCTGCCCCAGAACAGTCTGGAATGTGTAAACCATTTGCTCCTAAGTGCCCTTAGTTAGGAAAGATAAAGCCTTGTGATTCATTAGCTGGCTTTACATTGCTCAGACTGGCCTGTATTGTCTCAGTTTCCCCTATTCCACTTGTCAAGCAATCACCCTAGCTTCTTACTATCCTGCCTCACACTGAAGGCTATGCATCTCCCAGGGCCCCTCGGAAACTCCCTTGGTTCTTGACAGGAAGTGATGGTGCATATACAGCCTGGCCGCTGCCTGCTTGCTGGCTGCCTGCATAGCCAGTGGGAGGGCACTGTATTTAATGTGTGTTTTTCCCAGCTTTCTTCTGCTGGTGCAGTGGCTCCTTCGCAGTCTCAGTCCTGAGAAATCTTTTCATTATGGCTCACAGCTGTGATCCTCCGGTTAAAAGAAATTACTTATGAAAGGGCAGCCTGGGGTAGAAGGCAGCAGCATCAGAAGCGGCGTGGGCTTCCAAGGGAGAGGGGACTTCAAGGATTTATTGACATGAGGGAGATCACAGCTCTGGCTCCAGGCCCAGCTGCTGACATTTGCGATAGATTTAGGCACAGCGGTGTGGCTAGGAATTATTTTTTAACTCAAATGAAGAGGTCGGAGTGAGGTGTTCTGGTCTGCTCATGGTGGTTTTGCTGATGCCCAGGCAAAATTAAAAGGGAACAATGAGCATCGTCTCTTCTTCCCTCTTGGTAGTTCCTCTGTGCTCCTTCTCTCCTTCCTTCTTTCCTCCTCCATTCTCATCCCTTCTTAGAACTTGGCTTCTGATTCCTCTTCTCCTGGCTTCTCCATTCTTGGATCCTCCTGCTCCTCATCGCACGTTCTCTGGAGCAGCCCAGAGGAGGAGCAGAGCAGACCCACTCCTAGCTGGGAGATGAAGGTAGTGGGGGTCTGTGGTCAGCCCTCAGGCCTCCTGGCCTGGCACCCTGTCCAACACCCAGGTCCAGGCAGGGAAAGCCAGACACAGACAGAGGACCCATGCTGCCTTGCTTGCGTGGTGTCCTAAAGTTGCTGTATCTTTGAGCATCACCACAATCCCCAAGGATGTTGATGTTTCCCTTTCACAGGGGATCCCAGACCTCCTTAGGAAATGTTCACAGAGCCAGCAGCCTGGCCGCCCAGGAGGAGAGCCCACCACAGTGCTGGGGCTGGTCTGTCTGACACTGAAATCCTAAAGTTAGAGGTCAGAGTGGAGGAGACTTTCAAGATGAGCAACAACAGCCCTCTCACCTTCCAGGAGAGCTTGCTGAGGTTCAGACAGGAAGAGTGGCTGCTCCGGGGTCACACAATGCTTCTAAGGCAAGGCAGCGCCTGAAACCATGTCTACTGTCTAAGCATCAGGGAAAGGGGCACGCATCGCTTTTCCATGTTCCACTCCTCTTCAAGCAACATGAAGAGTATTGGCCAACCACATAAAAGAGCTCATTTCAATAGAGGGACTGCTGATGCCAGGCATCAGGCCTGTGCAGGGGACGTGAAATGTTCTGCACAATCCATGCACTATGCTGTGAGCTATACTGTATTATCATATTTTAAATATATTTTTATTTTTCAATACAGTTGATGTACAATATTTTGTTAGTTTTGGGAGTACAATCCAGTGATTAAACATTTATATAACTTACAAAATAATCTTCCCAATAAAACTAGTACCCATCTGACACCATACATAGTTATTACATCATTATTGATTATATTCCTTATGCTGTACTTTGCATCCCCATGACTATTCTGTAACTACCAATTTGTACTTGCTAATCCCTCCCATCTGGCAACCAGCAAAATGTTTTCTGTATCTATGAGCATGTTCCTATTCTGCTTGCTCATTTATTTTGCTTTTTTAGATTCCACATCTAAGTGAAATCATATGGCATTTGTCTTTCTCTGTCTGCCTTATTTCATTCAGTACAATACCCTCTAGGTCCATCCATATTGTTACACATGGCAAGATTTCATTCCTTTTTATGGCTAAGTCATATTCCATTGTATATATGTGTCACTTTTTCTTTATCCATTCTTCTACTGATGGATACTTAAGTTATTTCCATATCTTGGCTATTGCAAAGAATGCTGCAATTAACATATGGATTCATACTAGTATGTCTTTTCAATTTAGTGCCTTGGGTTTCTTCAAATAAATACCCAGAAGTAGAATTTCTGGGCCTCCTTTGTCTGTTTTTCATTTTTGAACACTGAAGCTCAAAGCTGTTAAGTGACTTGTCCAAGATCTCAAAGCTAATGAAATTCAACCCCAGTCCTGTCTCCATGTCAATTCTCTCCATGATCAAAGGACTAAGTACAGCACTAACTGTCATCCATAAAAGGGGTATTCCAGAAGAATGTGTGCCTCTCAGTTTAACAACTCACCCCTGAGGAAAGCCAGATGCAGACATTTGAAATCTAAGGCATTGTGCTCGATGGAGAGTGGCAGCTTACTCCAGGCAAGCTCAGCCTCCTATTCCCAGGATCTTGCTTTTGGTTCTCACGGGAGAAGAGCTGAGCGGGCCGGGGTGTGTAACTTCTAACTGAGCTGCTAGTGAACATGTCTTTTCAAGCTGTATTTTGATGACTCTCAGTGGAATGATTTATAGGATGATGAGAAAGGACCATTCTGTTTTTCCAGTAGATCCTGAGAATTTGGCAAGAGCTGCTATGGCTTTTATTCCGATTTTTCATTCACTGACCCGAGTCTCCAAGATTCTGTGCTATGCTCACTGCTATGGACTGCTTAAGCACACTGTTGCACCTCCTCTGTCCCCAGAAAGGCAGCCTAAGGCAGGGCTACAAGTGACACCCAAGGAGGGTTCCCCCGGGCCTGGGCCCCTGGATCAGCCCCTTCCTGGGCAGAGCTGTTCCAGACACAGAATTCCTAAATCCCTTGGAATTTGCTAGGTGGTGATAGAGTTTTTTGTTCTAATGCAGTGAGTTTCAGTGGGCTCTTAGATGGAGGCTGGTCACCAGAAAAACCAAGCCATGATTTATAGCTTGGAATTTTCATACCCACATATCCATTCCTCAGAGAGGAGAGAGGGGAGAGGGGCTGGAAATGGGGTTAATAAGCAATCATGCCTACTAGTGTGTAATGAAACCTCCATAAAAACCCCAAAGGTACAGTGTTCAGAGAGCTTCCAGGTTGGTGAACACATTTCTGTACGAAGAGGGTGACTCACCACAATGCCACAGGAACAGAGGGTCCTACCTGCACTTGGGACCCTCCCTGACCTTGCCAATATATCTCTTTTTCTTTCTTTGTTCTTTCTTTTTTTTTTTTTTTAATTGATGTCCAGAGAGAGAGGAAGGGAGATGGAGAGAGAGAGAGAGAGAGAGAGAGAGAGAGAGAGAGAGAGAGACAGAGAGAGAGAGAAACATCAATGTGAGAGGGAAACATCGATCAGCTGTCTCCTGCATTCCCCCTACCGGGGATCGAGTCTGCAACCCAGGCATGTGCCCCGACCGAAATCGAATTGACAACCTTTTGGTGCATGGAGCAATGTCCAACCAACTGAGCCACACCAGCCAGGGCCCTAATGTAGCTCTTTATCTGGATAATTATCTGTATCCTTTATCATATCCTTTAATAAACTGGTAATGTAAGCAAGTATTTCCCTGAGTGCCGTGAGCTGTTCTAACAAATAATGGAATTGAAGGCGGGAGGGCGTGAGAACCTCTGGTTTGTAGCCAAGCTGGACAGAAGTTGTAAGTAACCTGGGAACCTACTACTTGCAGTTGGTATCTGAAGGGGAGGCAGTCTTGTGGAACTGAGTTTTTAACCTGTGGGATCTGACACTATCTCCAAATAGATAGTGTCCACTTGAGCTAAACTGTAGGACATCCAGCTTGGTGTGAGAAAGCCCACACACACATCTGGTGTCAGTGTGTTGTGAGTGTGGCAGTAGTGTGAAAGTAAAGGAGGAAGAGTGAGTTTTTTTATTTACAGGTGTTTTTGTTGTAGGAGCCCAAATTGACTAAGATGGGTAGGTATTGCTATCAGTGTTTTACTTATGAGAAAACTTAAACTCAAGGAACTTGCTCAAGGTCACAGAGCTAGTAAGCAACAAAGCTGGAATTCAAAACCAGGTCTTATTTCCAGTTCAAATTTTTTTATACAGTTATTCTCTTATTGATACACTCAGAAATATTTCCTAGTACTTTAACTATATGCCAGATGCTGCTGTAGGCATTGAAAATATAGCACTGAATATGATGAAGTTCTTGCTTTAATAGAACTTACTTCCTCATGTGGGAAGACAGATCATAAAGAAGTAAACACAATAATGAAGACAATTGCAGAAAGTAATGTGGGTGACATTTAAGCTGAAATCTAAATGGCAAGACAAGCCTGCCAGGCCAAAATCGAAGGGAAGGGTGCACCAGGGAGAGGGAACAGATAGTACAAGGACCCTAATCAGGAATCTTATTTGTTCAGAGAGACAAAAAGGGCCGGTGCAGCTGGATCACAGCAAGCAAGCAAGAGAGAGAGGTAGGAGATTCAGGCAAGCACCAGGGCACACAGGCCAGGAAGCTTGGATCTTAGTCTACACGTGATGGGGGCCAGCAGAAGGTTGGGAGCAAAGGAATGACACAATCCAAGTTATCTCTAAAAAGCTCACATCTGCATGGGTGCTTACAGAGGAACAAAAATAACATTCAGGAGACAAGGTAGGGAAGTGAGAGAAGTAGCCCAGGCAACAGCAGCAGCATGTGTGATCTGAGAAGTGGCTACTTCTGTGCTGTGTAGACCATCTTCTACACGGCTCCACCATGGCTCCTCCCCATAGGTGTGCTCTGGGACAACAGTTCTCAAAGGGTGGCCTGAGCACCCCTGAGTATACCCAAGACTCTTTCAAGGTGGCCTGTGATCTCATCATTTTTTCAAATACAGAGGCTGGATTTTCTTCAGATACTTCAACCAAAACAACGTATCGCGACAGATTGCCGATGGAAGCAGCTTTGAGAATCCAGCTGTCTTCTATTAAACCACACATTACAGAGATTTGCATTTCTTGTTTGCTTTGAAAAATTGTTATTTTTCATGAAAAAAAAAGTGTGTCATTATGTTAACATGCAAGCGATTATTGTTGTTATCTTAGAGTGAATTAATCAATAGTTTTCTCCCTCCTCAGTTTTAATTTCTAATAGGATAAATGCTGACAGATACAATCAGCATATCTGAATCCTCAATAACTTCTAAGACTATAAAGGGCCCCTGAGCCATTAGAACCACTATCTTAATGACCCAAATGACTCTGCACAAGGGAGGGGTGACAAGGGGTATCAGACAGCCAACTCCTTTGAGAGACACCTCTGAGCACCTTTGGAGCTCTGTACTGATTACTGGGTGGGGCTGCTCCACCCCAGCCGTGGCAGTGGAGTGTCGGTCCTGCTGCTACAATGTGTGGAGGGGAGAGCAGCAGCCAGCTTTGCACAGCGGCCGCGGCAACGTGCCAAGGTGGGTGGGCTGTGCTGGCTCCACACTGCGGTGCCGGCATATGTTCAGCCACATGGCTTAGCAAACCAGGAAAGGAATCACCGCCTTCTGTAAGGTGCCGTGCCCCGTGCAACTGTCTGCACTGCTGGATGACAATGAACCCTCAGGGCATTTGTTACCACTTAAACATTTCCGAGGTGCATGCTGAGCATGTAATTGCTGCGCTGGGAAGGCGAGGGGCCGAATGCTAAGTGCAGCTGGAGGCAGCAGGGAGCACCCGGGTTCCAGAGATCACTCCATTGCTACCCTTGACAGGCAGATTTACAGAAGGCAGGGCTTCGAGGATGCCATGCAGTGCCTGCCTGTGGCCTCTGGTCTGGCCAGAGTTGGGGGCAGGAGCTGGGGTGTCTGGTGGGTGGATGTCCACATTGCCAAGTCATCCTGCAGAAGCTCAGTTCAGGTTTTTGGACGAAGAAACAAAATCCTAACCAGTTAGAGCCAGATGACCCTGGAAATCATCCTGCTCGGCCTTTGCCAAAATGTCCTCGGATGGTCAATCCACCCAGATGCTCCATGAAAAAAAAAAAAAGTACTGTGGCAAAGAAGTTTCAGAAAAAGTAAACTATAGCCATCCTCCAGTTGGAGACCCTCTGTGCACATTAACATAGTAAAAGCTCTAAAAAATGCTGCAGTGAAGAAACCTGCTTAACTTTGTTCTGAGACAAATGCTCTAAGGAAGAAAAGTACTTGCCCAAGGTCATATAACAAAATTCAGAATTAAAACCCAGGTTCCTGGACTCCAACCAAGCACTTTTTGTCCTGCACCTCAGTGGAAGGGGATCCATTTGGCAGATTTTCCAAGGCCTTCTACCACTGAGATTGAACATAGAGGTCAAGGTCAAACCATCAGCCTACATCTTCCAAATATCCTATCCAGGGGCACTTTGCAGGTGGCTGTGGTTCATGAAGGAAATGGGAGTAAGAGGAAGAAAACAGGAAGGAAATGATGAGGAAAAGGACAACCTACGTCATTGTCCTCTAATCCAAGTTGCAACTGCATATGAGTGAAGGTTAATTTTGTCTCTAAGAACATCAACTGGGATTCTTTCACCAACACGTGCCCATCAGAAACAGGCTGGGAAGAGATCATTTGATTATGTTGTGAATTAGAGTTTTGCAAATATGCATTTAATTTAGAATTAATGGGATGCATGTTTTGTGAATTAATTGACAAAAAATGATTATTAAACACAAATTCACTGATGTGTGACAAGTAGGTAGTAAATACCCATTTTGCACATGGCAGTTAATTTCCAGGAATGTTTCTTTTGATAACCAGTTGGTTTTAATTTAACAAATAGGTTGCTGTCAGTTGAAATCGGAATGGAGAATCGGGAAACCTTCATGGAGAGCAGGGCTCAGCACCACTCACCGTCTGCCCTGGCGACTGTGTGGATTAAAGAAGTTCCGGAACAGCCTCTGGAAGCTTACCCCCTACCCTCACCCACAACCCCAGCACCATTTCCAACAGCCCGATTCCACGCAGTGAAGGGGCGGGCTGACGAAACAACTGGACTTTATGTGTGGTGTCCTTTCTGCCAGGAATCCCTTCCCCCACTGTCACCCTGGCAAACCATTCAACCAGCAAACCTCACTTCTGTGCAGCTGTCTCACATGCCTTCAGACCCAGTTAATCTCCCCTCCTAAGCACTCCACAGCATTCTGTGCCCCTTTCACATTTGTAACACTGCATTAAAACCTGCAGATTCCTAGGCAGTTCCTGGCATGTAGCAATCCTATATAATAAAGAGGTAATATGCAAATTGACCCTTGCACAAGATGGCCGCCCCCATGTGGTCAAAGATGGCCGCTACAAGATGGCCAGCAGGGGAGGGCAGTTGGGGGCGACCAGGCCAGCAGCGGGAGGGCAGTTGGGGGCAACTAGGTCAGCAGGGGAGGGCAACTGGGGGGGACCAGGCCAGCAGGGGAGGGCAGTTAGGGGTGACTGGGCTGGCAGAGGAGGGCAGTTGGGGGCAATCAGACTGGCAGGGGAGGGCAGTTGGGGGCAATCGGGCCGTCAGGGGAGTAGTTAGGCATTTATCAGGCTGGCAGGGGAGTGGTTAGGGGGTGATCAGGTTGGCTGGCAGGCGAGGGTTGGAAGCCACCAGTCCCGGATTGTGAGATGGATGTCCGACTGCCAATTTAGGCCCGATCCCTGCTGGCTTAACAACAGAAATGGATTCCCTCTCAGTTCTAGAGGCCAGGAGTTTGAAATCCATGTGTGGGCAGGGCCAGGCTTCTTCTGAAGGCTCTGGGGGGAAATCCTTCCTGCCTCTCTTGATCTTCTGGCAATCCTTGGTGTGCCTTGGCTTGTAGATACATCACACTGGTCTCGCCCTCCATTGTCACATGATGTTTTTCTTATGTGTCCTCTCCCGTCTGCATAAGGACTCTCCTCATTGAACTCAGGTCCACCCTAATGTAGTATAGCCTCATTTTAACTTGGTTATATCTCAAAGCCCATATTTCCAAATAAAGTGACATTCACAGGTACTGGGATGCCACATCAACATATATTTTTTTGGAGAACACAATTCAACCCACTACAAAGGCTATTTGCTCAATTGAATTGAACATGCTGACTCTCAAAGCCCATATTTCCAAATAAAATGACACTCACAGGTACTGGGATGTCACATCAACATATATTTTTGGAGAACACAATTCAACCCACTGCAAAGACTGTTTTCTGAATTGAATTGAACATGTTGACTCTCTGCAAAGGAATTATTTCCTGCAAGGAATCGTAGGGGAAGCCAGCCTTCTTAGTGCTGAGATGTGAACATCTCCCACACCAAAAAGTGTGTGTGTGTGTGTGTGTGTGTGTGTGTGTGTGTGTTCCTTGTGGCTTACTATAGTGTGGAACTCCACCCTTAGAGATTAATTCCTTGGGTAGACCCCTAAGAGGACAGCCTGTAAGTTAACTGGCACGCACACTGAACTTGAATTTGTCAGAGTGCATTTGCAGAGTGAAGGGCAGTGAAAGGGTGCAAGTGTGACAGGGAAAGCACAGGACAGTTGCTGGCATGCCGAGTGATGCCCTGGTGATGGGAGTCTGCGTGGATGTGCTAGGGCCGGGGGGCGGGGGGGCGGAGGAGGAGGAACACAGGAGGGAAGGAGGAGTCTAAGAAGGAAAGGAGGAGGAGAATTCTTCCCCTGGGTGAGGGGTTGGACTCAGTGATTTTGAAGATTCTAAAATCCTTTTGAAACACTGAGATGCTCTAACCCCTGGTCTTCCTAGAGGAGGTGCTGGGAATGAGCTGTGCCCGGCTCCCAGGTCAGATGTGGTCAGGGGTGAGGGCAATGTGGTCAGGAGGGAGAGGTGGGAAGACGTCCAGGAGAGGGTGGAGGTGGGCAGAGCAGGGATCCCAGTCCCAGCCCTTCCCCTTGGCAGCGGGGAGACCTTACACAGTCACTTGCTCCCTAGACCTTCCTCCTGGTGGTGAACCCGGAGCCTCAGGATTGGCTGCGAGGCCTGCCCAGGTCTGGGCAGATTTTCAGACTGTCTCACACCTCTCCACCTGGCCAGGGGCAGGCCCTGTGGCCACAGTACACTTACTCTCCATTATGCACTTAGGAAAAGCGTCTGTGAAGTCCCAGCTTCTCTGAGAGGGAGGTGGGGAGAGAAGAAAAAGGAAGGAGAATGAGCACAGAATGGGCCTCAGAAATTGACTTCAAGTTGTGGAGCGTAGCAGTGAAGGGCCTCCCTTGGGAGCGTGGCTCCCGGCAGGCGGAGGGGAAGTGGCCAGATTAACCTGATAGAAAACAGCGCCGCTCAGCCTGGTCCACATCCGAGCGAAAGCCATTTGAAGACTCTGCCACCAAATCAAACCATTCTCTCCCTATTAACAGCCCAAACATGTAGGAGGTATTTTGGTCTGAGCTATCATGCCTCTGGGTTATTGTTTTAAATTTGAGTCATTACAACAAATTACTGTACTTAGCCCTTCTCAGGAGCTGTGAGGACTTATTGCACTCAGACATCCTCCTCGCCTGCCTCTCCTGAGCCACGCTGACCAGAGGGAAGGAGGCCATCCCTGTCCAGATGCTCCCCCAACGCCAGGGCTCAGGTTGGGCACCAAGGGTGTCCCTGGGCACACTCGTCACACTCCTTGGGAGAGGAGGCACTAGAAGCCAAAATAATAAAAGATCTGCCACTTACTGAGTCCACTCATGTGCCAAGCACTGAGTTAAGTAAGACCACTTGGTGTCTCCTGCAGGAATTTAGAACATAAGCAGGGCAGGGGCATGCCCTAGCTCTGCCTTAGTGCTTGGGAAGCTGTGAGCCACCACGTGTGGATGTGGGTGAGGAGAGCGGAGGCAGCTGTCATCCGGAAGTAAACTGCCACCACCAGGCCAAGGTTCCACCTTGAGCCACGCACAGGGCACAGTGCGAGAGCCCTCCCGGGTCCAGGAAAACAGGACTTATTCTGGAGAAGGGCGGCACTGCAGGGCACAGGCAGACAGATGACGTTCTGCAGTGGGTGCCAGCGGAGGGGTCCACAAGTACCCCATTTTCCCAGAGGCCTAAAAATCACCAGGCAGTTTTCTGGCTCATGAGATGATGGTCTTTTCCAGTCTTCAGGCTGAACCATCTAGTTTATGTGAGCCCTTTGCTGGACTTGGCACATATACGCATTTATGTCACCAACTCCAAAAGCACTTCCCCTCAAAAGGGTTAAACACCAAATTTATTGTCTCAACAAATGCCATTTTAAAAATACATGGTAGTCCCTAACTGGTTTGGCTCAGTGGATAGAGCGTCGGCCTGCAAACTGAAGGGTCCCAGGTTCGATTCCGGTCAAGGGCATGTACATTGGTTGCGGGCACATCCCCAGCAGGAGGCATGCAGGAGGCAGGTGATCGATGTTTCTCTCTCATCGATGTTTCTAACTCTCTATCCCTCTTTCTTCCTCTCTGTAAAAAATCAATAAAATATATATTTTAAAAAAATACATGGTAGCCCTGGCTGGTGTGGCTCAGTTGATTGGGCGTCATCCCGTGCACCCAAAGGCTGTTGGTTCCATTCTCAGGCAGGGCACATGCCCGGGTGACAGGCTTGATCCTTGGTGAGGGGCATGCAGGAGGCAGCTGATCAATGTCTCTCTCTCTCTCTCTCTCTCTCTCTCTCCCTCTTCCTTCCTCCCTCTCTAAACATCAATAAAAAATATTTTAAAAAATATATATAAAAAAGTAAAAATACGTGATAACCGCCATAGAGAAATTTACTTTTTAAAGGAGGCTTTCCCACCTTTTCTCAAGCATTTATGTAGCTCTTACTGTCAGTCATTCTTGTATGCAGTTTACAAATATGTCATCATAAAACACCTGGAAGCCCTGGCTGGTGTTGTTCAATGGTTAGAGTGTTGGCCTATGCACCGAATGGTCTCGGGTTTGATTCCTGGTCAAGGACACATACCTGGGCTGCAGGTGCTATCCCAGGGCACGCTCAGGAGATAACCAATCTATGTGACTTTCTCGCATCCATGTTTCTCTCCTCTCTCCCTCCCTCCCACTCTCTAAAAATCAATGCAAAAATGATCCTCGGGTGAGAATTAGTAAAACAAATTAAAACCAAAACTCCTGGACGTCGGCGTTGTGACGGTCCCCCTTTTACATATAAGGAAACTGAGGCACAAAGAGGTTCAATAATGTGCCCAAGGTCACGCAGCTCTCAGGCAGCAGAGCTGGGGTTTGAACCCAGGCAGTTTGTGTGCCTCACTGCTGTTCTCTGTACTCCACGTAAAACCCCAACGGTCATTCTTGCTCACCGCCTGATCCTGAGCTCCGCTTTGCACAGTGAGCCTTACCCAGTTTTTCTGGCAGCTTCTGGTAGAAGGCGCTGAGCCTCTGGACGGGGCCGGGAGCGGGATGGGTAGGGGGGTAGGGGGGCTGTGAGACCCTACAGGTGAGAGTGCTTTGCACCCTGGGAAGCGCTGGAAAGTCCAGGTGCCCATCACTACTGTGCACTCACTCACTGCGCTGCTCTGTCCCTCCGGGGCTCTCCCAGGAGAGGACGCCTGTCCCTCCTGTCTGCCTGTGTAGGTCCCATGTGTCTTTTCTTCAGAACGGGAGCACGTCCACTTTTTCTTTTCCCCATCTCTGGGGAGTGTTTCGAGTCTGCACAGGTGCGGCACCGCCCTCTTTCCCGCCCATTCCCAGGCAGGCAGTTCCTTGTGCCCTGGTACTTCTTACAGCTCTCGCCAGAAGCGTGTTAAACACACTCTGAGCGAATCTTGCTCTGCCATTGCCCCACCGCCCAGTAATCCAGCCTAAGAACTGGTATCCAAATCCTTCCTTTGTTTATGCTGCATCGTCCTTTCTGCGTTTTTAATCTCCCTCCCCTTCCCTGCCCCCCGGTTCTGGGCTGTAGCAGTCAGCCTGGCATTCGCAGCTCTGTGCACCGGAGCGGGAGGGAGATGGGCTCAGTCAGCCGTCAGCCGCTCCTGCTTCCTTCTCCTCCAGCTGAGCTGGCTGGGACAGTCGGGCTGGCTGCCGGGCGTCTTTTCCAAGCCCAATGTTCTATTCTTTTGGGCTCTGTGATCTTGAAGACAAGAAATACGTTGCTTTCCAGTCTTCTCAAAAACGGGAAGTCTCGTTTTCGGGATCCCTTCCAGAGAATTTGTCTGTTTTTTATCAGCAATTCACAGCTGACATCCTGCGGAACAGCGTTCCCCAGCATGTTACTGCCCGTTCTGCAGGAAATGTGCCCTTGTCAAAATGACTTTGGGGAAGTCTAGCCAGCATGGCTCAGTGGTTGAGCATTGACCTATGAACCAGGAGGTCCCAGTTTGATTCCCAGTCAGGGCACATGTCCGGGTTTCGGGCTCGATCCCTAGTGGGGAGCGTGCAGGAGGCAGCCTATGGATGATTCTCATTATTGATGTTTCTATCTCTCTCTCCCTTCCTCTCTGAAATCAATAAAAAAAAATTTTTTTTTTTTAAAGAGAAATGACTTTGGGGAATGCTGGTAAGAGAAAGACAGTACTTCTCATTGCGGGACCCAATAGCCCTTCATCTCTGAACAGGACTCCTAACCCCCTGAGGCGTGACCCACGCTTTTGTGTCCATAACTTTGGAGGATCCCTGTTAACATCTCCCATAAGGAGAGTCCCAGAGGCGCAGCCATTTGGGAAATCCTGTGACGATCATGCTCCCACACATTGGTCATCTCTCTTCCCTCTCCTCACCCCAGTAAGCACTCTGGTCAAAAGCACTCACCCATTGTGTGGGGTTAAGACCAGAAGCTTCCCCTACATCAGGCAGACCCTGCAATTCCGACAGATCCGCCCAACAAATAGGCACAGGGGTTGTCACCTAATAAGACATTCTCTTAAAGATATTTCATAGATGTTCATTACCTTTTCTCCAACCAGTGTGAGACGGGAGGCCCACACAAAGCTGCAGACACACTTTTCTGATTGTACAGCACACATGTGCACACATGTGCACACAAACATCCATACACATGTGCACATACATACATATACACACAAACTCATACAAAACGCGCGCGCGCACATGGGGCTTTCCGAGTGCAATGGGCTCCTCAGAGAAAGACAGGTGTCCACCCCAGAGGTGCCTGAAAACTAGAGCGATTTGACATCTGGAAGAAGAAAAAGGCTTTTAGTCGTGGAAATATGCATGTGGATATTGAGTCATTCACTTAAAAACACCTGTTTTAAAAATATCTCTTGGGGAGAATTTCCATCTATATTAGAATTCATAAAACAAAAACACTGTGAATGTATTATTAAAACGTTAGCATCAGAAACGGTCTGAGAAGCCAGAGAGACTCCAGTTACCCAAAAAGGCTTCAAGGAGGGAAATCCCTGAGCAATTACAATCCTCAATAAGCTTTTATTTTTATATGTGAAAACACAGCAATGGTTGGAAGATCATAGATACTGAGTTTCAGATTGCTGGGAGACTTACTGGCTCACGTAGCAGTAGGAGAAAGAAAGGGGATGGGGGGAAGGAATGAACCGAGCTGAGATGTTCTGCACAACATGCCAGGGACTAGAAGGGGCAGTGCCATGCCACCCTGTCCACCCCTCTCCCCACTGCAGGTGGACCAGGTCCTGGTCCTAGAAGCGGAGGTGCCTGTTTCCATGACAATATCTGAACTCTGCCTCTCCCACCGGGGCAGTGAAAGGGCCATTGAAGCTGAGTGGCACAGTCACTGCAGCAGCTGGCTTCCTGACAGGGCTCAGCCACATTACATGCTCGAAGCATTGACACTCGATGACGGCCACCTTCCTGAACAAGAGTCACACGTGGGAAGTGAGCAGTGAGTCCCAGTTTCTTTAATACACGTTTGTGGTGATGCTGGAGAAGTCACAATCAAGGGGGCCCCTTCTCTGAAGCTCTTTGGAGTAGGAAAGCGAACATGGGCCTTGGAGCCAGAGAAACTTGGGTTTGAATCCCAACTCTACCACTAACTAGCTAGGTGAGTACGAGCAGGCTACTTAACCTCTGAGCCTCAGTTTCCATTTCTATGAAGGGTGTATGTGGTTAAGACTGAATAGTAGCAATACTAACTCCTATTTATCTAACCTTCCTATATGTCCTTTGCATGCATAGATACGTTATTATACCTATTTACAGATCGATCAGCAAACTGCAGTGCAGAGTTGTCTGAGAGCTTACCCAACACCACGGGGATAGTCAGTGCTGAAGCCAGGGCTCACAGCCAGGCCATGGGAACCCCGAGCCTGTGCTCCTTTGTACAGTGTGTCACCAGGTGAAGTGATGCTGGGGACAGTGCCAGCACAGGGCGAGGCCCTGGTATTGAGTGTCCCTCTGCCTTCCCTGTAATTGTTCATTTTCAGACTTGCCTGTTTTTACCTTGAGGGCCTGGGCAGGAGTTAACTTCAGCCCATGATAGCTTGAATCAAATAGTTGCAAGAAGAAAACTGGTCTAGGAATCTTTACTGCAATTCTGTGCAATCCTGCCACAGCTGTTTACATCTGTCTAAAAAGCATGGCTGGCCACGATGGGAAGAAAACTTGGACATTATCTAGCTCATCCTCACATTCATCGGTTAGGGCGATGGGCCCAGGGAGCACAGGTGGCCACCTGCTTTGCTTGGCATGGAAGCACCAGGGCACGGGGCTCTCCACAAGGTCCCCATGGGGAGGACGCGGATACAGGAGGACACGGAGGATGGGCCTCTCAGGGATTAGGAGATAGACTAATGGACATTTGGCCAAACTGCTGAGAGTAGCCAGGGGTGGCCTCTGTGAGAGGCAATGTGATCTGTAATTCATGGACCCTCACTCGGTTTTGAAGGAGAGCTTCCTCTACCTGTTACCTGGGACAGCAGGTGCTTGGGCTCAAGACACCCTGCTGACCACCCCCTTTCTGTCCTACACCAACGCTCCAAAGCAGAGCCTGTCTGTGACCCACTATTCACAGCCTCGGAGCCATCCAGGGTAAGAGCACCAGGCCCTTTGGAAACCAGGTGGATAACTAAGGCAAAAAGACACGTGCTCATCAGGATCAGCCAGTTCCAATAGACTAAAGTATGTGAGTCAAGTCCAACCCCCAGTGTTTACTGAGGCCCTGAGCCCCATAATACATGTAACACACAATGCCTTTTATTTAAACCAAATGTGAAAGAGTGGAGGCTACAGCTGTGTCTAGGGAGGGTCTCAGGGTGGGGGCGGGGGGCAAACAGAGGTCAGCCACAAACATCCTCTGACTTTTATAACGAGCAAAACATTATAATGAATAGCCTCGCCGAGGGCTTTAGAAGATAAGATTTTTGTATATGAGTTTAATAAAAACATGGTCATTTAGAAAAAGAAAAAAAAAAGAGTTAATGAGATAATAATGTCTGTATAAATTGAAAAACAAGAGCCCAACCAGAGTAAGTAAATCCACGGCTGGTGTTTCCTGGCTTCATTTTCATCGCTCTTGTCTTTTTCTAATGACTCTGTTATGTTCTTTTACTCTTAAGGTTCCAAGTCATTCATGTTCGGCCTGTCCTTTCTGCTTCGAACAAGTAGAAGAGCAGCCAATAACATGAGAGCCAAGCCTCACATGAATAACACACTGCCCTTGCCTCATGTTATCAGAATCCGAGGGAGAAAGGACTCGTTTAAGTTTATACACTTGATCTGATCTAAAGTGGAGCCCAGGATGGGGTCTTTCCCCTCTCCCCTCTGCCTTATGGCTTTGCCCAAGTTACTGCTGTACTTTCCTGAACCTCTCTCTCTCTCTCTCTCTCTCTCTCTCTCTCTCTCTCTCTCTCTCTCTCTCTCTCTCGGATATAATTCCACTGGACAGGTTCCCAATTGACAGCTTGAGCTGGTCAGCCCCGTTAATTCGTGTATCTACAACACTGCAAATGCACAAACCAGATACATGGTGAAGGGCCCCAGATTTTAATTATATCTTATGTCACAGCTGCAGTCAATTTTTGCTACAGCTTAATAACCAGGTTGCACGAGCCGTGAACACTTTTTTGTTGTTAATTTTGCTGAGGAAAATTGAGTTTTTACTACCATTTTGGCAGAAATGCTTATCATAACAATTATGATAAAGTGATGAGGACTGGAAACATCTGCAGGAATGAACTTGGAGACAGACGGATGTCAGTTAGTCTGGTTGTGCAGGAAAATGGACGGTAGGAAATCTGGATTATGGCTCTGTCACCTGCTGAGAACCATGAGGGCCCTCAGGTGACATGAGCTGACTCCACTGAAGCACCTACCCTCTGCTCCGGGGAAAGGTCAGTCTGGGCTTAGAAGAAGAAGGACTCTTAGTACAGATGGGCAAACTAAAACCAGGGGGAAGGAGTGATCTCCAGAGGTCATACAACTAATGAGCGATGCCTGAGCTTCCTGGGTCCTGGGCCAGGGCCCTCTCTCCTCTGCCTGGAATACAACCAGTGAAGGCTTCAGTAAGGGAATGAACGGATGGCCTGGGACTCCTGGGAAGAGCGGGCAGATGGTCTTTCTGACAGGTCGGAGCCAGGATAGATGAGCAAATCACAATAAATGTGTCACCATCTGAGGCCCTGTTTGGGAATCAGGGAATAGTGTGTACAGGGGATGCCGGTCGTTGGTGTCAAAGAGGAAGAGGAGTGACAAAGGAATCTGGGGTGCCACCAACTGAGATTGTAAGAAGGAGAAAAGTAAATGCAAATGTGCCCTATCCCAGGGTTGCTGCAGCGGTGTCTTCTGAGTGGGCATCGGTGCATGTCACTGTTTGTGCTGCTGAAGAGGCTCATGAGCCGGGACTACCCCATCCTCCTGGAGACATCCGCGGCCTCTCACGGGAAGCTGCTTCGTGCTGCACAGTCACAGTTAAGACTGAATTACCAGATTTCCTGAATTCATCGGCATTACCAGTTGGTGAGACGCACCATCCTTTTCATAAGAGGTTTCGGGGAGAAAAACAAGCACTACAAGAGATGTACACATTCATCCTCAGACACAGCGCTACTTCAGAAATGTGGAAATGAGAAAAAGTATGTGCCCCAAGAATTAAGGATATACAGTATGTATTATTCACCTGTCTCACAGTGGAATAGATTTTTAGGAAATGAGGTAGGGAGGGAATGACTAGCTCCAGACAGACTATGGAAATGGTTTAGATTAAAAAAATAATAATAAAAGAAGACACTTGTTGGAACTTATTTGGTAGCAGTGGAAATTAGAAGAAGGAATAAATGGGCATATTCGTTTTTTATTGCTGTGTAAAACATGACCACAAACTGAGCAGTCTAGGGCACCTGTTTATTGCCTCCCAGCTCCATAGGTCAGACCTCTGAGCAGAGCTCAGTGGGGTCCCTGCTCAGGCAATCACCAGGCTGACATCAGGAGTCAGCTGGGGCTGGGGTCTCATCTGAGGCTCAAGGTCTCCCTCGAGGCTCACTTGGTTGTTGGCAGAATGCATTTCCTTGCATCTGTAGAATCCACGGAGACCGTCTGTGTCTTTCAAGGCCAGCAGGGAACTTCCCGTTCCAGGCTGTTATGATGGAGCGTTACATAAGCTAACGCAATCATGGTAATGACTGTCTCACCATAACCACAGCTCCTACCCACACTCATGGGGAGAGAATCACACAGGGGTTATGCACCAGGGGCAGGAATCTTGGGGGCCATCCCGTAAGTCTGCTGACCACGATGGGAGAGTTATCAGGAATAAAGAAACAACAGCCCTTTTTTTGTTACATGGCCCTGATAATTAGAATATCTTGTGGGCATAAAGGGCCATTAATATTTAAAGCAATTTTATGCATGTGAGCTCTTTGGGGCCTTGAAGTCCTCCTATGAAACAGGTAGATCAAATCCCATTGCTTTCATATCACAGGTAGGAAATGGAGGTCAAAGACAGTTAAGTCATCAGCCTCAGGTCAATGGTGTATCACTGGCTCAGTCAAAGCCAGGAGTGTAGGCAGTTTCCTGACTTCAAAACCACTTCTCCTACACCATCCAGGATCATTACTCTGATTTTACTGAGAAGTATTCCTATCTGTGAAGTGTTTTGCGTTTCTTTAATCCTCACCAGAGGATATTTTTTTCATTGATTTTTCAGACAGAGTGGAAAGGAGGAAGGAGGGCGGAAGAGAGAGAGAGAGAAAGAGAGAAACATCAATATAAGAGAGACAAATCAATAGGTTGCCTCCCGCACGGGCTCTGACCAGGGCCAGGGATGAAACCCGCAACCCAGGTACATGCCCTTGACTGGCAATCCGTCCTTGGACCGACACTCTAACCACTGAGCAAAACCAGCCAGAGCTGAAGCCTTTTTTTTCTTTTCTTTTCCTTTGGGCAACTCTGGCCAAGTGTCGCTGGATCATGGAAGTCTTACCCTCCAGAGTTCAGGAGAAGGAGTGAGCTCTACCAATGTGCCCAGGACTTCAGCTCTCCCTACTGCCCTCACACTAATCATGCTGGAAAGCACAGCTGCCTTTCTGCGTGAGGAGTCCCTCCCTTGATGACACAGCAGAAGCCTATCTCAAAACGCCAGCTGTAGGTGGCAGTGCAAAGAGCGTGACTTGACTCGGAAGATGTCATAGCAACACCGAGGAGGCCACATCTCTGGCATAGTCTTGATAGAGTCACAGTTACCATTTCCCACAGAAACAGCCTCTTTTGGGAAATTAGTGGCTACTTTATGGACCACTCACTTCTTTAAGCTTCCCAGGATGCACAGAGTGGTCTAGCTGGCAGAAATCACTCAACAGACAAAAAAAGAAAAAGAATCACTCATGCTTGGTCTCTGGGCATACACATACACACACGTACTTGGGCACACACCCATGCACGCATGGGTCCCAGGCATGGCCCCTCCATATCGGGTGGCACTGGAAGTAGCTTGCCCTCCCCACCTTGTGCAACCATCGGAGCTCCAAACTGCAACAACTTTATCAACTCATTAAGTGTACATCACTTAAAGGAACCTGTCATGAAGGGGATTCAAGTGATGTTAACAGCAAATCTCTGTGATGATCAAAACACATCATTAGAGACATGAAGGGCAAGAGGAAGAAGATGAAAGGACTCCCGGATTCTCTTCTCTGGCTTCCTGCTGCTCGGGACTGAGAAATAAGAGTAAGTAACTTCGTTTTCCTGAGTCAACGTTTGCTCAGCTTTAAAACAGGAGGGTGTAGAGGGGAGGCGTGAGATGCAATAGTGAAATGAGTTTGTAACGAGACTGATTTATTCTACTGTGTACTAATACTGAGACTTTGGGAAAATTACTTAATCTCTCAAAATCTGTTTCCTCAACTATAATACACTGAGTGGCCAGATTATTATGATCTCTGAATGAATAATAATCTGGCCACTCAGTGTATATCCTATATAATAAAAGGCTAATATGCAAATTGTCCCCTCTAACAGGAGTTTGACCAGCAGGCAAGCCGGCCAACTGCCCATGTCCCCTCCCCCTGGCCAGGCTCATGCACAAATTCATGCACTGGGCCTCTAATATATATATATATGTGTGTGTGTGTATACACACACACACACACACATACACTAAGTGGCCAGATTATTGTGCGTTCAGAGATCATAATAATCTGGCCACTCAGTGTATGTAAAAAATACTTAAATCATAAGATTGTGAGGATTAGGAACCAAGCAGCCTATCTGTCTCAGAGAAGAGACCACACAGAGCTCCCTAGCCTCTCTGCCATGTGAGGACATCATGAATCTGCCATGTGAGGACTGTCTTATGAATCGTAAAGAAGGCTGTCATCAGATATCAAATCTTCTAGTACCTTGATCTTGGACTTCCCAGCCTCCATAAGAAGATTAGAATTCTCATATGGGTTTAAGCATTCAGGTAACTGATGAAGGTATTTATGAAATAATTCAAATAGATGGAACTGGTGATACATCTTCCAATGATGAAATAGGAAGTACAAGAGATGTAGATGAGCATGAAGTTCTAGAGATTATTGATGCCGGAGACCTGAAGGTACTTGAAGGAGAAGCTGATAATATATCAAATGGAGATTCAACTGCTAACAGTAGTGATAACGAAGACCCTCAAATAGACATTGTGGAAGAGGACCCCTTAAATTCTGGAGATGATGTTAGTGAGCAGGATGTGCCAGACCTGTTTGACACGGAGAAGGTAATTGTCTGTCAGTATGACAAGATTCATCGAAGGAAGAACAAATGGAAATTCTATTTGAAAGATGGTGTTATGTGTTTTGGAGGGAGAGACTATGTATTTGCAAAAGCCATTGGTGAGGCAGAGTGGTAAAACTTAGGAGCTCAGTACATCATAAACATCAGTGGGACTATATCATGCATTGTGAAACTTGTCTTTGTTTAAATATAGTCCACAAAGCTGCTCAAATTTTGGTTCACTGGAATTTAATAAAATTGTAATTCAGATGCCGATATAAAAAAAAGATTGTGAGGATTATTTATGTTAATATACATTTTAAAAACCAGCACAGATGAGGGCATTCAGTAGATGTTAGTTTCTCCTTCCTCTTGTCCCACCCCCTACCTTTTTTTAAAGATTTTAATCATCAGCCTTTTTTCCAAAGGTTAAATCATTTGAAGTATTAAAGCACCATGAGAAACTTGGCCTTAGCATTTCTGGCAGCCCGTCTGCGACACCACTTTGCACCCCCTCTCTTGAAATTATTGAAGAAAACCATATACATGCACATATACTTATTTGTCAGCCTTAAGATCAGATGCTCCTCTGGGAAGTTCTCTCACTCTCTGGTGAAGCCCTCAGACATCCCTCCCACTGGTGTCATGCATTGAGCAGGAGTAAATGCACGCTGTCATTGGAAATCAGGGCCACAGCTTCCACAGGCTGAGCATTTAGCCAAGTAAATACGTGTGTATAACCTGGCTCTTGAGGGCGAATGTAAAATGCTCTGCAGTGTGTTGGCGAGGCAGGGTCAAACCCTACTTTCCAGCCTGAGGACCAAGAATGGAAAATAAAAAGTAGATATGTGGTCAAGGGTGCTGAAAAGGGATCAGGTTAAATAAAACACGGAACTGGCATGCCTCGTGAGCGGTTTACTCCTGGCCTCACAGGAGAGTGGGAGAGCAGGAGCTCTAGGAATGCCATCAGGAGCATTGCAGAGATCTTTGCAGGGTCTGATAGCCCTTGCTCTCCCCCATTCCTAAACACCTCATGACATTAAAATTATAAAGGAACATTTTATAATGAGACTAGAGGCCCGATGCACAAAATTCATGCAAGAGTAGGCCTTCCTTCCCCCGGCTGCTGGCACCGGCTTCCCTCTGGCACCAGGGACCTGGGCTTCCCTCCAGCACCCAGGACCCAGGCTTCCCTCGCAGCCCTGACTTTGTCCAGAAGTTCATCTGGAAGGACATCTGGTCTAATTAGCATATTATGCTTTTATTATTATAGATGTGTTCATTTTCTCTTCAGTGTGAAGATCTGTGTGCAGTTCATCTACCACAAGTAGGAATGCTGCTTACTCAAGACAGATACCCTGAGTCGTGTGAACCAAATTCCTCAGGCACAAATGCATCCGTTGTCAATTTCTCATTATATAAAATCTTTCTATAAGAGATGCATTCTTTGCACTTAAAGAGTAACCTATATAAATTAATAGCAGTCATTACCATGTGAGCATGATTTATTAGATCATTTCTCAGTTTCAGATAGACAAGAGCAGGAACTATCTATACAATAAAAGCGTAATATGCTAATTATACTGGACGTCCTTCCAGACAAAGCTGGGGCTGCAAGGGAAGCCCGGGTCTGGGGTGCCAGAGGGAAGCTGGTGCGGCAGCCAGGGGAAGGAAGGCCTACTCTTGCATGAATTTCATGCATCAGGCCTCTAGTGTGTTCTATAAAAAATGCTCAACCCTGAAAATGGGTCTGGAGCAAAAGGATAGCTACTGGAAAAGGAACAGGCCAGGGATAACTATCACGGAGGGGAGGGGGTACTCACTGAAAACCCAGCACCCAGTTCTACAGAAGAGGGATAGCACTTTACCCTACGCTAAAAGGAGAAGTCTCAGCACCTCCAAAGTAATCCTTTACTGTAGTCCCCCCTTATCTGTGAGGGATACATTCCAAAACCCCCTAGTGGATGCCTGAAAATGCAAATAGCACCAAACCTGATACACACACACACACACACACACACACACACACACACACTATGTTTTTCTTATATGTACATATTTATGATAACATTTAATTTATAAGTTAGGCACACTAAGAGATGAGCAACAATAACTAAAAATAAAATAGAAAATTACAAAAATACTAGAGGCCCAGAGCACGGATTCATGCACCAGTGGGGTCCCTCAGCCTGGCCTGTGCCCTCTCGCAATCTGGGACCCCTTGGGGGATGTTGACCTGCCAGTGTCAGCCTGGCCTGCAGGGATTGGGCCAAAACCGGCAGTCCAACATCCTCCGAGGGATGTAGCAGTGCACAAAGTGGCAGACGGCTGGAGAGGAGCCCAAGCAGGGACCAGGTGCCTCGCCGCTCTCACTCATCCCGGCCCCACTGCACCTGCTGCCAATGCCGCAGAGGCGGGAGAGGCTCCTGCAGCTGCAGCTGCACTGGCCAGCTGTGAATCCAGCTTCTGGCTGAGTTGCGCTGCCATTGTAGGAGCGCACTGACCACCAGGGGACAGCTCCTGTGTTGAGCGTCTGCCCCCTGGTGGTCAGTGCATGTCATAGAGACTTGTCAAGCGGTCCACCCATAGTAATGGTTGCTTAGCCTTTTATATATAGAGATACTGTAATAAAAGTTATGTGATTGTTTTCTCTCTCTCTTAAAATATCTTATTGTACTGTACTCACCCTTCTTCTTGTGATGATGTGAGATGATACAATGCCCCCGGGATGAGATGGAGTGAGGTGAAAGACAGAGGCATTGTGACCTAGCATTAGGCTACTATAAGGGGTACTTGAACACAAGCACTATGATACTAACACAGTCGGTCTAATAGCCCAGGTGGCTGCTAAGTGACTAATGAGCAGAGTGTATACAGTGTGGACACACTGGACAAAGGGGTGATTTACATTCCAGGCAGGACGGAAAAGGGATTCCATCATGTTACTCAGAACAGCTTGCAATGTAAAACTTATGAGTTGTTTATTTCTGGAATTTTTTAATTTAATGTTTTCAGACTGTGGTTGACTGCAAGTAGCTGACACCATAGAAAGCAAAACTGCGGATAAGGGGAGACTGCTGAAGTCATGTATTTGTCTTAAGTCCTTCCTACACTGGTGCTGTCCAATGTGCTGAAGCCATTTTGTTGGTTTTGTCTGAATATTTACCTTTCCTCCTTTTTAAAAATCTCCTTATATTCTACCTGTTGCATAGTAACTGTTAACATAATGGCCATTCACAAAGTGATGGTGTTGTATACTGCATTGTTAACTCACTCTCCAATGGATAGATACACTGAATCCAAAAACATCTAGTCTATATCATTGTCAGGGCCTGAATTCAGCAGCTCAACATTTCCTTATATCAACTCTTCCATTCATCCATGAATATTTATTAAGCTCCCAGTATTAAGAAAAATGTATGAAAAGCAGTAGATGGGCCTTACCTCAGCTTTAAAGCAAAGTCATGGAACAACAGAAAAATCTTTTGGGACTTTCTTACACAGTTGGGAGGGATTCAGAAGGAAACCATGGGCCCACATCACACTGGAAAGAATTCTAAATCAATTCAAGGAATTAAGTAACCATGTTTAAAAGATTTGACATCTATATAAAACCCATGGGGAAAAAACACAATATCAAAGTTAAAGGACAAATAACAAACTGGAAAATATAATTGAAGCACATATAAAAGAGAACAACTCAAAAAGAAAGAGGATAAAGTTCACAAGAGACATTTTCCAGGGGAAAAAAATATATACTCTTAAACATAGGACTGCATGGTCAACCTCTCTCATAATATGATAAATATATGTTTAAATGACACTGAGATACCATTTGCATCTATCAGATTGGCATAAATCCAACAGTTTTGTAAAACATTAGGATGGAAAAGCAGTAGGGAAATAAGTCCTCTCAAGCTGCTGGGCAGAGGGTACATTAGAACCTCTATGGAGTGCAGTTTGACAATATCTATCAACATTACAAATGCACAGAATCTTTGACCCAAAAATCTAGTTCTAGGAATTTATCTTATAGTTAGTCTCACACACATGTGAAATGACATATGCATTCGATTCTTCACTGCAGCATTTTTACTGGTGGAAAAAGATTGAAAATAAAAGAAATACCCATCAGTGGTGATTTAATAAGTTATAATGCATATGCATACAAAGAATGTCATGCTGGTATAAGAATAAAAAGAAGTTCTGTATATACTGATACTCATTAATCTCTCAAATATCTTTTAGGTGAAATAACAATGTGAGTAATAGTCCAGAAAGAACATAATAAGGCATAAGAAAGATTATTTGTATGTACTTACTTATAAACACAATCTGTTTCTGCACCGATAAGATGCTGATAACACTGGGTGCCTCTGGGGAAGACTACTTGGGGGACTTATAAATTAGAGAAGTGGGGAAATTTTTCCCTCTGTGAATTTGGAAGCATTTTGATACTTGAGCCATGTGAATGCATTGCCTATTTAAAATATAAAAGATTTTCTAAAAATCAAAGCTATCTTAGGGAGAGGGTGATTGTCATTCATTATGACTTCACTATTGATCTCTCCCTCATCTAACTCTTCTTGCTTTTAGCGTTTTCGCTACCCATGTATTGCCTTAATAATAAGCTTTTTTACTAAGTGCTGTACCATGCCATTTAAACATATATAATATCAATAAATGGTGTTGTGAAATTCAGTGCTTTTATGTTCCCCGTTTTTTCACATGAGTATATCTTGTCTTCTCTTTTGAGATTTTTTTTTTTTAGCTTTCTCCCTGAATAGCATATGTAAAAAGAAAAAAATCTTAACAGTCATTGATTACTTTCCGTGGGCCCAAGGCTGTTATGATGTCTACTTTAATCTCATAACAATCCTAGAGATGAACAGTATCCCTCTCCTTATTATACAAATGATAAATTTGGGGCACAGAGAGAATAAATGGTTTTCCAATGGTAACTCGGCTAACATGTGGCAGAGTCAAGACCTGAGTACATTTTTCTCATTTGGCTCAATACTGCCTCCTTGGGCATGAGAAAAGTAATGGTCTTTAGAATTTTAATCTTGGATTCTTTTCTTGACCTATCAATGCTTCAGAGTTCACATTTATAAAACCAGGTTTCGTGCCTGTTTTGCAGGGCTAGGTGGGAATTAACATAAATGTACATAGCACTGTGCCTGGCTGGTAATAAATGTTCCGTCAGTGTTGGTTTCCCCTCCTTTTGTTTGTCAGTTCCTAGGAGATTACTAGGCATTTCGTTGTGCTCCAAAGTATAAGCAAACCTTTTTCCTGAATCAATATAATTGTGGTAATAGTTCTGTGGTAAGAGAAGCCTCCCAGGGGAGGCATGCCAAAGAGAATCTCAAAATGTGCTACAGCAGAGCCTCCTGGGACAGAAAGGGCAAGTTTCTTGTGCTCTGAGATGTCCTGTTCCCCTCATGGTTTATGAGCTGAAAGGATCCCTTAAAGGGATCTGTCCAGACTGACTTTGTACTTTCATCCAGGTTGGGCATGAGCCAGTTTATTAAGCCAAAGGTGGAGGCTCATTGTGCCAGCTACAATTTCACTGCTTCCATCCAGAAATGGCAAAAGTCAAGTAATGTTTGAAATACAAATCCACTCAGCCCACTGCTTCAGCAGAGAAGGTAAACAGTGACCAGGGCACCTACGGAGCACCTGTAATTTCACATAATTGGCCAAAGGCTTCATTGTTCCCCGATGCAAATGAAAGGTCATTAACGGGTAGTCAAAAGGGGTGGCAGTGGCAGGTGGGAAGAATGCGTAACAGCTGACAGCTTAATGCTTTCAGGGGAGACTGGCACATCAGAGCTCTGCTGTAATATGCAGTTGGCTAATTTCACTGAGGTATTGAACAAATGATAGATGGGGTAGTTAACAGACACCCTGGCAGCAATAATGAAGATACTCTCTGCCAGCAGAAGACTCTGCTCCTGCTTCCATTGGAAGGACTTCTCATACCATTGAATACCTGCTTGTCAAGAGTACCTGTTACCTATTCCCTCATGGCTCAGGACGAGATGCTCTCACTCCAAAGGACCATCTGCCTGTCTACCACCAATCTCCCCCGGCCCCCCTTCGCCTCTATTAATGTGATTTACCTAGGAAAGTGCAAAGCTAGAAAATTGAGCTCCCGGGAAAATTGAACTTAAGAGCAGCACTGCAATTTCTCCCCAGTTTGATGCTTTTCATTGCTTCTAAGTGGCTAGCAGTCATCACTGTTTTCAGGGCACTGCCGTGTCAGGACAGACAGCCTTTTTACTTAATTGACTGTCATTATGGTGCTGTGTTTATGCCTCGGAAGGTCAGATGGGATGTGTAGAGCCCCTGTGAGGCTTCCCAGAGACAAAGACCCAGGGGAATGGGAGGACAAGGCAGTGGCATGGTCCAGGGATGGAGGGGATGGCAGGCAGCTGTGCTGGGATCTCCAGGCTTCAGACACTGATGAGCAGGGAGGTGAGTGGCTTTCCTAATGACTTGGAGGGCCAGCCAAGAAGATTTCATGACATTGACACATACCATGACTTTAGAATCAGTGTAAGGATCATTCCATTTCAGACCAGATCTAATAGGCTGAGTGTTTGTTAATCTCACTACCATTTTGTCATCTCTCTCAAATATGCAAGAAGAGTCCCATGATTTAACCTAGATAGAAAAAAAAATAGTATTTCCATATTGCCGTAGCATAAAATTATACTGAATAAAGAATCTTTATATTATAAAAAGAAAACTGGACATGGCCATTTGCTGTATGACAAGAAGATTAAAGGTACATTTTAGACCTTTTCAAGTATAAGTAACTAAAAAAGGCTCAAAAATGAAAGGAAAGAAATGTCCAAATGGATTAGTAATGACATAGCCTTCCATTTGGGAAGCAGAAAAGTTCAATGTTGACCTAAATCTGTGTGAAATAGGGTTGAGAGGTCAACATTCAGATTTCAGGGGACTTATTTAAAAATACAGAGAGAAAAAAATACTAAAAAAGGAAAAAGAAGAATCCTAAATTTGCTGGGTTTTGCTCCCCCATCTGGTCAAAAGATAAGCACATCCCACACATACCCCTGCCCCAACCCCCTCCATGGAATGTCTGTAATAGGCAGTGGTTTGAGTCATTATTTGGAAACTTCAAGAGAACTCGAAAGGCAGGTATCAGTATCCCCACTTGGCACTTGAGAATCCTAGAGTTTAGAGAGATAAGTGACTTAACTAAGGTCACTCAACAGGTGGATGTTTAAGCTTAATTTAAGTCCAATTCTATCTATAATATGTCTCCATTCCACATTGCACTGCTACACACTGCCGAGGTATCTTGGAAGGCCCCAGGTGTCTCTCTCCAAGGTGGCCGACAATTCCAGCCGCCTAACCTTCAAGGAACCTTGACAGAATAGTGTGCCGGCCTTCAAGCAGGACAGTCACAGCCCGGATGCCCTCCCACTCTTGCTGCCATCACTCATGTGATCTGGGGCTTCTCTTCCAAGAACACATTCTCTCTGCCCATCTTTCTCTGTCCTCTCCACTAAGCCCCTTCTAGCTCGATACAGGTAATAAAGGTTGACAAACGTTTTTACACAGTATAGATCATGTTCAAAGGTCAATTACCTATAGACCAGGATGGGGTCGTGGTTTTAAGCTGTCCCAAGGAGATCCCGGGAAAGGATCTGGGGTGTTTATCTAAGGCGTTCCTTGAGATAAACTTTAACCGTGCAGGAATAGGGACATTCAAGTAGTTGCTGATGGAGAGACTGCTCTGCATCAGCAGGACGGAGGGCAGGCTTAAACCAAAAAGACCAAAGGCTTTAATTTTAAGTTTAAGCATGCGAAAATTAATTCAATTAACTGCCAGAGGAATTACACCACATGAAGCATATGCAGTTGCAAATCACACAGCTTTTTATTACTCACACAAATTCCTGAGTGGCTGCGGGTACAAACTTAGTTAGGGATCCCGTGGTGTTGTCCTCTGTGGTCCGGCAGCCAGGCTGGTCTGGTCCAGGTGCAGGGGGCCGGCGTTCTTCTCCCAAGAGCTCTGTCGAGTCTCAATTGGGGATTACTGGCCGTCCTTCTGTCATCTGGCAGGAAAAGGAGCGTGGAGCGGTGTTGCTTGTCAGACTGACAAAGGGACGGGCCTTTGTAATGTCTCGACAAGACGAGCATCGTTGGCTGACAGGGGTCCATATTTAAAGCTTGTTCGTACCCGTAGCAGCTCAGGTAGCTATCAATGATTTACGTCAATGCACATATGTTAATCTTAAACACGGCGAGGGGGCTAAGGAGAGTACGTCACTCACTCAAGTGTTTATCTTGACACAAGTCACTCTGCGTCAGTTCAAATCCTTATCTCTTGGGTACTCATGCTTCAGGGCAGTGGGGAATATATCTTTAATATCAGACTTTAAGTTTTAAGGGAAGTTAACTCAAACTTTTTTTAACTTTTCTAACATTAAGCATTTTTAAACATTTCTATATTTTACTACAACACATGCTCACACCCAGGTTACCTTTGCTTCATCAGTGAGATCAATTGACTCCATACTCAAGCAGTCCACCATTTGTTCATGGATCCTCCTCCCAAAACACATGGGCATGTACACACACACACACACACACACACACACACACACACACACACACACACTTTACAGTTTTTATGGAGACCCCTACAGGCAGACCACTGCCTGTGGTACAAGAGCCAGGGACAAACCTACAAAGCCAGATCCTTTCTTGTGAAAGGTTTGCTACCTAACAGATCTTTATTCTCTCTGGTCCTAGGTCCCTCGTTTAGTCAAAATCACTTTTTTTAGGTTGTTTCAGAATTTAACCTCTCCTGATCCTCTTGGCTCTTTTGTTGCCAGCTTTGAACAAATGAGAGGTGGTATAGAGTAGAGGTTAAAAGTAAATTACTTTGCATATGTGTTAGCCAAGCAACCTGGAGCAAGTTATTAAAACCCCTCTAAACCTAGGTCTTCTCTTTTATAAAATAAGGAATCCCATATAGTACCTACCTCATGAGTTTGTTGTGAGGATAAAATGACATAAATTTCAAACATATAGTGCTTGGCACATAGAAAAGATTTAATAAGGAACATCTGGCACTATTAACATGACTATTAATATCCAAAGAGGTCCTCCTACTTCTCCCTCCTCCCACACCTTGCCCCTCTCTGGCTTCTCTGAACCCTCCTAGTGTCAGTACAACTTCTTGTCCCTCATCCCCACCTCAGTAGCTCCCCCTTCAGGGCTCCTAATCTCTCCTGCTGAGACTGCTAATTCTCCTGCCCCACCTCTCCTAGGTACTTATCTCCCAGACTATTGTCTCCTCTCAATATTCACATTAGCATAAATGTTATTATCTTTAAAATCCAATTAATTTCAATTACTGTGGCCCCAGACAGATTGCCAGTGCTCTCAATTCATGGAAGAGTATAAGGAAGTGTGGGTTGCCTTTCATTCTTCAATTTTCTGAGGCCCACAGAAAACAGATGGCCAGGTACAGACCACCTCCAACCCCATTTACCCAGCCACCCCAATTTTCCCAAGATGCAGGCTTTTTCTAGAGCCAAGACTTTCACAGCATCATCTGGCTTGAACTGGTCTCTGCTTAGACATGGTTATAGGTTGTAAACAAAGTGATCAAAAAATGGGCAGCATATGAGCAGCAAGAGAGATGCTAAGAGATGATCTAGGAGCACCTATAAACCAAAGCGAGAATAACCAAGAACTGACTGCACATCTTTATGATCCTAAAACTGCAATATAAGTCAACTTACTCAACATCAAATAATAGAATCTTATTAACTCAACCTGGTCTACTTTATGAATCTATTCAACAGTCAGTGAATATTCACTGAGCACCTAAAATCGGACAACAAGTGGGTCTGGGCTGCCTGTTACTACTTGAGCCAGTTAAGCAGAAACAGGGTTGATTCATGTATGTGTGTTTATTCCAACAATGCTGGCAGTATGGGAGAGCAGCAGGTCATCCACAAAAATCTGCTCTGCCCCCCCCCCATAAACCAGCTGCTTATATGGGATAGGACAAAAGTAGGCAAAAAGGAAAAAGAATGGGTATGCAAAATGGATATTATAGGCATGGGGAAGTAGGCAAAAGGGATAAAAATGGGTATAATGGTCACAGAGATTACAGGCTGTTTGGGCTGGGGCAGAATAGATAAGGAGAATGGACCATATTCCAAGGTTGACTCCCAAGTCTGAGGGAGGTGGGAGTAGGGGAATAGGGCATGCGTACACCTCCCAGCCAGGTTAGAATGTGCTTTTGTTAATCAGAACAAAACAATCATGGTTAACAGAACATGATTAATATTTCTTATAACTAATAGCTAGTACCCAATATTCTATTTCTGCCCCTAACACACCTACCATGTGACAGGCACTCTGGTTCTGGGGCCATAGCCAGACAAGGTCCCTCTCCAGCTTGGTGGAGAAGAACAGCATACAAGATGTGTTGGCTGACTGTTATTTTGAATTATTGATACCTCTGCTCCCTCTCATCAACATTGATAATTGAGAAGATGCAGTAGAATAAGAATATTTTGTTCTCATTGATAATTTGGTATCTCAAGGTTGGGTGTGGCCCTTGGGGCTGAGGAGGGCTTGGGCTGTCTGTGGGCACCTCTAGCTGAGGTTTTGTTTAAGGTTGGCCTTTGTCTATTTATAATGTGCTGTAACTTGATCACTATCCCTCTCCACCTAGATACCATTGCTGTGCCCATGACAATGGCATATCCTGATGTCCCCAATCAGCCATCTCCAACAGAGATCAGTATCAGAACTTGGTCATATTTCCTCATTCCTTTGTGTTTCCAACTTTCTTTGAAGATTCCTTTTTTTTTGGGGGGGGGGGGAGGGTAGTTTTTCAGGAAGCATATTAGTAACAGTTCCATTGAGTACTTAGAAGTGCCAGATCTCATGCTAGAAACATATATTTCAGCTAGTACATATATCTCATGCTAGTACATATATTTCAGCCTGAAATTAGACATTATCCTCATTTCATAGGAAAAGAAAGGAAGGACCAGAGGAATTGTGACATTTCCCTCAGTCACTCAGTTTGTAGGTGATGAAGCTTGAACCAGGGTCTCATTTTGGACATGGAGTCGAGCCCAGGCAGTCTGTACAGATAGGCACACGGGCTGTGTTCGGGGCAGAAATAGAATAGTGGGGACTAGCTATAGTTATAAGAAATATGAATCATGCTCTGCTAACCGTGATTTGTTCTGATTAAAGAAAGCATATTCTGACCTGGCTGGGAGTTGAATGCCCCGGGACCTGGGAGTTAATCTTGGAAGGTGGTCCATCCTCCTTATCTGAGAACTACCTATCATCATGGAAAGATTAACAACCTTGCTGTCAAAACAATGGATTCCCGCAGGCACCCACCCTTTGCAACCCCCAGCCTGCACTGCCTGTAATCTGTAACCATTATATCCATTCTTATTCCTTTTGCCTATGCCTGCAATACCCTTTTATTTTTTCTGCATACCCACTCTTATTCTTTTTGCCCACTTTCCTGTGTAATCTTTGTCCTTCTACCCAATATAAGCAGCTGGCTTATATGGGGGGCAGAGCAGATTTTCGAGGATGACCTGCTGCTCTCCCATACTGCCAGCATTATTGGAATAAACACACATACATGATTCAACCCTGTCTCTGCTTAATTGGCTCAAGTAGTAACAGGCAGCTGGGACCCGTTCGTTGTCTGGTTTCAGCTAGAGGAGGCCCCAGGCCAGGTCTTGGCCGCAGATTACCGCTTACCAGCTGGGCTCAGTTACCATCTCTCGTCTGAATTTCCAAATATACAAAATCAGTGTTTTGACCTTTGCACTACCTGTGTTACAGCCAGATGGGTTAAAACCCATGACTGTGACTGAAGGACTCAACTCCTAAAGCAAGTCAAGTGGGAATGAGAATCTCCATTCCTACCAAGTGAGCGTGCTGCCCCTTGAGAAGCAGGCCTGCGGCAGGCTTGCTTCTGGAATGCTGGGCATAGTGGCCCTGGCTTAGGAAAGACCCTGGACTCCAGATGCCACAGCCCAGGATGCTGGCCAGAGACAGGGAACAATGTCTGATGTGAGGACACAACAGGTTGAGGATTTATAAGAATGCTAGCATCATAATTTGTGGCCCAACATCTGTATTTTTGCAGTTTGAACTTGAGGCTGCTTACAGAGCATGACCCTGCTCCTTGGACTTGGAAACTGCCTGCAGAAGAACAGTCTCTTTGTGCTGACTGGCTTCTGTTGATAAGTAACCCAAGAGCTTCTGTCCTACAAGCCTAGACTGGATCTAGGGCATTGATAAATACTGAATCATGTGTTACCCATTGTTCTCATCTCAGGACTCCGCTTGCTTGGCCACTGAGTCAGCCCACCAACCAGAAAACGAATGATAGGAGTTTGTAGCCTTGTTTCCCCTAGTAACCCTTCTCTTTGTCCATCAGCTCTTAAAAACCTAGCCCTATTTCCTACATTTTGGAACATGTCTTCAGTTCACACGTGCCTGGTTTGCAAATCATATTGAAATAAAACTCTCTTTTAATTTACCTTGGAATTTTTGTTTACAAGGGACAAGGCCCACTGAGCCCAGATACACTCATTTCTCCTTCGCTGTACAAGAGGTTGGCAGCTGGCAGAGCCCTGTGTGCAGAGGGCCCTGGCCACCCTGCTCCTCCCCTTTCGCCAGCTTTTCTACCCGTTCCTCTTGTTTATTTATTTTTTGCCCCTTTTGTTCACACCCCTCCCCAGTTACGTGGTTCTCTCTGAAAATGTAATCCCTAAAAATAATAGCATCAGGTTCAATTCACAAAAGGTCCCTCAGTTGCTGGAATCCTCAGCGGCACATAATGAGCTCAAGTGGCCAGGCGCTAAGGCCAGGTCATCACGGATCTCTGATAATGAATGGGGTTGAGTTGCTGGAGCCAGTGCATTCTGCCTTCCCTAGGGGTCCTCCAGGGTCCCAGCCAGCATAGGACCGAGCTGGTCTGCCCTCCCAGGCCCAAGGGGGTGCTTGGGCTGCTAAGGATAAAAGCAAACTTTCCAGGACCCAGGCTGGGGTGTCTGAAGAAACTTCCTGAACTAGAGAGTAAGTCCCTCCTTCCACCTCAGGCTTGTCTTAGCTCTCCCCCAGCAGCCAGCTCATCAGCATATAGAGTAATTTCGATAGAACCTCTGTAATGCTTTCTCTCTCAAGAAGGATTTTAATACCCTTCTGAGTGACATTTGATATGATAACAGTATGTGAGTGTGACAGGGAGCTGTTTTCCAAGAGTTAACTCCTAATGGTCCCACAGATCAGACTGACAATGGCTTTCCAGATCATTGTTAAATTCCCTATGATTAGAAAATGGGCTGGTGCTATTGATTTAAGCTCTTTGAGTTAAGCTAAGCTTTAGAGAGGCCTTTCACCAGGCACAAAAGGGGCATTTAATATTGTATTTCACCTTCCCAATTAAAGCACTTTTGAGAGTACAGATAACAGCCAGCCAGGCATTGGACCCAGGGTCCCAGATGAAAGGCGGGAAGCATTGGTGCAGAAGAGAGCCCCAGGGTGTCCTCCAGCAGCACAGCCACCCTGCTTCCTACTCGCCAGGTCCCTGCGCCCAGGACACTGAATTTCATCTCAAAGCTCCTGGAGACCGGGAGGCCATCTGTCCTAGAATTCCCAGCGCAATTTCCATTTCACGGATTCTGTCCTGTGCTCCCCTCAATAATTGTCAAGCTGTGTATATAAATCTTGCACCAAGAAATTATCACCAGCCCTCGCCAGTTTGGCTCGGTGGATAGAGCGTCGGCCTGCGGCCTGAAAGGTCCCAGGTTCGATTCCGGTCAAGGGCATGTACCTTGGTTGCGGAAACATCCCCAGTAGGGGGTGTACAGGAGGCAGCTGATTGATGTTTCTCTCTCATCCGATGTTTCTAACTTTCTCTCCCTTTCCCTTCCTCTCTGTAAAAAATCAATAAAATATATTTTACAAAAATAGAAATTATCACCAAATCTCCCAAGGCCTATGATTCCAGGTTACCTTAATAACTGGGGGGAGCAAAGAGGTGATGGCATTTCTATGACAATCTAAAGCTCTAGAGAAAACGGGATCCCCAGAGGAAAATCTTGAGCAACTGTAGGGCCCTAAGTGCTTTGTGTCTTTCTGAGGGAAAGGCACACGAGGTTTTCTGGTGCTCCCGCAGTGCCCATTCATTGACAGGATGATGAGTAGTGTGGGTGAGTCTGTTCAGGCCCTGGGCATCCCTTCTCTTGAACCTCTGTCTTGTCTACTCCCCACCAGCCTGGGAACGCTTTGCTGAACCCAGTGGCTGCGCCTGCCGGGCGGGGGTCCTGGTACCCTCTGTCTTCTTTGGTTCTGTCCAGGGGGCTCAGCACCTGCGCTGGGAACCTTGTCATTCATTCTGTCAGTGTTTTTCTAACTTTTTTTTTTTACTATGGTCCACGGTAAGAAACATATTTTGACACCACAACCCAGACATGACATGCGTTCAAAACTGAAACAAAAACGTCACCAAATAGCACTTAGGCACACGAGGTGCATTTTTACGTCACAGCCGGCAAGATCCATGTGACTCAGACAGGTCTCCTCACCTGCAAAGTGGAAATGCCTCTATTACTGACCATGATAAATACGCATTTATTAACTTACTAGCAGCCCGTTTGCACGAAGATTCGTGCAATAGACCTTCATTCACCTGGCTGCCTGCACCAGTTTTCTGCCGGCACCGGGGACCCAGGCCTTGGCTGTGGCCACTGCCTTCTGCCTTCTTTCAGGGTCGGGGCTTGGCCCCAGGTGGCGGCCTTGGCTCTGCTGCACCCCAGCCTCCCTGCTATGGATCGCAGGACCCGACCCCTGGTGGTTTCCTGTGATCCATGCAGGCTCCCCGCTGGTGCCCAAGGCCAGGAAAGCCTCCGCCCCAGGCTTTCACGGCCTTGGGCTCGGCCGGACCCAGCATCCCTGCTATGGATCATAGAAGCCGACCCCCTGGTCGTTGCCTGCGATCCGTGCAGGCTCCTCGCTGGTGGCCAAGGCCGGGAAAGCCTCCGCCCGAGGCTTTCCCGGAGTTGGGCTCCACCACACCCCAACGTCCCTGCAACGGTGTCCTGGTGGGCGTGGTTGGTGGGCATGGCTTGTGGGTGTAGCGAAGGTATGGTCAATTTGCATATTACTCTATTATTTGGTAGGATTTCACAGATCCTTAGAGAGCGCAGAGCATGTGCCCATTTCTGTGTTGGGTTGCGGGTGAAGAGAAATAGAGGAGTTTCTCCCCTCAAACAGCTCACAGCTTACTTGGAGAGCTTTAACTGCATGCAGGGACGTGTAGAGAGAAGTGGCAAAGGTTCAGATGGCTCCGCGGTGGGCCTAGTGAGGAGGGAGAGATGGAGATGGAAGATGTGCACGAGGCAGGTTGGGGAAAGCTCCTGGAAACTCCTGTCATCTTTGAAGGAATGCTGTAGCTCCCACATCTCCCTGTCCCCTGCAGCAAGCATGTCAAACTCCAAGGCTGACATGGGCCAAACAAACAAGGTTTACGTTTATGGGGGCCGCAAAAAAACAAAAGCTTCAATATTCATAGAACGTAGGTTTATTTCAATAGAGACGTGTTGAATACAAAGGACTGAAATAAAGGAGTAATCGTTAACATAAAATAATAGAACATTTTAATAAAAATTAATTTTTTTTCTTGAACATTAACTTACCAGACACTGAATAACTGCACAAATTTATAAGCATAGCTCAAATAAACCCATTTTTCTTGTTCTCCGAAAGCGAAATTATTTCCTGTTGCGCACACCAAACAAGTCAGTCCAAGACTAATGACATGCCAATCGGCTGCTAAAATATTCGCTGCTAGTATTAGTGGAGAGAAATGGTGCACCTGCGCTTAAGGCACATAAGGGAAATGAATGCAACAGGATTATATTAATCAGTCATTAGCAAACGTTGTAGTTCATTATTAATACTTATGTATAACAGGATATTGTAAAAATTAAGTTACGAAAATTTCATTAAAATGTTTCTTACATACCGTTATATTGGCTGGGCCACAAAAATATTCATTGTGGGCCACATGCAGCCCACGGGCTGTGAGTCTGACATGCTTGCCCTACAGGCACCAGTATATTGTAGGCTTTGAATAATTGTACATTATATGACTCAATGGTTAAATAATATAAGGACTGCTACTAGATCCAATAGCTACTGTTTGTTGAGCAATTAAAGTGTCTCTGGCAGTTTGCTGAGCATCTAACTGCGTTGTCACATTTAATCCTCATGACAAGCTAGTGAACAGGTTGCTATTATCCCCAACTTATAGGTGAGAAAGGCAATCCGCAGACATGATCGATGGCTTATCCAATGTCACACAGCTTAAGTCGGTGAAGATTCTAAGAATTAAACCCGGACTCCTTGAACCAAAAGCACATGATCTGCCCACTCCTTCAGAGGACGAGACGGGTTTGGGTAGCTCTACAACAGGCTGACGAGGGCTGAGAGTCTAGGAAGGGAGACAGTGTGAGTCTGGTGCATGGAGTCTTTCAGGAATGGGAGAGGAAATCATTGCAGGAGGAAGGCAGGCAAGGGCCCAGTCAGAGGATGATGGGAAGGGAAAATAAGTTTATATTGCTGAAAATAACAATGAAAACAATAGCAACGTTTATTTTCAAGTATTTACAATATGCTAGGCATCATTTCAGGGTCTTTACTCATTAGTAATCTCATTCTACAGTTGAAGAGATGTAGGCGCAAAAAGGCTGGAGAGCTTGTCCAAGATCAAACAGAATGATGGTCGATAATTTCAGACAAGTGTGACATTGACATTGCCACTAACAACGTACTTACTCTCTTTGCTCCTCCCTTTTCCTAACCCCCGTCCTTTCCTGGCTGTCCAGTGGGCAGCATGAGCACAGTGGGCCTGCAGTAGACACATCAGTGTCCTCCTTGGGTCCCTCAGCACAGCTGATTTGTCCAGTGTCGGGCTGTTAACAATTCAGGGCTGCATCCCTCCCTGGGAGCTGCCCTCTGCTGCGAGGAATTGCCCTCCCAAGGTTACACCCCTCCCAAGAGACAAGCTGTGGCAAATAATGGGTTCATGTGAGACTAAAAGGCTCGGCATCTTTCTTCCCCACCCTTTTTTTCCCCCTCAACTGAGGAAATACTGAAAGGCCATCTTAGCTCAAAGCTCCCCATTGGAATCCATAATGGAAACTGCATTTGAGGTCAGTTTCTTCTCCTCCTCCTCCTCCTCCTCTTCTTCTTCCTCCTCCTTCTCTTCCTTTTCCTCTTCCTCCTCTTTCTCCTCCTTCTCTTCCTCATCCTCATCCTTTTTCTTCACCGGACCTTCCCTTCTCACTTTTTTTTTTTTTTTGACAGGTGTTTCTCCCAGAAGTAATCCCCAATGAACCCTGAATGAAATTCTCCATCTCCTAGTCTGTTTCCGGGGAACCCAATCTAAGCCAATTAGCAGAAGAGTGATCCTGGAAAGCCAACTATGAAGTGGGAGTTGGGAGGTGATGACTTCCTGGCCAGCTGGCAGCATGGACCCCGTCACTGGTGGTCGGTGTAGCATGGATAGTCTCTGGGGTGCTTTAGCGGTACAACTGCAAAAGGTCTAGCCAAGTGGCAAGTGTTAGGACACCAATGGAAGGTGATGCACTGGCTGGGTAAGAACTGACACACTGGAGAGGCAGGGAGGGAAACTAGAATGACCTTCGAATTGGTAGCTGTAACTGAGTGTCACTGATTCGCACACTGAAGACAGATGATCAGATGATTCAAGGCAAAATGTGAAACAAGGATTTCCTCCACGGCATTTAGGGTAAGGTGACCAGATTTTAACATTGGTAAAGCGGGACACCATTGACCGGGGCGGAGGTGGGGGGGGGTTGGGGGTGGGGGGGGTTGGAAGGGGGTTCTTGATTAAAAATTTGGTCTATATTATAATCACTTTTGGTTTTTTTAATAAAAGGAAATTCACTTCTTAGATCATCGTTGAATTTGCATCCTCTTTTCTTACTCATTATGTTAAAAATCTAAAAAAATAATTTAAAATTATATTATAAATTATTATATACATATTGCTTAAAAACACAGTAAGTAGGTACATAATTACATGAACATATTTTATTGTTAGTTTATAAATTAAATTAATTTGATTGTTATAAAGTAACTATATTTTAAAAATTATTTTAATTTTAATCCTATATTTCTTTCTAAATAATAACAATACTAACTTGTATTATTTTTCCTCTGAATTTGCCGTAACATAAGTCGTAAGTGTCACTTTCAAGGTCGGCGCTAGACTTTTTGCCGCCACTATAAAATATAAATAATACGAGTACTGTCTGCTAAATTCAAGAAAATTTATGTATTTATGAAATAAATAAATAAATTACTTACCTAAATTATCTGAACAGCTGATTTGTAATGACATCACTTGTTTAACTAGCTTACTAGCACGCAGTACGATGTGTATCATCTGAGAGACAGTTACAAAATGTTTTCGTCGTTGCCAATCCCAAAAAATGCCATTGTTCATTAAGTCCAAACAATGGTGGTCGAATTCTAACAACTGATCAACAATGCGAACTTTGATAAACAGTTCTCGATAATCAGTTCTCAACAATTATTTGTTATTATTACAGTTTAACATTATAAAATTAACAAAAATAATATAAAACTCATATCCTGGCTAAATAGCCACATGGCCGCCAAAAACCGTATATCCCCTTCCCGTTCTCCCGCTGTTCCCTAGCTTGTCATGCATTCTTTCCAAAAATTGGGACTTTTTTAAAACGCCGCGGAACGCGGGACAAATTGTTAAAAATCGGGACTGTCCCGCCAAAAGCGGGACGTCTGGTCACCTTAATTTAGGGGAACTTCCAACTCCTGCAGCAGAAGGCCATCAGCACTCAGAACTGACTCGACTGGACCACGTGAGAGCAGCAGAGCCCAGAGAAGGTGGATTCTCGGCTTGCAGGTCTCTGACACCAGGGTCAAGGCCACACCAGAGAAGGAGTGGGACCCTGAGACTAAGAGCATGTGGTTATCTGGATTGACATAGTTGAGAATTTTGAACTCCCAGCTTCTCCCAAACCTGCTGGGCCTGCAGAAGGGCCCTATCCCCTGCGATAGAAAGTAGTGAACACAGAGGCCTCAGATGAGTCAGGTGCCCTACAAGACCTGGCTAGAACCCTTCACGATCCCTGCCCCAATGTGCCCTCCTGTTAGGGCTCAGAAAAGTGGGCATAACAGGGTGGATATAGGCAGAACACCTGTCAGTTAACCATGTTCCATGGGAGACTCTCTGTTACAGAAGACCGGAGAAAAACCAAACCACGCTTAGAGAAAGGGAGTTACATTTTATTATTAAATTCTGCCCAGGCCCAGAGAAAAATGTCTCTTTCAAATTCTGGGCCCCACAACATGGAGGAAACTTTCCCTATTTATACTTTTTCTAGCTCTTTTGTCTCCCAAATTTGGAATGAGACTTCCGGGCCTTCTGAGAAAGAAGGCCTGCGTGCTGGAAAGGGGCCATGACACCATATCTCAAGGCCTGGCCTGGTGTCAGCACTGACAACTCTGTCTGGGGCATAGTTTATGGCCTCTCTGAAGTGGGAGTAGTCTTATTTTCCTTATTATTTAAGCAAGCAAGCATTTACAGAAGCCAAAATAGCAGGGTTAAAATTTCAAACAGCAGTTTTTATATAAGATGGATGATGCTTCATCTCCATTTACCAAAGGGATAAGGAATGTGTTTGGAAAGTGACGCCAGCATCATTAAGATGTCCAGTAGTGTTTGTCATCTTTCAGCTGGAACCAGCAGTAGGAGATGCGGTTACAGAACTGGGCTTCCTGATGGCAATGGGAATGCTAGGACCTCAAAACCAAATGGGTCATCATGGAGGAGAGTAGACGACTGCTAACTGAAGCAAGACCAGCCTCAATTGCAGTTACTGGGCCAGATGTGGTACCTTTGACCAGAGCAGATTAATAAAGACTCCAGCACTTGATATGCAAACATCTCTGTTGGCAAATGCATTCTTTTCCCCGCCTTTCTCAAAGAGGATCTAAAGCAGTACACATTCACAAATCAGTCATAGTTTTTTATAGTTTTGCAGTTATAGTTGTGCCCCAGGGCTTTGTTGATTAACCTGCCCTCTATCAAAGAGACTAACCCATCTATACATTCCACATATTATCAAATTACACCCCCCCCCCCATCTTGGTCCCATCATGCTAATTAGAGCAGATAAGCGAGAAGGGGTGGAAACGTTGAAGGCCTTGATGAAGCTCATGTGCTCCAGAAGCTGTACATGAACTCTGTGGTTTGGGGTCTTGCCACAGCAGTAAAGTTTGTAGCCTCCAATGGCCTGGGGTGTAGAAAGGCATTCTCCCCCAAATAAATGACTAATTATCACATTCACAACTCCCACCACTAAGAAAAGAGCACAATGCCATGGTAGGCCTCTTTGGGTTCTGGAGGCAGCATATTCTATAGTTAGAAAACTGCTCTGACCCATTTACCAGGGCACATGAAAGGTGGCCAGCTTTCAGTGAGGCCTGGAAAGGGCTCTGCCTCAGGTCCAGGATGTGATACAAGCATCCTGTCACTTGGCAGCACAACCTGGCAGACCCTGTGGTATTAGAGGTTCCTGTGTTTGAAAAAGACATCAAGTAAAGTTGATGGCAAGACCCAAAAGGAATCACAATGCGATGCTTAGGCTTTTGGAGCAAGACCATGCCATCTGCAGCAGACATTTCATTTGAAAGGCAGGACTTGGTTTGCCACAAGGCCCTAATAAAAACGGAATATGTGAGCAATGGTATCAAGTGGCCATGTGGCCAGACCTGTCCATGATGAGCTTGGCTCTGTCATACTCACCAAGTCATAAAGTCAGGCCAACCCAGCATCAATTCTTTATAAGCTGGGAGAGGTTCATGTGGGCATGAGCAGGATCTCTCACTTGCAAGCAAGCTGCATGAGCCCATAATCTCAATCCCCATGTCATCTACCCCTGTTGCACTGAGGGCTCTGACCCAAAGGACATACCTATTGCTAGGCCTGGGAGATCAGGGGAGGGCTCCCTTACACCCACTAATGGAAGGAGAAAAAGTCTGAGCTTGATATATGGATGGGTCACCTTGGTGTGTCAGCATGAGCTGAAAATGGCTGCTATTCCTCTACAGCCCCATCAGGAGTGATCCTGAGAGAGAGCAATGGGGAGAACTCTTCCCAATTATCTGGACTTTGGGAGATGCCTCTTGCCTCCCATTTTGTGGAGAGACACACGACCCAAAATAAATGTATTCATAGATTTAGGGCATCTTTATGGAACTGTCTGATTGGACCAAAGTCCTGAAAGGATAAAGATTGGAAGATTGGAGACAAGGTCTCAGGAAGCTCATCTAGATGGACAAGTAGGAATGGATATAAAATGTGAAGATTTTAGCATCACAGGTTAATCACCTACAATGAGAGAGACACAAAACAACCAAGTGGACAGAATGACTCGGTCATTTGACATCAGCCAGTATTTGTTATGTGCCCCCTAGTACAGATGCGATGGACCTATGAGCGGGGTGATTATGGTACAATGAAAGAAGATCCGTATGGGCCTATGAGCCACTCCCATCACCAAGGCTGATATAGCTACTGGTGTTACTGAATATCCAACCTACTAGCCATGAAGTCAAAACTCCCACCACTAAGAAAAGAGTACAATATTTGACATCATCCTGAGGAGATGGATTAGGCCCTTGGTGGCAACGCTCAACTCCTTTCACCCTGAAAGGTGTAATGATTCAGTTTGACTAATATAAATAAAGCATGTAGTATGAGCTTGCCTTTTCTAACCATAGGGCTTTGGCCAACCCAATTGCTATCTGAGGACTAAAGAGGATATCATCAGCTGATATAAAATCCTAACCAGCATGGCCTTAGGCAAGGGACCCACTTTATGGCAAAAAAAAAAAAAAAAAAAAAAGTGCAGTAATGTGACCCTCAGCTGTCACATGCCTAAGAGGGTAGCAGAATGGCCTCTTAAAGAAGAAATTGAGATGTCAACTTGAAGATGATACCATTGTCTGGACACATGTTATGTGCCCTAAAGGTAGAATACAAGAGTCAGGAAACTAAAGAGTGGGAGGAAGAGTGGGCCCACTTACCATCAACCCATACCCCCTTGGAAGTGTATTCCTACCCATAGGCTTCCAATCCTACAACTTCTGGTTCCCAGAAGAGGAACACTTTGGGATCTCAAGAATCCATTAAATGTTAAACTGCAACTGCCATCAGTCACTGGTCTCCTCATGCCAGAAGGCCAACTGGCATGGAAAGGAATCATAGGACAGAAGATGGGGCTGCTGCTAGACAATGGGGACAGGAAAGAATGAATCTCTTTGTAAAGTTATGCACTGAGGCCTCTCTTAATACTCACAGGCCTTCTTTTAACAGACACAGGAGCCGTGTGGTAAGAAGAACCTGGTAACCAGGGGCTCAGACCCCCGCAGGGATGAGTGTCTGGTTAACCCCACCAGAATAATCACTAGTAAAAGGATCAGGCAAAGGTGAGGGTATCTAGGATGATGATGGAGTAGGAGGATGGTGAGTATCAGTTATGGCTTCAAGATCAACTGTAGCAGGCGGCGCGCGGTGCTTGGTCCCTAGGATCTGCGAGTCTCGGAGAGCAGTGGCTGGGAGCCTCCGCGTGCGCTTGGAGCCCAGCTGGAGCCAAGGAGCCCGGGACATGGCCTGCCGTGGCCACGCTCCTGGCCATGGAGCGCAATGCCGCCTCTGCCTCCGCTTTTGCCTCCGCCTCTGCCTCTGCTCCATCTGCGGAGGCCGGAGGCCGGGGCCAGCAGCCAGGGGACCGCCCATTGGCGAACTGGGGGAAGGAGATCCCTCCGCCTCAGCCCTCGCGCTGCCCCAGGCGCCTCTGCGCAGGCCCCGAGGCGCTGGGGTTGCTGGCGCGCGCCCCCACCGTTACTGTTCCAGATCCCGGGGTTCTAACTGTTACTAAACCTTCAGAAATCTACCCCGGGAGGAGCCAATCTTCTAGTTATAGCGGTCGCCATGGATAAGATGAAGATCAAAGGGCGGCTGTCAGTGACACTCAGAGGGGGCCCAGGCATGCACAAGACCAACAGTTCCCCGGAACAGAGAGGACCAGATGAGAGCGGCTGCGGAGGTGGCAGTGATCTTGGAGAGGCCCCCACCCGTGCCGCCCCTGGGGAACTTCATTCTGCGTGGGTACCGCTCAGCTCTGCGCCCGAGATTGTACACCAGAACCTGAAGATGGGGCCTGAGGGGGAAAGGGGCCAGGCTTCAGCCACATCCTGGGGTGAGGTACAGTCACCAGTGAGGGTGCGCAAGCACACCCATCCCCTGTGCAAGATCTTCACTGAGGACATCAGCGAGCGCCTGTCACTGGCAGCTGGTAGCCGGCTGCCCGAGGGCTGCCTGGAGAAGCTGGCCCTCAACAGACCCATCTTCAACAAGCCCCTCAGCCACCTCCTCCACCATGTCAGCCTGTCCGAGATTGGCTTTGAGAAACTGGAGTCCTATGTCAAGCTGGACAAGCTGGGTGAGGGTACCCATGCCACCGTTTACAAAGGCAAAAGCAAGCTCACCGACAGCCTCGTGGCACTCAAGGAGATCAAACTGGAACACGGAGAGGGGGCACCCTGCACTGCCATCTGGGAAGTGTGCCTGCTCAGGGACCTCAGACATGCCAACATCGTCACGCTGCATGACGTCATCTACATGGAGAGGTCCCTCATCCTGGTCTTTGAGTGCCTGGACAAGGACCTGAAGCAGTACCTGGCTGCCTGTGGGAACGTCATCAACATGCACAACGTGAGGCTGTTCCTGTTCCAGCTGCTCCGGGGCCTGGCCTACTGCCACCGGAAGAAGGTGCTGCACCGCGACCTCAACCCCCAGAACTTGCTCATCAACGAGAGAGGAGAGCTCAAGCTGGCCGACTTCGGCCTGGCCCGGACCAAGTCAATCCTAATGAAGACCTACTCCAACGAGGTGGTGACGCTGTGGTACCGGCCGCCCGACCTCCTGCTCGGGTGCACACACTACTCCACCCACATTGACATGTGGGGCGTGGGCTGCATTTTCTACGAGATGGTCACGGGCCGGCCCCTCTTCCCAGGCTCCACAGTGGAGGAGCAGCTGCACCTCATCTTCCACATCTTGGGAACCCCAACTGAGGAGACATGGCCGGACATCCTGTCCAACGAAGAGTTCAAGGCACACAATTACCCCCAGTACCGTGCCAAGGCCCTTTTGAGCCACGCGCCCCGGCTTGAGAGCGATGGGGCTGATCTCCTCACCAAGCTGCTGCAGTATGAAGGCCGCAGTCGGATCTCCGCAGAGGACGCCATGAAGCACCCGTTCTTCTTCAGTCTTGGAGAGCAGATCCACAAACTCCCTGACACGACTTCCATATTTGCACTAAAGGAGATCCAGCTACAAAGGGAGGCCAGCCTTCACTCCTCATCAGTGCCTGACTCAGGCAGGCCGGCCTTCCGTGTGGCGGACACCGAGTTCTAAGTCACACACCCAGGCCCCAGCAGGCAGCGGCTGGAGGGATGCAACACCCTTCACAGGAGAGCTCCCAACTGCATCCCCCTGCTTGCTACCTGCCTACCTGCCTGGTTCATGCTCGCCTGCCCACATGTTCCCGGCTGCCTGTCCAACCATCTGACCATTGGCCTGTCAACCACCCATTGGCCTGTCTGCTGGGTGCTAACAAAGCTCCCATCACTCCTTTGAAAAAGAAAAAGAGAAAGAGAAAGGAGAAAGAGAAAGAAAGAGAAAAGAAAGAAAGAAAGAAAGAAAGAAAGAAAGAAAAGAAAGAAAGAAAGATCAACTGTAGAATAGGAGGTATGGTTTGTCCACCAATCCTTCAAATTCTTAGAAAATGAGACCAATCTGAATCCTGGAGGCCCTGTTTCTAGATGAGATATAAGAAGTAAGTAGATCTGAGTGGCACAAAAGGTGGGCTGGAGTGGATATTGTTATTATCTCCCAAGGTCTCCTTTTCTCTGAACATCCAGCCCCCTGATCCTGGGCATATGGCTGCTGACAGCTCAGAGCTGCATCCCTTACTGGGAGGGAACTGGTTTATCCAACGTTGTTACTCCTCCCAGGAGGCAGCCCATAACCAACCAGTGACTGGCTGGTGTAAATACACAGCCACCACACCCTTGCCTCAGCTTAGGACAACTCTGAAGGCCTGTCCCAGCTCCAGAGCTCTCTCCCTGGGATCAGCCAAAACCTCAGCTGCAATATCATCGTTCATCAGTTTCTGCTGCCTATTCCATCTTATTTTCTCACAGATGTGTCTCCTAAGAGCAACCTATAAGAAGCCCTCTACTTTGTCTCAGGGACTCTGTGTCCGGTTAACCTGAGTCAGCACATATCACTTCCCCGTGTTGACGTTTACATCACGTCAAATGCACTTTCCAGTAAGGGTGAGAGTGTCCCCACCACCCACACCTCTCCTCCAGCATGAGTGACAGTTAGCATAGGGCTGATCCCCCACAGATGTCTAGGGACCTATCAGGAAGATACCTATGTATAACCAGAGTCTATCCCATCTTGGTAAAATCACAAGGCTCGCATGCATGAAGCCAGGATCACTGCCCTAGAGTGTGAGACACACATGGACCCAAACACGTGGAAAGGCTGCCGACGCAGGAGGTGGGGGTCCAACAAAGCAGGGCTTCGGCAGCAATGTCACCACCTACATCTCTGCCTCAAAAGTAAAAGTAAAAGATGGAGCTTCCTCTCCACAAATCTACCTGCAAGCCCCTTGAAGCTCTCTCCTAATGGGAGTAAGTAGTGTGTATCTAGACTAACATCAGAGCAAGAAGATGCTCTAAGTTACCTCTATGGCCTCAAAGTTTACCTAATCCCATACAATACTTCTCTGTTGCCATGTTGTTTAGTGTATTTCTAAATGTGAGCGTGCACCACACTGTACTATATTTAGGAGGGACCATTCTCCTAACAGACTGTGAGACCTTTCAAAGCAAGAACCCAGGTTATATTCATCTTCATGTTCCCGGGGCCTGGCTGAATGAATGTGGCTTCATGTGTAGGTCCCAGGAGACGTAATAGACGACATGTCACCTCAAGCTCTCTTCAAGTGGCAAACATCACGCCAACGAAAAAGGCGATTTAAATATGTGTGTTAAAAGTGTATGTATTCTTTGGTAAAACACTACATGCATTTTTAAATAAAGGAACACTATTTTTTTCTATAGATTTATCTAGTTTCTAATTTCTTTACACTAAGCGGCATGTGTTTGTCATGTTTCTTAAAAGGAAGAGAGAAGGAAGCATTGATCCCTGGAAATTCTGCCCTTTGTTCTAACAACAAACTGGTTTTAGGCTTGCTTTGAAGGTTCTTAGCCTTTTACACAGGCTTCTGTGGAGATGTACCAACAGGTCTGTGTGATTGAAGGTTCTCCCGAGATCAGGCCAGTAGGAAATATTGCAGGAATTGGCTCACGTTGGCTCACATGGCTATGGAGGCCAAGAAGTCCTGCAGGCTGCCGTCTGTAAGCTGGTAAACCAGGAAAGCCGGTGGTGTAATCCAGTCCAAGTCCAAAGGCCCGAGAACCAGGAGCACTGGTGGCCAAGGGCAGAAGACCAATGTCTCAGCTACAGCAAGGAGAGCGAATTTCCCCTTCCTTCCTCCAGGGTGTGTTCTATGCAGGTCCTCAGCAGATTTCATGCAGCTCACCCTCATTAGTGAGGGCTACCTTTTTGACTCAGGGTATTGATTCAAATGCTACCCTCTTTCAGATTATACCCAGAAATGATGTTTTCCTAGTTTTCTGGGCATCTCTTAGCTCCCCCCTCCCCCCCTCAAGTTGGCACATGAAATTAACCATCACAGGGTCTAAAGCTCAGGTTGAAATTTACACACAACCTGCACCAGGAGAGACTGTGAAGGCTCCTGGTGCCCAAAAGGCAGGACCCAGCTTGCAGCAGGGGACAGTTTGCCTCTGCCTGCCCCCGGGGAAGCTGCTCCCTTCTCTCCTTTGCTGTGACGGTCCTGGTGGTCAGCATGTCAGCAGGCCATGAGTCAGAAAATCAAAGTGAGAATCAAAATCCCACTAATCAAAGCACATAGGTTACATATTTATATGTATGTTTTCAGAAACGTTGGGAACATATACCTCAGGGGTGAATATGGGTAGGGGAATTTCTCTTATCCAATTGAATTTCTTTTTACATCATGAATGTGTGCTCCAGTAATAATAAAGACATTTTTACGTGGGAAAATATACAGTGATGAGGGAACCAGAAGTCCTGTACTTAGGTATTGCCCCGCCCAGCGTTTTCCAAGTCAGCTGCGAAGGCTGACCAGCACAGTCAGCTCTGCCCCTTACCCTTCCCCATTCACCCTGCTGTGATGGTGGGCAGTCTCTCATGTAACCGAAAAAAGCAGGTTTGGCTACCTCCCACAAGGAAAGCCAAAGTCCTGAGGCAGGAGTTGGTGCCAAAGGAAGGAGGTTTTATTCAGGTGCTGCACAACCTGGGAGAATGGTGGACTCCCATCTCAAAGACCATCCCCCCTCCTGCTCAAGCCCTCGGTTCTTCTAGGGATAGGGAGGGGAGGGCTTTTTTCTATCCAACTATATTGCTAGCTTTTGATGTGCTTGGGTCCTGACCATTTGTCTTTCTAGCTTTTGTCTATTAGGTGTATGAACCTCCCCCTGCACCATCTTGGCCAGTGGGGAGACTCCTGGCTCTCTGACTGACAGTCTACGGTAACACTTAGGGGTGCCCAGGAGGCAGCACCAAATCTTGGACTTGAGTGGAACAGCCAAGGGGGTGTACTAAAATGTTAGAGCTGCGAAGGGCTCTGAACACCATCTAGTCTAACCCTGTGCTTTAGAAGTGAGCCAACCGAGGCTCAGCTGCCTAGGATCACACAGCTATCCAGTGGCAAAGCCGGACATAGATAGAGGCTCTGGCCTACCAACTCCCAAGCCTGCTCCTTTCAGCCTTCCACACTGTCCCTCCCATTTGTAGCTGCTAAGGCTCAGGATCCTGCTAAACCTCCCTCCATGAACCCCTTTTCAAAAATGGGACAGGGGGGAACATGGAGGGGAGGGGAGGAAAGGAAGAAGAGAGAAAAAGTCAAGGAGAGAGAAGGAAACCAAAGGGAAGCAAAGAAAAAGAAAAGGGAGAAAGGGTCCTCTTGCCACCTAGGCAAAGCAGGCAGAGAAGACAGCCGCTCTTCATCCCCCCTCCTGTCCCCCTCCCTCCACCTGCTTCTCCCATTCTCAGCTGCAAGCAGCCTTCTGTGACATTGCTTTTACTCCAAGGCTACCTTTGACCTTCACCCAAGTGACCTCTAGTTAAGAATGTCACAGAGCAGAGTATGACTGTCCCAGTCCCACTCATACTAGAGATGGCCAAAGTAGGAGGATCCCAGGCATAAGGGAATGGCAGAGGGAGGGAACGCTTCTTGCTCGAATTGTGCTCACTTAGCCAGTAAACAACTTTGTCTGCCTTCCTTTCCCTCCGTGAGTAACTCAGAGGGGAGGGAACGTCCCCCTCATTAAGTGAGGTGGCAAACACAGTGCAGAGCATGCGTGCACATTAATTTTTGCCGGCTGTCGCCTTTGTGTTTTGAACAAGTCAGATTCCTTTGTGTAATTGCTTGATGAAACAGTCCCATCCATTCTGTCAACACAAATTATACAGTTAAATGTGCATGGTGCCCCAACCCACACAACACCAATGAGAGAGCACTGACTAGCCCTGGGGGTATGGGCTCCCAGGAGTAGCAGCCCAGGTCCAGCTCTTCTGCTGCCCTCCCGAAGCAGCCCAGCCTCCAGACCTTGTTATTTGCTGTCCACCTTCCAAGGACAGTTGCTAGGAGACGGAGATACAGCTGGCTGGGTCCGTTGCCTGGCCCCTGTGGGGATGGGGGAACAGAGCAAGGAGAGCCAAGAAACACAGTACTTGGCCTTCAGGTCACAGGTACTTTCTGGGCTTCAGAAGGGGCTCCTCTGTGGTGAGATCTTCCCCACAGAGAGGGGCCTCACATGCTCCAGGGGTCTCTCACTCTATCTCTGCTGAGGTTTCTGAGTATTTGTCTAAAGTGAAGAATGTACACACACACACCCCTACACACATACCCCTCTGTGTGTACACAACTCTACACATATACCATTATACATACTACACAGATAGTTCTACACACATACCTACATATACAGCTACACACACCCCTAACACTCACACCCCTACTCACACACTCCTGCACACACATATCCTTACACATGCCCACACACATCCCTACACAACATCCATACCCACACACACACACCTCTTCTTCATACAGTAATTATTAAGTCAAAGCTCATGTATATGCCAATCAGAACAAGAAGGGTTCATGCTATATCTAAAATATTTGTCTCTCAAAGTTTACATGTTGAAATCCTAACCTCCCCAAATTCAAAGTTATCAGGAGTGGGGCCTTCAGGAGAAGATTGGGTCATCTAATCGCTAATGGGATTAGCGCCCTTAAACATAGGCCTAAGAGAGCTCCTGGCCTCTTCCATCCTGTGAGATTCCAGCTGTGACCCTCACCTGACCTTGCTGGGCCCTGATCTGGGACTTCCCAGATACCGTAGCTCTGAGAAATAAAAGCACATTGTTTATAAGCTATCAGGCTGTGGTATTTTCATAGCAGCCAGAATGGACTAAGACTTATATTAGCTTGGGCTGCCAGACTGGGTGGCTTAAAAACTGAAATTTATTTTATCATGATCTGGAGGCTGAAGTTCAAGATGCAGGTGCCAGCAGGGTTGGTTTCTGGTGAGAACTCTCTCTCTATTTTTGTTTTGTTGTGTTAATCCTCACCCAGGGATATTTTTCTATTGATCTTTTAGAGAGAGTGGAAGAAAGAGGGAAAGACAGAGAAACATTGTTGTGAGAGAAACAAATCGGTTGGTTGCTCCCTGCAAGCACCCCAGGGAGGGGCCTGCAACCAAGGTACAGTGCCCTTGACTGGAATCAAACCTGGGACCCTTCGGTCCACAGGCCGACGCTCTATCCACCGAGCCAAACCAGCTAGGGCAGGGCCTCTCTCTTTGGCCTGCAGATGACCCCCTTCTCGCAGTATCTTCACATGGTCCTTACTCTGTGTGCGGAAAGAGGTCCCTCCTTCCTCCTCCCCTTCTTCCTCTCCTCCTCCTCCTCCTCCTCCTCCTCTGATTAGAGACCCACCCTTAAGACCTTATTTAACCTTAATTACCTTCTAAGAGCCCTAAGTCTAGATTCACTCACATTTGGGGCTTAGGACTTCAACATGTGAGTTTGGAGGGAGCACAATTCAGTCCCTGACAGAAGGAAGCTTCCTGCCCCAGATATACCTGCAAGGATCCTCTGGCCAAGTGAGGACCCCATTTGTGACATAAATATCAAGCCATCTGTTCATTCTAGTGCTCAACATTTATATCATCAAGGACTTTTTAAAAGTGGGAGCATAAAGACAACTTTATTACTGTTTTAAAGGGAGAGGAATAGAGAGAAATATCAATGAGGGAAGAACATCATGGATTGGCTGCCTTCTTCATGCCCCCCCCACCCCACACACACACTGGGGATTGAGCCTGAAACCTTGGTATGTGCCCTGATTGGGAATCAAACCAGCAACCTATTGGTTCCTGGGTCAACACTAAACAACTGAGCCACACTGGCCAGGCGAGGCAACTTTATTTTGATTGTACAACCAGGAAATAAGAATTAGGAAGGAATTGCCATTCCCCCCCCCAGAGCGACCCCTTCCACTTTATGGAAGGGGACACTGAGGCACAAGAGTAGAAAAGGTGATTCCATTGCCCCCACCAGTACCCTCCAGCTGTACCCAGCACTGCCAAGAAATCATTTCCTCACCTGCCCCCATCTCTCCAAGGGCCCACCTCTTAGCCCAGGCCTGGCAGTGGCCAGCACACAAGGACCTCTCACCAAGCCCCCTTGGAGGGGGAAGAAGACACAGCAGCCTGTACCCCAGCCACACTTTAATCTGCACCAAATTGTTTTTCTCTCCTCAGCATGGTATCCAAGGCTGTGGCAGTGTAGGGACAGCCAGCAGTTCCCACGTGGTGCAACCTTCCCTCTGGTCCATAAAGCGCCCGCAGTCGGCTCTTTCTGTGCAGCTGGTGAGAAATGCAGACAGAGCAGGAGGGAGAGGGGGGCTCTTGGTGTAGCCCAGTTCCCCCCAAACCCAGAGGCTACTTCACAGGACCATCCCCAGCCCCTTTCGCCTTGACCTGCCACTTACCAACTGTGTGACCATGGGCACAACACATGACCTCCCTGAGCCCCGACTTTCGCATCTGTACAATAGAATAATACAGCTTCCCTCACAGGCTCGTGATGAGGATGAAGCCAAGTAACAAACACCAGTGACAAGCAGCAAACAAATCTTCCCCAAATGACACTCCTGACGCAGGACAGGCTGCAGGGCCGAGAGACACCTGCGAGCTCCTCCAGAAAGGTGTTCAGGGAACTGGAATGGGGGCGGGAAAACTGCTCGCACAGGTGACATGCTTGCCCAAGGTCACCCAACTCGCTGAAGACAAAGCCGGACTCCCACCAGAGTCTACTTTCAGCCCAAAGAAAGAGACTGTAAGTGTTTGGGACGGAGCCCCTCGCTACTGGAGGAGCAGCAGCTATTTCTAAGGCAGGACTATAGTATTTCCAAATTCCCAACTGATAGAAATCTTCCAGATTTGGAAGCAAGTAATCAGAATTCCCAAAATCATGTTATTTTTAAAATACTTCCAATAGCCTGGCCGGTGTTGCTCAGTGGTTGAGCATCAACCTATGAACCATTCTATTCCGGTCAGGGCACATGCCTGGGTTAGGGGCTCAGTCCTCAGTAGGGGATGTGCAGAAGGCAGCCGACCAATGATTCTCTCTCTCCCTCTCCCTTTCTCTCTGAAATCAATAAAAATATATTTTAAAATACTTCCAATCGTTTTCCTATTCTTTACTTGTTATTATGAATATATTTTTTGAGAAAGCTGTTTAATAAAAAAGAAAAATGTCGCTTAGCAGTATTTACAAAGACCTGTAGCCTCTAGTGAATTTTTAAACTCTAGAAAATGCCAGAGAACAATTTTAGGTGGTATTCAAATACGTGACACTCAGGTCTCCCAGACAGGTTAATACCATTGCATAGGATCATGTGTCAACCTGCCAATTTAAGGACTTACTTTGCTTCTAAAATTGTTATTTCTTAGAACAGCGTTCAAAGTATCTGTGTACAGTATACTGCACACATAAACTTAGTAATATGTATTTTATTTGCAGGAGTGACTCACCGTTAGCAGCAGACAGGGCCATAAAAACAGTTGTTAGCTTGGCAATGACGGCTGATCAGGTCGTTACCACGTGTCTCCTACCTGCTCCAGTCCCGCTCCAGTAATGTCCACCTCAACCCTTGGTTCCAAGCCTCAGCGTCGCCTGCTCTTGCTGTCCACTCCATTGAGTGGAGAAATCAGGGGTTTTTCTCAAAGCTGTGCAGTCCGTACGTTGATTGCAAGCATGTATTCTTGCAGGAGACTTATAATATTTTTTCCCATTTTCCTGATTTCTCAACTGATTTTTCTCAAGATTCAGATTCAAAAAAATAAATCTCCCCAAGAAATGGCAAGAAGGAGTCCCCACATGCAATCATAAGCCAGGAGTCTGACCTCTTGCCTGCCCAGCAGCCCATGCGAGGGCACCTGGTTGGACATGGGACTCCGAGGTCACACACTAGACACGGAGTGGGCAGCAGTTTAGGGAGTTCATTCATTCAACTGAACAATGTGCTGGACCAGGCGCCCTCCTGGATGGGGCTCTGCATGAGTACCCTCTGGCTATCTTAACAAATTACCCCAAGTTGGAGGCGGGGTGTAAGCGGGGAAAGGGCATAAAACAGCAGAAATTTGTTCTCTCACAGTTCTGGAGCCGAGAAGTCTGAAACCAAGTTGTTCAAGGGCCGCCTTGATTGAAGGCTTGAATCGTTCTCAGTCTTCTAGAGAAATAATTCATCCTCACCTTTTCCTAGCTTTAGTGGTGTCCAGCGATCCTTGGTTCTCATTGGCTTACAGCTACATCACTCCACCCACTACTTCCACATTCACTTGACCTTCTTCCCACTGTGTACCTCCATCTCCAAATCTTCTTTCTAATATAAGGACACCAGGCATTGGATTTAGGACCCACTCTAATCTAGCAAGACCTCGTCTTAACTTGTTTTAGAGACATACTTCAACCCACAACAGTCTCCAACAGCAAATGAGCTAGACGTGGTTCTGGCCAGTCCAGAGTTTATAAGTAAACTAGAGGCCCAGTGCATGAAATCGTGCACAGGTAGGGTCCAGCTGGCCCACCCCAATCAGGGATGATCAGGCCATGCTGGCCAGGGGGAGGGGCTACGGGAGGTTGGCCGGTCGGCCCTGCCCCAAATTGGGCTGGGGAGGTGATTGGGGATGGGGCAGCTGGGGGAAGGAGCCGGGGGTAGTTGGCAGGCTGGCCCCGCCCCCTGGTCAAACTCCCAGTTGAGCTCCCGGTCAAGGGGACAATTTGCATATTAGCCTTTTATTATATAGGATGGGAAGAAAGTACATTCAGTATAACACGAACCACTCCAGGTGAGGGGGGAAGCATGGTCTACAAGTGGAGCACAAGAAGAGGCAGCTCATTCAGAGTGTGGTGATCAGGGAAGACTTCCTGGAGGAAGAGGCACCTATGTGGAATGAGCAGGAGTTAGCCTGGGGAGGGTGCCAGAAAAAAAGAGGAGCAATGAATGAAGGCCTGGGGTTAAAGGCTCAATGTCTTTGCTTTGTCCAACCTGTTCCCTTTGCTCAGAAAGCAGGTCCTCAAGATCCCATCCTTGGGCCTCAACTTAAATGTCACATCTTTGGAAAGTCATCCCTGGCCAGCCTTCATCCTCCCTTCTCTATCCATAACCTAAATTATTTCCTTGAAGGCATCATCACAGCTTGCATAGGTTACTTATTAGCTCACTTATCATCTTCCTTCAACACCAGAAGTTAGCTCCTTGGTGGCAGGGATCCCACCACCTTTTTCATACATATACCCATAGTATTTAACACAGCGCCCAATGTGTTATATGTGATAAACAAATAAATGACTGAATACATGGATGAACAAACAGAAATAGGTTCAATGTGGCTAGATTGCAGATTTTGAGGCAGGAAGTGAGAGAGAAAGAAAGAGAAAGAAAGCTAGAGAGAAAAATGTGAGCCAGAGCATTCCGGTGGGACACCCAGATGGAGCCCCCGAAGCAGGATCAGGAAGGAGCAGGGACTTGTTCTAAGAGCAATGGACAGCAGGGGTAGGGTGGCGGGTGGGGTGGGTTTCTTTATGTAAGCGAGAGCACGCAGGATGGTACTTGGCATCTAGCAATGAGCCCAGATCCCAGGTCTCAGTGGGAATAGATCTGAAAAAGCTGGAGATCTGCACCTGACAAGTGCACTACACATAGTAGGTGCTCAGTAGATATTGTTGGGTTGAGTGAGTGCATGAAAGGCTCTTACAGGAAGCCATTCACTTCCGGTTGGACAACGAAAGCCAGGACGAGGTCATAGAATTCCGGAAAAGTCTGCACCCCTGAACTTCTCCCCTCCTCAGAATCATAGGAGACTGATTTTTCCTTCCGTTCTCTTCCACCTCCCAGACCCAGGACAGGAGGGGCCTGCACACTGCTGGGGGAAGGAGGCCACAACAAAGAGCCCAAAGCCAGAGAAGCAGGAGCGAGGAGGAGAGCCAGCACCATGCTGCGTTAGTCATCTCAGAGCCTCTTCACTGGCTGCAGCCAGAACCTCCTGCTGCGCGAGCCCCAGCGGACGTTTAGAAAGAAAAGCTGGAGCCGCAGAGTATTCGAAGGCCTGGCCACCTGGCAGGGTTCAGAGGGGCCAGCAGCCCCTTCCCACACTCCCTATGGGGACTGAAGGTCGCCGGACACCTGCAAACCTCAGATATCCCTTTGCATCTGCACAGCAAGGGTTTTCTTAGCCCCCTGGGTGTTTCCCATCTTATGATGAGCAGGAACTGAAGAAGACTAGCCTTGATCTGGTTTTATTATTTTTTTTAACATGCCAGGCGGTGGCCACTGCTGCTTTTACTGTTACATCTCAGTGCAGGGATGGAATTTGCTGGGCAAGGAGCCTCTGGGATCCTAAACAAACCCGGGTATTTTGATCCATTTCCTATTGAGATGCAAAAGCTATCCTTTAATCACCAAGCAGGTTAAGGGCCTTCTCCGTGCCCGTCCCAAAAGGGTTCCAGAGGCCAGAGAGCTTTGGGCACACCAGCCCCCTCCTGTTGAATTAGTGTAGCCTCTAAGCAAACTGACTTGCAGGACTTATCAAAATTACAAAAACATGAGCCCTTTGACTTGACTTTCCCATTGCTAGTTTACCCATGAATATACTCACATACATGTGAAATGATGTTTATCAAGCTTGGTTTGAAGAACACTGGCTTGGAAAAGACGAAATGGCCATCGGTAGGGTACTGGTTAAAACAAGCAATGCTGTGTCCAGACAATGCTATACAAAACAGCCGAGGAAAGAAATAGACACGCCCTCCATGTACTCCGGTGGGAGGGTCTCCAAGGATCTATTGCCTCATAACAAATGTGTTAGCTTAAAGCCAACAAACGCACTCACTCACCGTTCCCCTGGGCAGGAGTTTTGGTGAAGCTTAGCTGAATGAGTCTGGCCCGGGGTCTCCCATCAGGCTGGAGTTAAGCTGTTTGCTGGGGTCATCTCAACACATGATTGGGAAGATGGAAGGTCTGCCTCCTTTCCTAGATCAGTTTCACCTTGGCTAGTGTGGCTCAGTGGATAGAGCGTTGGCCCATGCACAGAAGGGTCTGGGGTTTAATTCCCAGTCCAGGGCACATACCTGGGTTGAAGGTTCGACCCCTGGCCCCAGCCGGTGCTCCTGCAGGAGGCAATCAATCGATGTGTCTCTCTCACATCCATGTTTCTCTGTCTCCCTCTCCCTCCCTCCCTTCCACTCTCCCTAAAAATCAATGGGAAAAATATCCTCGGGTGAGGATCAACCAAAAAAAAAGATCAGTTTCCACACTCACACAGTGTGGGCAGCCTCAGTCCCTCACCTGGTGCGCAGGCCTCTCTGAGGTTGCTTGAGTGTCTCCAGGATGCGACAGCTGGCTTCCCCAGATAAGGGATTCAAGAGAGAGAAAGAGAGCTCCCCAGACAGAAGGGGCAGTTTGTTTATAACCTAATCTCTGAAATGACACCCCATCATTTGGGCTGTTTTCTATTCATGAGAAGCAAGTCACTAATTCCAGCCCACAGCCAGGGGGAGGGCAGTTCACTTTTGAGGAGACGATATCAAGGCATCTGTGGTCATATCTTTATTTTCTTAACGCCTTTATTCTTGGTTGTGGACACATGTTTAAAATCACCACATCAAGATAGATTCCTAAATAAAAATAAGACATAAAAAAGCAAAGTGCAGAGCAGTTTGTACGGCTGGCTACTACTGCATATGTAACAAGAAGAAAAAGCATCGTTATATGTATTCACTTGCGGACGCATAAAATATCTCCGGAGGGATACACAATAAACCGTTAACGCTGCTTGCCTCCAGGGAGAACAATCTGGTAGCTTAGAAACAGGGGTTACCTTCATCCAGCTCTTACAGTTAGCACCATGGTAAATTACCTGCTTTTAATAGGTATTAGATAAGATGCAATCATTTTGTTATTCCATTAATGTTTACTGAACATCACGGAGCAAAGCCCTAGGGAGTGTCCTACCCTAAGGAATCTGCAGTCTCTCTAGATAAATGAGATTCCAGCACAGTTAAACCCTTTTCAAAATAACCTCATAAAGTAAGTTAAAGGTCAAGCGAGATCTGCCATGCGGGTGGCTTGGCAGGCTCTGGGCGGAGGGGGGCTTCCATGGGACTCTGATGGCAAGTGCCCCAGAAGCAGAGAGAAGGGGGTGGGGCCTGTAAAGGGACCAGTGAGCCGGGGTAGGAAGGGGAAGGAGGAACTTTGGCGAGACCTGCCCAGTGTGGTCGGAGGTTTGTGTGTCTTTGCTTATTGCTTTTCCCTGAGGCCTTGGTTCTGCTCTTGGCTGCTGTTGCTTTGAAGAGAAGGCTCTGGATCAAATGGAGCCTCTGCATGCCCCTACGTCAGAGAAGTCATTCTCATCCTAGACACCGAAAGCCATTCAGTTCAGATCCAATCAAAAGATTCCCTGAAGGGCTCTGAGGAACCTCGTAGAACCCAAGTAGAGCTGAGTCTGGTGGCTCAAAACTGGGGAGTTGAAAATCAAGCGCTCTCTCTCTCTCTCTCTCTCTCTCTCTCTCTCTCTCTCTCTCTCCCCTTTTAGGCTGCAAGCTCTGATTGGCCTGCCTCTCTCTACACATCTGTTCCATTTCCTGCCTGCTGTCCATCTCCTCTTGATTAATCCTAGTTTCTGCTCCCCACTTATAATGAGTTAAATTGTGTCCCCTCCCAATCCATATGTCTACGTTCTAATGTCTTCAGAACGTGACCTTATTTGAAAACAGGGTCACTATAGTTATAATTAGTTAAAATGAGGTCATTAAGGTGGGCCCTACTCCTGTATGTCTAGTATCCTTACAAAAAGGGGAAATTTGCACACAGACACACACAGAGAGAATCTGTCATGTAAAGATGAAGACAGAGAGTGGGCTGATGTTCCCACAAGCCAAGAAATGCCAAAGATTACCGGGAAACCACCAGAAGCTAGCGGACAGGGACTGAACACATTCTTCCCCATAGCCTTCGCAGGAACCATCCCTGCCCACACCTTGATCTTGGACTTCTGGCCTCCAGAACTGGGACGCAGCACATTTATGTCAAACCACCTGATATGAAGCACTTTGTTTCGGCAGCCTTAGCAACTCTTCCACCCCTTATACTGGATTGTTCTTGGCTTTGGTTCTCCACGGCACAGCTGCTCACCCTGGAGCACAGCACATACTGACCCACAACCCCGAGTTTGTCAGCTCACGTGACCTGCAGCTCCTGTTTATGAAGGAGCCTGGTCCATGAGCCATGAGAAGGGTGGATGGGATCCTCTGCTATAAACCGGTCCCAGGCCCATGGCCACTGCAGGGTTGTGAGGAAAGGCTGAGAAGGGGCAGAGTGTCCAGAAGTGTAGCCCCATAAGCAATATGCTCTTTCTTTCACTGGATCCCTGGTGCCCGGTCCTCAGCCTGAATGGGAGGGTGACCAGGAATGAGGGGGCCCTCACCGTTCATGCCCTTATTCATTCAAAAAATTGTAAAAACCTGTTATGTCAGCAATTTTCAACCTTTTTCATCTCTTGTCACACATAAACTAATTACTGAAATTCTGCAGCACACCCAAAAATTTGTTCTATTTTTTGCTGATCTGACCAAAAAAATATAAGTATAATTTTTATTCATTCATACCGGATGGCTATCGTTGGGTTGGCTGCTGTTATTTTTTATTTGACAGTCTAAGGGAAAAGAGGTCAGTGCCCCTGACTAAATAGTCAAGTGTTGCATGTTTTAAAAATTCTTGCGGCGCACCGGTTGAAAATCTCTGTGTTATGTGAGAGGTATGATGTTGGCTGCTGGGATCATCAAGTTGAAGAAGACACTGACATTTTCTGAAGGAGCCCACAGCCCAAAGGGAGACAGACAAGAATACAAACACCCATGTTACCAGAGGCTTGCTCTGCATTCGTGTTTTGAAGGCATTCCACAATTTGATCCCCTGGACAGCTGGATGGTGTGGACCCTCCATGCCCTTTTACAGGTAGGGAAGCTGGGTTCCACAGCAGCTGGCAGATCGTACAGCTGGGCCTCGAACCTGGTCTGGCTGGTTCCCTGCCCCCAGCTGCCTTGTGTTCATACTGTTAATGTAAAAAAAAAAAAAAAAAAAAAAAAAAAAAAAACATTGAAACCTGTAAAGAATTTTTGTGAGTTTATTTGAGCCAAACTGTGGATATATGCGGGGAAGCAGAACCTCAATGAATTGAGGTAATGCTCCGGAGAATGGTGGGTTACATCTGTATTTATACATTGCAATCAAAGGAAAGGGACGTAGGTGAGTTACATGAAATCCATTGGTGATAGATTAGAGAGGCAGGAGAAAGCAAAGCGAGGAAACCCCTGGGATTGGATAAAAAGTAAAATGATAGGCACATACTTAGGTGGGTGCAGGGACAATTAACATGATAATGAAGGAATCTGTGGTATCTGTCCTGGCACCCACCACATTTGGTTGTGCCCCAAGGGCTCCAGAAAAAGGGAAGTTACAAGTTACCCAGACATTTCAAGGGTATGTTATCATAGATGCAGAAAGACAGATAGGCTCAGTTAAGGTAAAGGTTGACCTTGTCAGTGAAGATACCAGCCTAGGAGGTGACTACCCACCATAATTGCTTTTAGTTAAAGTTTAATTTCAGACCATTTTTTGTGGTTACTTTAGGTCTCTGAGTTTGCAAGACCGCCATGCAGGCCTCCCCTGAGCTTGTCAGGTCAGCATGTGGCCCCTTTCATCCACAATACGTGTAAACAATTGACGCTCCTGGTAAGTCAGGATGAGTACCATATGGAGCTAGATAGGAGGTGTTCTGGGAAACAGAGGGATGGAGAAGTCACGTGTGAGGTGGGCCAGGACACCTGGGTGTGGACAGATGCAAGGAGGCTGCAGAGGGCATGTCTGCACAGCATCCTTCTGGCATCATTGGGCGTGAGAGGCCAAGGAGGATCTTGTGGAGGAGGCTGGACAGGCAGTGAGGGGTCAGGTGGAGGGGTAGAGGCCTTGAACATCAAGCCGAGGAGTATGGGGTGAGAATAACAGGGACTGGACTTTTCCAGCACAATAACATGATCTAAGCTGACTTCCCGAAGGTGCCTCTGTAGCCCTATGAAGATGGTCTATAGGAGGTTAGAGATGTGACACAAGAGAGTGTTGAAACAGAGGAGGACTGAATAGAGAGTGACGGGTTAGAAGGGACTCTGGGAAGCAGGGTCCAGAGGACATTTTCTGCAAAGGCACCAAAAGAGAGGGAGGAATTGAAACATCGGGGTCTCTCCTGTGTTTCTCCTTTAGGTTGCTCTAATACAACGAAAAGTCAGTTTCTGCCTACAGTTTGTTACATTACTCTTTCTACAGTTTTGGCTCTCTCTCTCTCTCTCTCTCTCTCTCTCTCTCTCTCTCTCTCTCTTCCTCTGACCTATTGTCATATCTAGCGCCTTCATTTTATTGGAGCGATCTCTGCCGCAAAAGGAGGTAATCGGAATACCTTTTTCGGGAAGGCAAGAACTGTTTATATTCTTGACCTGGTTCCGAAGACCCAGCAAATCCCTGGGGAGCGATTAATTAAATGGCTACCTCTGTGTCTAGCTTAGAGATTTCTTCCCTCCCTTTCTCGTCTTTGTCTCCAGTCCTCCCTAATCTTCCCTCTCTCCCTTTCCCCCATGTTGTACTTACTGGTTAAGAAGCTAAATTTCATTTCCCTTCATGGTGGAACATTGCTTCGTTTTTTAAAGACACTCGCATTCTAAGAGCTTTAATTTTTCCTTTGTAACCATGTTGATGCTATATTTAGTAATTTTATTAACGAGGTAATTTACGTAAATTCCATACCGGAGCCCTGCTGAGCAGCAAGCTAATTCTATTCTTCTTATTAGGGAAAACAGACAAACCAAATGAGATTTAGAGACTAGACGAATGAATTTGCGTCGGTGCTGAGGTCAGGCCTGGGACCTCGGGACACGCGTCTGGGGATCTGGAGAACAGAACGCCGCACTCCACCCACCAGCCCACAGTTGAAAGGAGGAGGGAGGGGATGAGGAATAGGTTTCAATAAAGGGACAGAAATGCTGCACCAAGAATTCACCTGGGCTCAGTGGCACTGTCTCGCAGAAGAGCATACACAGATCTAAAATGGGACGTCCCTCCTCCTTGTCCCCTTCTGCAGGTCTCAACCACAGTTCACACGTGTGGCCCCGGAAAAGCGCTCGTGGCCTCTCGAAGTGTTTTCCATGGCTGTTTGCTCTCCAGCATCCACCAGCTTCTGTTCCGCTCCTCCCCCGTGTCAGGGAGGGACCAGGCCTGATAAACCGGCTCCTCCAATCTCTGTGTCAGCACCGAGTGTGTATACGTGGGCTTCTTGATAAATACAAGAGAACCCCACTTCCAACTAAGCCAATAAATGAAAAAACTGATTTGTACCAGCGACTTCAAGGGGTGGTTATTAGCTTTACAAAAAGACAAACTAGAGAATTCTTTTAAATCCCAGCTCCCTCGGTGCATTGGAAATGAGATTCAATTTAGAAAAAAATTCAATAGATACACAACTTTTGAGAATGCTCTGCTGGTGAAAGAGGCGCAGCAGGGACCAGTCGCTGATGGTGATTAAGAGAAGTAAGCGGACATATTTCCTTCCTTCCCAGTAGGACTGAGATTTCCGTGGAGCGAAAGCTGGTACGTGCCAATCCTCTCACTCAGCTTCAGCAGATCTAGTCCTCATGCAGCCCCGAGACAAGAAGCTTCTGTGACACACGCCTGAGGACACGAGGCTCGGGGGCTGTGGAGCTGGCCCACAGCCAGGGAGGGGTGAGTCAGAACAGGGCTTGTGCCTCCAACACTCTCCCTCCTCCCTGCTACCCCACAGTTTCCTCTTCCTCGGAGACACATTTCTTTATATATATACTAGTGGCCCAGTGCATGAAATTCATGCAGGGGGGGGGGAGGGTCCCTCAGCCCAGCCTGCACCCTCGGCAATCTGGGACCCCTCGGGGGTGTCCGACTGCTGGTTTAGGCCCAATCCCTGGACTCTCTCACAATCTGGGGCCGCTAGCTGCTAAATGCTCACTTGCCTGCCTGCCTGATTGCCCCTAACCACTCTGCCTGCCGGTCTGCTTGCCACCACTGCCCCTGCCCGCTGGCCTTATCGCCCCCAACTGCCCCCTTTGCTGGCCTGCTCACCCCCAACTGGCCCCCCTGCTGGCCTGCTCACCCCCAACTGCCTCCCCTCCTGGCCTGATCGCCCCAAACTTCCCTCCCCTCCTGGCCTGATTGCCCCTACCCACCTCTGCCATGGCTTTGTCCAGAATGATGTCCAGAAGGTCTCCCAGTATAATTAGCATATTACCCTTTTATTAGTATAGATATTTTTAAATTTCAGAGATGATTTCATAGATGAAGGGGGAGAGAGAGGAAGGAGAACAAGAAATAGAAACATCAACAATGAGAGAAAATCACTAAGTGGCTGCCTCCTGCACGCCCCACACTGGGGATGGAGCCCTCAACTGGGGCATGTGCCCTGACCTGACCTGGAATCTAACTGTGACCTCCTGATTCATAGATCGATGCTCAACCACTGAGCCACACCAGAAGGGCTCAGAGACACATTTCCATGGACTCTAAGCCCAGGTTTCCTCCCCTAAATACACCTGCTACAGGGCATGACAAGCAAACGCCCCTCCAAGTCAATATACTCTCCTTCTGGAAAGTTAATTGGATCACCTAGGACCTGTTCCCTGTCTGGGCTATTAGGTTGTTAGAACTCTAAGAGTCTCCCATAGGGTCATGTGAAACAGGCCTTCAGCCCTGGGTGTGGCCAGGGTCAGACTCAGGCAGAGGACAGAGGGCAGAGGGCAGAGGCCAGCCTGGCAGCCGAATGCCCAAGGGCTCCTCACTTCTCGACAAGTTAATCCCCCACTCCCACCATTTTTTCCAAGGCAGAGTCACTGCCCCCCAGCCTCCCCTGCAGTGGCCCTGGAACAAAGCTATGAGCAGAGGTGAAGTGGCTGGTGAAACCCCCAGGCCTGATACTCTCCTTCTCCAATGCAAATGGAGGTGGCAACCCTGGAAGGCAAGTGTTGCAAGGGTGAACCTATAGTTGAAATTTGAGCTTTGTTTCAGGCAGTAGTTGGTGTTACCTTAACTCATACAAACTTGTCAAAAAGCCCTGATGGGGGCTCAGGGCACAACTTGGAGAGTAAGCCACAGGAAGTGGGGTGACGATGTGGCCAGGTCCACGCCTGGGACCAGCGAGAATGGGCTTCAGCTGCAGCTCCAGCACCTGCTTTGATACTGGTCCAGCTTCCATCACCGTCTTCATTATAAGGCCTGGGGTGGAGCTAGGTGAGGCCCACCTGACCACACCCCTGCCGACCCACAGGAATCAACAGGTGCAAAAGAAGGACCCCAGATATTGGGTCAGTTCCACAGACTGAATTCCACCCCCACAAGCATACACACACCCAGCACAGTGCCTAGGGCTAAGAACTCGGTGGCTCCTTCCCGGCCCTCTGTGCCCACTCCCCTTTCCCAGGAGGGTCCCTGATAGGATAATCCTCCCACCTCTAGAAAGAATTTCCTTCCAGCCCTCACTCTCTAATGACTAAGGCTATCCAAGTTAGGCAGAAAGCAGGAAAGGGCGCTATGGAGTTGTGGGGACAACTCTCCCGGCTTCAGTGGAGGATGATGGAGAAGTTCAAGGTTCAGTGGATGGATTCAAGGTTCTCTGGAGATGGCCTTCCCCTCATACTATCTGGAAGGAGAGAGCAATTTACATTTTACATCCCAAAGACCATCCTCCCTACGACCTTCTACATAACTTCTCACCTTCCGGACAACCTATTGAAGAGGGTATTTGAGTCCTGTTTTATGAGTGAGGAAAGTGGGACTCAGAGTGCCTTGTCCAGGACCACAGTCCTAGAATTCAAACCCAGGTCCTGGGAATCACACTCATCCCCCACCATCTCCCAGATACGTTGGAAAGGAAGCCCTTGCTTCTTTTCTCCCTTCCCAGTAGCCTGGGCTGTCTTTGGCTCAGACAAGAGCCTATTGTCCCTCCCATTCTCTGGATGGCTGACTTTCTTGGCTAGTCCACGTTACTTCGACGACCATGTGGCTGTGCAGGAACAGAGAGGGAGATCTGCTTACCCACCAGACCTGGGGCTGCAGGGAGAGTAGAGAGGTGCCAAGGATGCAGTTGAAGGAGGCAGTGTGTGAACATGGACCTGAGAGCAAAGCCTCCTTGGATGTTGTGCCATGGCGCCTCTCTGGCTTCACCCCAGCCCCAGGCCAACCACCACCACTCACACATCACAGGCTCGGAGACCCAGAAGAGCTACTAAAGGTTGTCTAGCTCATGGTTTCTAACCTGTTCCAGCAAACCAGCATTTTCGTGGAAGCCCAGATAGCAGAGTTTCTTTGGTGACTCCAACCATTGGACAAGATATCCAACTGAACTTGCTTCTGAGTAAGGTTGGAGCCCAAGACCCCGAGCCCACCCGCCCTCCCTTAACTGAGGAGCATTCAGCTCCCTGTCACTCATGCTTCTCACGCAGAAGAGACACAGGTCCTGGTGCACAACCAGGGCAATCTGACGGGCCAACTCTGGGAAGCCACAGCGGGCAGGAGGGTGGGAGACAATCCATCCTCGTTGAAAGACCTGGCAGACATTTCTGCCATCTGACTCTCAGTCAGCTCCAGCCTCTTCCTTCTGAAGAATTCAGGCCTTGCTCCATTCTCCCAAAGGGCAATCATGAGTGAGATGTCTTCCATCCTCTGCCAGGCCCACCCACCTGGCCCCCGTTCCCAGCCCGGGACGCCACCCTCCCCCAGTTCCCTCAACAGAAAGCTGCAAACCAGTGGGAGAAGCCACGCAGTCTCATTTTTGTCATTGTTATTGAGAAACACTGTTGTTTTCTTATTTCCCAGTCTATGTGAAAGCTATTTGTGAAGGCTATATGACTGCTAAGGGGAAAACAACGTTCTAGCAACAGCCAATCGCCTCTTGTCCTAACTGGTTTGTGCTTTCCTGTGCAGGCAACATTGCTTTCTGTTCTGCTTTGTTTTTAAGTGAGCTCTGGAGGAGCGGGAACAGGGCTCCAAGAATATACGCAGGGAGCTAGAGACTCAAGGCCTGGGAATTCCCATCCCTGCTCTGTCTGCTTGCAGGGCTGCTGGGCAAAGCGTTCCCACTGTCTTTCTCTGTCATGCCTCCTGCAAAACAGGAGTACGTCTGCTTGTTCTCTCAGTGGAGGGGTGGCCACCTGTCCCCTGGCAAAAAAGAGAGAGAAGGCAATGTATGTATGAAACAACTATATGACCTGTAGCACACACATGGATTTTTTTCATTCCATCTTCATCATGTTATGAGGCTAGCGTAGTAAACTCCACATCCTCCTTCCCACAGGCCCTTGGGTGCTGCCTCTGTGGGATTTCGTGATGTTCGGTACAGGCTCCGCTGCGGCGTCCAGAGTCAGGGAGAGAGAAGCAGGCACAAGGGAATGTCCTACCACTAGAGTGGGGACTGTGCCTTATTTTATTTGTATATAACCAACAGGTAGGAGGGGAACTGGACGTCACCTGGGAGTGGAGGAACGTCTGGATTCCTCACGAGCCACAGGATTTCTCTCCATAACCTTACCTGCGAGAACTTACCACTGGGTTGTTGTGAGATTAAGCAAAATGAATCTGAAAAATACCGTAGCCTTTTAAGAGCGACACCTACAGATATCTCTGGTGGATACAATTGCTGGGGGACAACTGGAAACACGGATAAGAGACAAACTCATGAAGTGGTGGCCTTCACGCTCACCTTAATGAACATGTAGGATTTAGACATGCCGAAATGGGGATGGGATGGCAGAGGAGGCCAGGTGAGGAAATAATGAGACCAAATGTTGAGAAGACAGCATCCATTTAGTCAACAAATTTTATAATTGCTGGAGATTCGGGAGTAAAGAAAACAGACAAGGTCCCTGGCCTGAAGGCTTACATTCTAATTGGGAAGAACAGACAAATATAAACAAAGAGGAACACACAAGGATTTCTGATAGTGATAAGTAACAGGAAGCCAATATATTAGAATGACTGGGGTGGGAGGGGGGGGTGACACACTCTAAATAAGGTAGTAAAGAAGTGATGATCGCCGAAACCGAATTGGCTCAGTGGATAGAGCGTTGGCCTTCGGACTCAAGGGTCCCAGGTTTGATTCCGGTCAAGGGCATGTACCTTGGTTGCGGGCACATCCCCAGTGGGGGTTGTGCAGGAGGCAGCTGGTCGATGTTTCTCTCTCATCGATGTTTCTAACTCTCTATCCCTCTCTTTTCCTCTCTGTAAAAAATCAATAAAATATATATTATAAAAAAAAAAAAAAGCCGAAACCGGTTTGGCTCAGTGGATAGAGCGTCGGCCTGCGGACTCAAAGGTCCCAGGTGTGATTCCGGTCAAGGGCATGTACCTTGGTTGCGGGCACATCCCCAGTAGGGGGTGTGCAAGAGGCAGCTGATCGATGTTTCTCTATCATCGATGCTTCTAACTCTCTATCCCTCTCTCTTCCTCTCTGTGAAAAATCAATAAAATATATTTAAAAAAAAAAAAAAAAGAAGTGATGATCTCTCAGCTCAGAGAAGAGTGGAGAGCTGGGCTGAGGCAGAGCTGGACCAAGGAAGCAGCAAGTGCAAAGGCCCTGGGGCAAGAATAAGCTTGGCACATTTGAGAAACAAACAAACAAAAATGGCTTGTGTGTTGCCGAAACCGGTTTGGCTCAGTGGGTAGAGCGTCGTCCTGCGGACTGAAAGGTCCCAGGTTCGATTCCGGTCAAGGGCATGTACCTTGGTTGCGGGCACATCCCCAGTGGGGGGTGTGCAAGAGGCAGCTGATCGATGTTTCTCTCTCATCGATGTTTCTAACTATCCCTCTCCCTTCCTCTCTGTGAAAAAATCAATAAAAAAATATTTAAAAAAAAAAAATGGCTTGTGTGAGCCCGGCTAGCATGGCTCAGTGGTTGAGCATTGACCTATGAACCAGGAGGTCATGGTTCGATTCCCAGTCAGGGCACATGCCTGGGATGCTGACTTGATCTCCAGTGGGGGTGGGGGAGGGGGCATGCAGGAGGCAGCCAATCAATGATTCTCTCTCATCATTATTTCTATCTCTCTCTCCCTCTCCCTTCCACTCTGAAATCAATAAAAATATATATTTTTTAAATGGCTTTTGTGGCTAGAGCAGATTGGACAAGGAGAAAAGTAGGATGAGACGAAGACTGAGGTCTTATCAGAGGAACAAGAAGTTGTTCATTTGGACAGGAGTTGAAGTAACAGATGATCCTGGAAAACTAATTTGGGACTAAAATTAGGAAACCTCAAACCCTATATTAAGGTGGATATGAGTCATTCCTCGAGGGCATGAATGCACAAGCTGGGTGTGCAAGGACAATTCTCGGGGACACCCCCAGACACTTGTCATAAAGTAGGGGGACTTTGGGGATGCAGAGGCACGTGATCCAGAGCCTGAGGGCAGCAGGGCAAAGGGGTGCTGGACTGTTGGCCATGTTCTATGACAGGATATCTGAGCAGAAAGGTACCCAGCTCCTCTTCATCACTGAAGAAGGAAATGCAGCCGGAGAAGGAAACTGAGGCCTGGGACAGTGAGAGTAGAAGAAGTGACTGATGTGCATCAATCCTGGTTCTCCTCTACCGCCAGGATGATAATGTGTCACTGCGGAGCCGAAACATTTAATGGCTGGTGTGTGGCTCCGATCCCGCCGCGGCAATCACTTATTAACACAGAGGTGCTGTGGGCGGCCGCCGTGTGGAGTGCCAAGCCAGCGTCCGGCGGGAAGCTGCAAAAGAGAGAAATTGACGCTGGTTGTGCTAAGTCAAAGTCCTGAGCTACTTGAGGTTGCTGGTTGTGGCAGATAACCTAACCTGCAATGAGTAACACAGAAAGCAGGCAGAATGACCCAGCCTGCTATGACCAACATGGTTCCTGCTCCATGAGTTCCATATGTTCTTAGCATGTGTGTGTGCCTGCTGATGAGTATACAGGTTGCATAGGAGTCACTCTGTGTGTCTACCTCTGGAGGTCCGTGTCTGAGTACCACCAGGCTAGCAGGAGGGCTGTGGTGCCCTCACCACTCACCCTGGCTGAGCCTGGGCAGACTCTGGGAAGCCTGCCCATGCCCACCTGTCAGGTACCTCCAAGGCCAAGCTCATGACTTGGAACCAGAAGGGGGCGCTCATGGTCCAGAGTGCCCTATAGAGTTCCCTGAATTGCTTATTTCCAGAAACGCCCTCCCACCATTTCCATCCTTCCTAAAACTTGGGCCAGGGGAGTTAGCTGCAAAGGCCTATTGGAGGTGGGCTACCAAGAAAAGAAGGTAGAAACAGCAGCGGTCAAGAAGCTAGAGACCTGCAACAATATCCCGACAACTGTGTACAGTGCCAGGCGGACACTTGAAACATGGGGGGACCACTCTGTAAAGTACATGACTGTCTAACCATGTGTGTACATCTGAACTAACACAGAATAATACTGAATGCAAACTGTAATGAAAAAATAAGAAAATATATATGGTAAAAAAAAAGAAAAAGAAAAAAAAAAGAACCTAGAGACCTGAACTCTTCCTTCCCCTCCCCCACCTTCCCTCCCAGGGAGGCCCCTGGTGGAAGCAGGTGATTTGTACCTCACCACAGGCCTCCACACTCACCACAGGCCTCCATTTGTACCTCGTTTTATCATAGAAGGTCCCTCCATGGCTCTGTCCCCTCACTAACACCCAGGGAGGAAGGCTGAGCACAATGGGGACCCATTTCACAGATGAAGAAACAAGGCCGTGCAGGTGAGGAGAGAGGAACCCACGCCATCTTCTCTTGCCAGCTCCGATGTTCCTTCTCACGTGCTTTCTTGGACTGATTCCAGTTGGCCAAGAAAAATAAATAAATGCTACATTTTCCACTTCTCTGAAAACATGCTTGGCCAGCCCTACACAGTGCCAATAAGATGAGAAGAAGAAAAGAAATCATTACATCAATAGCTCCGGCATCCTTGGGTACAATTCTAATTAAAGTGAGACTGCAGGGCCTTCTGGAAAGGGCGGAAAAGAAAGAAGGGCACTTCTGGATTGGGGCAAGTGTTGGAGGCAGAGCTGGGAATGGGGGTATGGGGGGGAGGGCACAGCAGGGTCCCAGCCCCGAAGGAGACAAGCCTCGGGGGGAGAGGGAGGGACTTTTAATGAAGGCCATGCTGCCCCGGCCTCTGCCCCTATTCACTCCTTTCCTCCAACTTCCCTTTGAATAATGTGTTTTCCCACTGCTCCGCCTCAGTCCCCCTTTCCACATTAGCATGTATATTGCTTGGTTAAGGGCTATCTGGCCGGTGGTTCTAAATAACCAGAAAGTGACAGGAAGGTGATGGGGGCAGGATGGATGGGGGGCTCGCCAAAAGCTCCTGACTGCCTTTGTCCTTTATAAACAAATGCCCAGCTGGCTCCCACAATTCGCTTTCCAACTGCTCTCTCCTTGAGTGGGTGGCCCACTCACTCCCATCCCCTCGTCCTCTCCCTGCCCGGGTCCACGGGGCCCTATATGGCTCGCACCCTTGACCGGGCTTACTTCCAGGGGCCAGGCACTACCGGAGGCCCTGAGTGCCACAGTCACCACCCTCAGGGAGCTCACAGCCTCCAGAGACAGATACGAAACCACTGACCCACCACTTCTGTTGGTGCATTAAGTGGCCAGTCATGGCCAGGGCAGAGCAGGGTGCTCTGGGAACACAGACAACGGGCACGCCACCAGATGGTTCTGATCCAGGAAGGCTTCCTGCGGGAGGTGAGCCCTGGTTGGAGTGTGGATACACTAACACATGTGAGCCTGATGAATCAGTAATCCAAACCCACCATCCCCTCACCCCAGGGACCATTACCTTATGCCAGTGGTTGGCAAACTGCAGCTCGCAAGCCGCATTTGCCTCTCTGTTGACTAATGAGTTTGCCGACCACAGCCTTATGCTGTTGACTTCCCCTCCTGGCATTTTCTGATCATACACACACACACTGGCATTTTCCAAACGTACATACACAAACTAATAAACTCAAAATATGTACGAATTTTGGTGATTCTCTCTCTAAGCTGTGTCTCCCTCCACTATAATGTAACCTCCGAGTGACCAAAAACACTGTATCTTGCTAACTGCTCTAACTCCAGCATCGCGCATCAGGTCTGGCATATTGTAAGGCTCCATCTTATTCGTCAAATTAAAGGATGAACGGATGGATGGGAGAGCGTGTTGGAGGCAGAGGGACCTGCATTGCAAAAGCAGGGGCCATGAGGCGATGTGGGGCGTGGGGACACCACCCAGAGCATTCCTGGGGCTGGAGAGGGAGCCGGGTAAGACAGGAGCGATTGAGGAAGATGAGGGACAGATTGTACAAGGAGGAGAGGAGCAGAGAGCCTGGGGGAGAGCGGCAGCTGGGAGACTGCGGAGCTGTTAGCTCTCATCCAGGAGAGAGAAGGCCGCGGGAGACCGTCCTGTCCCTGGAAGGGCAGCACGGTGGCTCTGAGAAGCCAGCACACCAGGAGCCAGGACCGGGACTCTGGGCACATCCTTGCGGGTCTGGAAGGGAAAGAAGGGGCACAGAGGACAGCACTTCCCAGTTGGGAGCGTACCGCCCGGTGCCCTGGACCAGGAGCGTTTACCTCTGATTTGGCAGCAGCTTGTCTCCCCTGCCACTGCCCTCTGGGGCCAAAATGAAGACAAAATGCAAACAGTCCTGAGCACCCTGCTGTGCAGGTGTGTGTTCTAGGGTTTGCTAGATCTTTAACCCACCACGCACTCTGACAGTGCCCGTCCCACAGTGGGCGCTCAGCGAACAGCGGCCACGTGACGGCCGTCCCCCTGGTCATGGCTGACATCCTGCTCCTCATCACCATCCATATAACAGACACGGAGGCGTGGGGCGAGGTCATCATCCCTCACGTCACAGGTAGGGGAACCGAGGTCAAGAGGACCCACCCTGTTCACAAAGGCACGTGGCTGAAGAAACAGTAAGTGTAGATCAGCCCAGTTCATAAGAGCAGGGCCCAGGGCTGCGGGAAAAAGGGACACTTTCACCCCGGCGGGCCTGGGCTGTGCACCTGCCCCGGTTTCTCCCAGCTGTGTTTCACAGACAGGTAGACTGGGTGTGGTTATCCCCCTTCTTGTTGCAGATGAGAAAACGGACTCCGAGAGCCTATGGGGCTCCCCGAAAGTCACACAGCCAGCACAAGGAAGAGCCAGAATTTAATCCCCAGTTTTTCGTACTTCATTTCTGTCACCTGCGGCATTCTGATTCCCTGGACCCATTCATTCATTCCCCAATTCTTTATTTCACTCCTCCCCCACTCCTGGCGCTCAGGTCTGCACCCAAACAGGTGTCCTTTGTTCCTTGATGTGGGGCAGAGGAGAGGATGTTCCTGGATGGGGGTGGGGATTTCGGGAGCTGGGGCCTCTGTACGGCTTGCAGGACAATGCCAGGGACCTTCCTCCAGTGGGGAGAGGAGGAGACACCCCTTATCACCGCTTTTCCTGGTTTCCCAGAGCCCCTGCTGCTTGTAGCCATTTCCCCTTGCAGCTTTCGGCTTCTGGTGAAATGCTGATGCTCACCGTCCGAAGCACAGGTCCCCCAGCTCTCTGCGATGCCCCCGGGCAGCACAGCACCCAGCACACAGTGCTCTCCGTGAAGCTGCTGTGGGTTCAGGCCCCGCTCCTCCTCGGGGAGTCCTGGCATGTCGCTGCCCCTCCCTGAGACTCCATGACCCTCCTTTCAAACTGGGCAATGGGGCACTCCACTGGGTTGAGGCCTGTTGGAGTTGACTGCACTGAATTTCTGAGCATGTGTGGACAGGCCTGTTGTTTTTTTCTTAATCCTCACCCGAGGACATGTTTTTATTGATTTTATAGAGAGAGGAAGTGAGAGAGAGAGAGAGAGAGAGAGAGAGAGAGAGAGAGAGAGAGAGAGAGAAACATCCATGTGACAGAGAAACATTGATCTGTTCAATCAGGGATTGAACCTGAAACCTAGGTATGTGCCCTGACCAGGAATCAAACCTGCAATCTTTTGATTTACGGGATGATGCTCCAACCAACTGAGCCACCCAGCCGGGGCAGGCCTGGTTAATAAGGCCTCACTTCTTTCCTTCTTAGAAGGTTGTTTAGAGCTGAGGAGGCTCAGTCTTGTGCAGAGGCGGAGTGCTCAGCCTCTGCTCACCCAGAACTTTAAAGCTGTCTCCTGGGTCTGTCCGTGGGTCTGAGATGCCAGCCTGCTACACGGCAAACAGCAGCCACTGACCAGCTGCATAGCTTTGGGACAACCCCTAAGACTCCTGGGGGCTCCTCCCTCAGGCAGGAATGGCGCCGGTCTCTCAGCATCATTCAGACCCCAGGACCACAGCTGAGCCTGGGGCAAGCGTGATGAGCAAGGCCTTGGGCTTTCCTCGGACCTCTGCTGCTAAAAGGCTAGCGCTCTGGGAGAGTCACGCATCACCTCATCGCCTATTACAGAGCTTTAACATCTTCTGGGGCAACTTTCTCTCAATCTTGCTACTCAGACATGTCCAAGCCAAGCAAAGAGAAAGGACACGCTGAATGATGGAAACCGTGAAAATCACAATGGGATGGCGCGAGGCAGCTCATCTTTTCCATGTTCCTCACGTGCTTGCCATCAACACATGTCTAATGAACACCTGCCGAGTCCAAGCTACTTCGCCAGGTGCAAAAGCCCATATTCAAGGTACCGCAATAGGACGCATTTTCGTGACAAACTTGAAAACATAAAGCTCAATGGCTCCTGGGTGAACAATGAGAGCCGTGGAGACACAAGTGTGGGCAGTGTAGAGCCCCAGGCTAACCAGACCTCCACTCTGTCCCTCTCTCACCACAGCAGCCCTGTCTCTCCAGTTCTCCCCCCGACACTGGGAGGAGCCCCTGCCTTCAGCTGGCCGAGCCAGCCCCTTTAAGTTCCTCCCGCAAAGAAGGGCACAGACACAGGTTCCATCTCGCCACTCCCACCCAGTATGGCTTCTCACTTCAGAATAAGCTCCAAGCTCCTTACCACGTGATTGTCCAGACAGCCTGCTGCCGCTCAGGACTAACCTAACCATGTGTGCGCCTCTGCTCTTGCTTGTCTCAGTTCACCCGGGCTGTTATAACAAAGTACAGCAGACTGGGTGCTCCCACAACAGACATTACAGAATCTCACAGTCTGGAGGCTGGAAGTCTGAGATCAGGTGCCGGCACATTGGGTCCGGTGAGGACCTGCCTCCTGGTTATAGACAACCGTCTCCTCTCATGGCAGAGGGGGCAAGGGAGCTCTCGAGGTCTCTTTTATAAGGACACTAATCCCATTCAGGTAGGCGCCACCCTCCTGACCTAATCACCTCCCAAAGGCCCCACCTCCTTGGACCATCACCCTGGGGGTTAGGTTTCAACTTGAATTTGGGATGGGACACAAACATTCAGTCCGTAGCAACGCTCTCCCATCAGCCTTGGAAAGCGCGCTCACTACAATCCTCTCCACCCTCCCTCTCCTACTCTCCTTACTTATTAAAATTCAGCTCACCCTCAAGGCACAATTTAAATGACATCTAAGTCGAAAAGCTTTCCCTGATCCTCCCAGTCGGAATTAATGACTGTCCTCCTGCCCCTTCCGCCGTTCTCCTCTCTCCGCCGCAGCACTGCACTGTCCACTTTCATCGTAGTAAGTTGTTTACACATCTGGTCCCCTCATTGGACTGCGAGCTCCACCAGAGCAAGAGCTGAATTTCACCTCGGCCCTTGCAACTCCATCGTGTTTGTGAATGAGTGGGCCGGGGAGCTCGTTGGGAATGCAGAGTCTCAGGCCTCACCCAGAACCACTGAATCAGACTCAAGTTTCAGCAAGATCTCCAATGCTTTGCATGCACAATCATGTAACTAAGCTCTATCTACAGAACACCTCGTGCACAGTGCCTTGCACGCTGCAGTCATTCAGAGAGCGTTTGATGGATGAATAAGTGAGTGACTGTGGACAGGATCATCAAAGGCTACTCATAGCTTTATCCACAACCGTTCCTGAAACCTGGAGATCCTTCCTGGCTCTTTAAATAGAGTCATCCACACTGAAAAACAAAACAAACAAAAAAAAACCTTCACACTCTCCTCTAACTTTATTTCTCTACCTCCTCCTCCAGAATCAGGCACCTCCCACCTTCCATGGACAGCCATGTCCCAAGCTCAGAAATGTAATTAGAAAAAATAGTTTTGACAGCAGCTCATCCATAACCCACCCCAAAGCCATGCCTGTGCAGGGGAGGTAGTTCATCAGGGGCTGTGAGTGATGGTCCAGCCAGCGGGCCACAGCGGAAGGGAGCCCCGCTCCTATCCATCATCCTCCCCTCGATAACCCTGCAGACCTCACAGCAAGGCGGGAACGGCCCCTCCAGGTCTGCGGGCGGCCGGCAGCTCTTCATCAGCCTCGGCACTGCTTCCCCTCCATCAGCACCACTCTTGTAGCTCCCAGGGTCAGACTTCCACAGACCTGCGGGGAAATCCCCACGAGACAGGCCTGTCACCAGGTGTAACAAGATCGGCAGGTAACCTGTTAACCAGCTGCTCCCCGTGTGATGGTTAATTTTATGTGTCAACATGGCCGGGCTAAGGGATGCCCAAGTAACTGGTAAAATATATTTCCAGGTGTGTCTGTGAGGGTTTAGCATTTGGATCAGTGGATTAAGTTAAGATCACCCTCACCAGTGCGGGCATCATCCAATTCATAAAGGGCCCAAAAAAGAACCAAAAGGTGGAGGAAGGGTGAATTTGCTCTCTGCTTATGCTGGGCATCCATCTTTCCTGCCCTTACACCAGCGCTCCTGGCTGTCAGGCCTCAAGACTCACTGAGACTTACGCCACCGGCTTGCCTGGGCCTCCAGCCTGCAGAGGCAGATCGGAGGACTTGTCAGCCTCGAATCTCATCCACCAATTCCTCATAATCAATCTCTTTCTGTGTTTCTGTAAATATCCTATTGGCTCTGTTTCTCTGGAGAACTCTAACACAGCACCACACTCTCACCCCCTCAAACACCTGGGAAACGATACAGATGAACAGTTTGCCCATAAAGCAAATAGTAGCCATAATCTAAAAATAAGAAGTGAGGAATTTTAGAGTCAGAAAGGCCACTGAGACCACCCACCCCCCACATGTGCACTTTCAGCGAAGCAGCCACGGACTACGCAAAAGAGGAACACAAGAAAAAGAGAAATTGTCATATTACTTTGACTTTGTGGAATGCTTTACCTTTCAAATGGCTTTCATTTCCATTATCTCCTGAGTCAGGCAGGCAGGAACGATTATCACCATTTCACAGATGGGGAACCTGAGACCCAGGGAGGGTAAGCCCTTCTCGTGTTTTGTCTTTCATACCCTCCCTTTGTCAGGAAGGATTTTCAGTGGCTTAAAATAAAACCACATTTGCATAATGACTAGCATTTGAAGTTTAACGGTAGAAACATTTCCACATTTGGTCAAAAACTACGTGCCGAAAACATGTTATGACAATTTAAGTGCTTCAATTTATGAAGAAAATCACCATTTTCAGGTTTTATTTGCTCAATAAACTTATACTGAACATTTAACATAATTACTCCTATACATGTGAGTATGAAGTCTGAAAGAAATCAGAAACTGCACAGTATAGGCAAAGGAAGAGGCGCTATGCCAAGAAGCAGAAACGAGCCCTTCCCTATAACTAGCCTTTCATTTGCCTCTGGGCTTCCTGGCAGGCAAAGTGAAAAGGAGAAGCAGTGCACTTGGAGATCTTGTGGTCAGATGAAAGTAAGAGAGCACAATTATTCACAAGGAGGAACAGGAGTCCCTAATCCTAGCACTGAGTTCTAAATAAAATGTACCAGTAGAGTCTAAGGAAATGGAAATGAGTAATATTACATAAGCTCTTCAGCCAAGGGGGCATTCAGAAACACTTTTCATACCCAGGCTTTGCATCTGAATCAGATTCAGTGTCCTGTCCCAAGTGAAACATCTCATAGAGACTTCATAGATTCTTTATCTCTTGCAGCTACTGGCTACACTCCTTCCTCCATTTCTCAACCAAAAGTTTGCAAAGAATAGTCCACATTCACAGCCCCTACTTCCACACCTCTATTCACTCACCAAAACCACACTCTGCCCCAACTCTCTCCTGAAGGTGGCTCTCCACAGTGACCTCCTGGTCACCACCAAGGGGCGTGTTTGATGCTTTCCTGTCCTTGCTGGGGGAGCACCCACTGCCTGGCTCTCCTGCTGGTACCGTGTGGCTTTCATTCTTTGACTTCTGGGGGCTTCTCCCCAGCTGCAGGTGTTCTCAGCCCCCTGGACACATTCTCCCCTGGTGAGCCTAGACACTGTCAGGTGTAAACCGCACTGGAGTCAGAAGAGTTCCAAGTCTCCATCTCTAGCCAGACTTCCCCCTACTCCATCAGATTTGCCTACACACAGCTGCCTGCTGGACACCTCCACCCAGAAGTCCTCAAATCCCTGACTCAACATTTCCAAACCGAGTGTCCTCGTGCTGTGCCCCATCTCCTGCTCTTGGTACCCACGCACAGCCCCCAAGGCTCCAAATCTCGCCCTCCGCCCACGTCTTCTCCCTCATCTTCATGGAGCCACCAAGTTTTGCTGCTTTTCCTTCCTAACCATCCCGCAAAGGTGTCCCTTTCTCCCGTCCCTCCCCCAGGGGACAATTGCAACAGCCTCCCAATCCATCTCTTAGCCTCCCTCAAACCCAAAGTGTTGCTAGAAACAATATGAATCAGAACAGGCACCTCCTCTGTTTCAAAATAAAAAGATAGCTACTCACTCCTTACAGGATAAACCCCAACCTTCCTGCCCTGGCCTATGAAGACCTCATGACAGAGAGGAGCATAGAATGAACACTGGCTTTGGACTTGGCCCACCAGGGTTTGAATCCTGCCTCTACCTATAGATTGGATAACCTTAGGCAAGTTATTTAACCTGTCTGAGCCTTTTCTCAATTGTTTCCTGTCAGAGTAAGCTCTTGACTTTGGTGTGTTTTTTGAGGTGCCTTGTGTCATATCTTATGGTCAACCGCTTCTTTCCCACAAAACAACTCAGCCAATGCACAGGAAGGGTTCACCCTGGTCTCTGGTAAGGTGAGAGCATCGAGGACACTGGTGGAGGAAGGTTCTCAGGGCTGTGAGCACTGGAGTGCTGTGAGCTGCATTAAGGAAGCTCAGTGTAGAAGTTATCATCAGTGCCTGGACTGAGGGCTGCCTTATGGAACTAATGATGATGATGATGATGACATGATGGAGTATTAATGATAACATACCTATGTACTTAATATGCACCAGGGACTGTGCTAAATGCTATACAGTAATTATGCCATTCCATCCTCAAAAGCCCTCTGTGCACTAGGTACTACTGTCATCTCCATTTCATATGTAAGAAAACTAAGGCACAAGAGGGAGTAAGTAAATTTTCTCTAGGTCACAGATGCATCAGAGGTAGATTCCAAACCTAAACTCAGGCAGTCAGACTTCATACCTACACCCTTAACCACTGTGGTTTGTAGGCCAGACTAGAACTAGACATGATTATGAGAATCTTTTAAAAGCTGGTTTGTAGGGTTTCCAATTGCAGTGAACATTAGCTGTTTGGAACCAGTCAAGTATTCATCCTCTTATCTTCTTACTTCCGTCCATTAACAGTACTTCCCACTGTTATTTAAAGAACTGTTCCTCCCTCCAGCTAACCCATTTGACTTTGGAGAGCTGCCAATCAAGGCTTCTCACCCCTTGGGCTTGGACCATGATCCTGGTTGGACACTCAGAGCATTTCCCTGGAATTCTTACTAGTTGGAGGTGAAGAAATTGCTCTTTCATTCTCCTGGGATTTCCAGGTGTAAGGATGTTACTCCAGAATTGCTCATGACCCTGTGGATTGCATGAGAGAAAGGGGCCAATACAAAGCTGGAGACTTACTTGAGAGATGAAAAAAGGAGAGAGAAATAAAGTTCAAGGGGGAGGGGGGGAGAGGAGTTTTTGTCTGTGACTTTATCTTTATGCCTATTTATTTTAAAACTGGTTATAATATTTTCCTAAGTTAGTATGAATTGGGTTTTTGAACCTTGAAAGTGAAGAGTCCTGACCAATGTGCCAAGCCTCCTCGAAATTTTTAGAGGAGATTCCATACCCAGCTTTTCCTGGAAGCATGTTAGAACAGAGCCCTGATGTTTTTATTTCTATGGCTATTAATTCAAGTACAGACTTTTCAATACCTTTTCATAGGGCAGAGGGTTAAGATGATCTGCTGGAAGGTGATTCACAATTATACCTTTGATTTTTATAATAATACTAGAGGCCCGGTGCACGAAATTCGTGCACAGAGGGGGGGTGTCTCTCAGCCTAGCCTGCACCCTCTCCAATCTGGGACCCCTCGAGGGATGTCCAACTGCCCATTTAGACCCGGATATCCCTCTCACAATCCAGGACTGCTGGCTCCCAACCACTCACCTGCCGGCCTGCCTGATTGCCCCTAACCGCTTCTGCCTGCCAGCCTGATCACCCCTAACTGCCCTCCTCTGCAGGGTTGATTGCCTCCAACTGCCCTCCCTTGCAGGCCTGGTCCCTCTCAACTGCCCTCCCTTGCAGGCCTGGTCCCTCCCAACTGCCCTCCCCTGCTGGCCATCTTGTGGTAGCCATCTTGTGTCCACATGGGGGCAGTATCTTTGACCACATGGGGGCAGCTATATTGTGTGTTGCAGTGATGGTCAATCTGCATATTACTCTTTCATTAGATAGGATAGAGGCCTGGTGCATGGGTGGGGGCTGACTGGTTTGCCCTGAAGGGTGAGAATTCCCTTGGGGCATGGGGCGGCCTGAGTGAGGGGCCTGTGGTGGTTTGCAGGCCGGCCACGCCCCCTGATGACCCAAGAGGAGGCCCTGGTATCTGGAATTTATTTACCTTCTACAATTGAAACTTTGTAGCCTGGAGCAAAGCCAAGCCTGCTGCTCGCTCCTCGGCCAGCAGCAATTTCTGTTGGAGTTAATTCACCTTCTATAATTGAAACTTTGTAGCCTTGAGTGGAGGCTTAGACCAGCAACAGGAGGCACGGAAAGCTTGGCTTCTTTTGTTACCACGGAAACCCTCCTGCTCTCAGTGGCTGTAGCCATCTTGGTTGGGTTATTTGCATATTTGCTCCTGATTGTCTGGTGGGCGTGGTTTGGCTGGTAGGCGTGGCTTAGGCGTAGCGAATGTGTGGTCAATTTGCATATTACGCTATTATTAGGTAGGCTTCTTGATCATAGTAATCTGATTATCATTGACTTGATGACTGCTTACTCCATGTCAGCTACTGTGCTCAGAACTAGAGATGCTTTATTTCACGTGGTTCCCAAATCCTGTGAGGGAGGGCCTATTCTCATCCCATTAACCAGATAGAGAAACTGAGGTGCAGAGAGCATTAATGAAGAGCAGGCAAGTGGCACAGCTGACATTCAAACTCAAATCTGTATGACTATAGTGTGTCAACACTTACAATCAACCAATTCCCAGATCTCATCTGAACATAATAGTATTCAAAAGCTTGTGACAAACACAGCCCTTGTGAAACCAAAAAATAGAACCACAGCTGAGGGGACAGGTCAGCTGCCACTTTCTGATGGTCAAAGAAGGATAAACAAGAAAAATTCAAAGAGAAGCAACTTTAAGAAAAAAGAAAGTTTAGGAACCTAAACATTACAATAAGCCTTAGAAAAAGACTGTATTTTGAAGAACCTATTATTTAAACAGTTGTCATTTTGCTGAGCCAAATGTTCAATTATGGGATATCAACTGCATCTCAGAGCTCTGTGATAAAATGGACTAAAAGCAATGCCATCAAAAAGTGCCCCTTAGTCCAGTTCTCTGTGAATGCCCGACTCTAAGAGGTGTGATTCCTCAGACCTTAAATAACTTCACTGTGGAATCAAGATGGTCTTCCCAAGCTGGGGGGTGAGGGGGGGCAGGGAGAGTCATGGAGGTGGGGAGGGATGCCTCTGAGAAACCCCATATAATGGATGGGAAACTGTTATAAATCATTTTCCTGTGGTGACAAGACAATGTTCCTCCTTGCCTTGTACTCTCCTTCCCCGCCTCCCACACATGCACTGGACCTCTTCCTGCCACTGTGTGGCATGGTTCAACCACCGCTGTCACTGTGTTTCCCCAAGTCTGGCACCCGTGTTGGCCTCTATTCCTGTTGACTTGCTGTGGGAAGGCTCCATCTGCTCTCGCAGCCGGCCAGCATCCATCAGGCCCTCCGTGCTTCAGCAGCCAGGAGCCAGAAGGGAAGCAAGAGTAAGGCCACATTCCTATGTAAGACCCTGGAGCCTCTTCTCCATCCTCCATATGGCAGGCTATGCAAAAGCCCTTGTAAAACATCTACAGTTAGCCATCAAGAACACATCTTTCCCCGCCACTGCTGAAAAGAAGAAAAGGCAAGATCTTTAGGATCACATTATGAGATTCAGAAGCTTTTGCCAGCCAATAATACCCACCACCCTTCTTTCTTGCATTTATTTATAAACCCTCTCCCTCCATCCTTTCCATATCCTTCCTCTTAGTGACTCCTATGTCTACATACTTGATCCATTTAACACCCTACCTTCTCAGTGCCTGGTATCACCTCCAGTAACCAGCTCAGTTATCATCCCAGTGCTACCTCAACCAACTACTCTCTGAAATAGAATGATGTAAAACATCCAACTGACCATCATCACAAATTTTCTCTCTAGTACCCTTACTTTAGGCATTTTTGATCCTCCAGAACTTCCAGATCACAAAACTTGTGCTCACTATCCATCACACTTTTTATTTCTTAATTTTATGCTCCCTTATTAAAACCAGTCTATTGAATAAACCATAAATTGTGTTGTCACCTTTCTCTCCATCATGGAAGTCATCCTGGGAGCCTCTAACCTTTGGTTGAACTCCACCTCATACCAGCAACCAGCTGAATGAAAATGATGAAAACCATGCAGACACCTTGACCACTCTCACCTTAAAACCATGACCACAGACCTCAGTTGGGCCAGCATTCCTACTTCATGTTCCTGTTTATTTTATGCTCTGACTCCATGTGCTAATTCTATCACAACTTTTCACTTCTCAAGTTTCCAACACCCCTTCCCACCGCTTCACTCTTAGATGATGGTCTATTCATGAAGAACATAGAATCTGTCAGAAACATTTTTATTCTTCCTACACCTGCAGTTCCCAGAGTTGGCCTTTTCTTCTATCATAGAGAAAAGCTCTGCCCAGGGGTTAGCCCTTCCACTTGTCCACAGGATCCTGTTTCCTTCCATCTACTTTATCCTTGCAGTTATTCTATTGCTCTCCTGTGTCAGTTGCATCTTTCTAAATTTTCAACTTTTTTCATCTTGTGGCACACATAAGCTAATTACTAAAATTCTGCAGCACACCAAAGAATTTATTTTTTGTCATTGTGACAAAAAAAATAGGTATAATTTTGATTCATAAATACCAAACGCCTATTGTTCTGTTGGCTCTTATCATTTTTTAATTTGGCAATCTAAGGGAAAAGAGGTCAGTGCCCTAACTAAGTAGTCAGGTATTGTGTGTTTTGAACATTTTTATGGCACACCAGTGTGCTATCGGTGATTGTCATGTGATCTGTGGTGCCTCCTGCAGGTGGAGTACACCTGCCACTCCATCACTAGTCTATTTATCTGATATGGACCACGTTGGAGGAGAAGCTTCGAGAGGCATGCCAAGCTGCCCTCAGCAACCTTCCCCTTCCCCTAGGCCACAATGACTGCAAATTGCAGGCTGGAGCTACTCCTTCAGCCTGGGTTGTGAAGTGAGGAGTTATAAGGAGCAGACGTATAGCTGGCTCTGAGCTGCCAATGAACAACAACAACAAAACGTTGCTGTTTGACAAGTCTTGAGAGTTGTCAGTTGATCATTACTGCAGCCTTAGCAAACTCTGACTTTCCAAACAGGCTTTTGTCCCCGTCATTGTACGGAAAAACTTGTGAACACCACTTGCGTGCTACCGAATCCAGTGCCCAATTATTGGCCGCCACCTTACTGAGCCGTTGATTATGCCATCCTAGGTAAAACACTTTCCTGTCTTGGTATTGGAAAACTCACTTTCTCTGTTTTCTTACTACTTCTCTAGCCCCTCTGTTCATCGGCTTTCCTGGTTCCTTCTCTTCTTCTTGAGATTTGAGTGTAGAAATCCTAGAACATGTCTCTTCCCGACCATTTTCTCCCTAGATAACCTCATCTGTGTCTGGAATTCCAAAACTAATGTCTCCAGCCCCTATTTTCCTCCTGAACTCAAGGCTTGAGTAAGCAATTTCTTACTCAGCATCTCCACTTGCACGTCCAAAACAGTGCGCTTCATCACCTCCAACCAGACTCTACCCCATTTCAGCAACTGCCACCACCACCACCACCTCACACTGGATTGCTCAGGCCAAAAGAGACTTGATATCATCTTTATTCTTCTCTTTCTCTCCCAGCCCACATTCAATGCTTCCGAGCTCCAGCACCTACATCACTGTCACTCTGGTCTCATCCTAGAGCATCTCTTGCCTGGACTACTGCAGTTGTCCATTCTGGTCCCTCCTGTCTCTACTTCTGCCACCTGGCACTACTGCCGCACACTAAGCAGCCAAAATAGTTAATTATTTTTTAAGGTAAATTAGATCCCATGAGTGCCCTTGCTCAAAACCCTATAACAATTTCCCATAATTCTTCAAAGAAAAGCCAAAGCCCTATTCATGGATAATAAGGCCCTACAAGGTCTAGCCCCTGGCTGTCTTTCCAACTTCATCTTCTGTCACTTTCCCCCTTGATCATCCACTCAGAACAAACCCATCTTCTTGATATTCCTGAAACCCACTGCACTTTCCCCTCTAGGGCCTTCGCACTTGCTGTCACCTCTGCCTAGAACACAGTCTTTCCCTGGACGTCCTCAAACTGGTTTCCTCACTTAGTTTTTGCTCAAATGTCCTCTGTTCTTAACATCCTACTGAATTAGCCTCCCACTCTCCATTATATCTTATTCCCCCATCTATGTCCTTTCTAGCACTTAGCACTAATAAGAGACAGTATAGTTTAGTAGTTAAGAGCAGGCTCCCTGGCTTTGGCAACTAACCTCTCTGTGCATCAATGTTCCCATCTGTAAAATGGAGATCAGAGTAACAGCACTTATCCCATAAAGCTCTAACGATGCTTAAATGAGTTAGTGCCTGTAAAATAGCAAGTGAAAACCATGGTAGGATGCAGTGGTTACTGGCTGTGTTTACCTGACATGGCATCCTCTAAGTGTGCGTTCCTATTTTCCCCATAGAGTGGGGACTTTTTATGTCCAGCTCACTGCTGTGTCCCAGCCCGAGAAGGGGCAGAAACTGCTGATGGAACTGCCTCTGCAAACTTGTCTTAAGAGCCTGTACTTCACCCTGTGCACTGCTTTCTTAAAAATAATATTTAAATGGTATTTTATTTAGTCTGCCTCGCCCTCCCTCATCATTCTTACTTTATGATTATTTTGAATTAATCTTTAATTGCTAACTTTTCCTTTGAAATGCCCTCCCTCTTTTAGTATTAAGTAGATAAAATCAGAAAAACTGATAAAGATTCCTGACTTGAAAATAATCATTCTCTAATTTATGTGTATATGAAAGTTTCAGTCTTCGCCTATTGGATTTACATAAAATCGATTATATCACCATTTGGGTTAATATTGTGTAAACTGGCTGGGGTCACTGAAAGTAAATGTCATATTTAAATGATCATTCATGAGCTCCTGAATCCCAACTACAACCGAATCTATATAGTTATGCACTGCTTAATGTCATAAAATGCATCATTAGGCAATTTTGTCATTGTGCAAACATTATAGAGTGTCCTTACACAAACCTAGACGGTGCAGCCTACTGCACACCTAGGCTACTGGTACAGCCGATGGTACAGCCGATTGCTCCTGGGCTAGAAATCTGTACAGCATGTTACTGTACAAAACAACATGAGATTAAATGAAGCACAAGAGAAAATGATACAAATAAGAGACCCGGTAAACACATGATGTATGAGGTTGCTGCTGGCGTAACACAGCATACAGTCTTACAGCAAACTATTTTTTTTATAAGTAGAAAGAGTACACTCTAAAATAACAATGAAAAGTATAATATAGTAATTACATAGACCAGTAATGCAGTTGTTTATTATCATTATCAACTTTTATGTACTCTCCATAATTGTATGTGCTATCCTTTTATACAACGGGTGGTGCAGTGGCCTTGTTTTCCCCAGCATCACCACAAACACGTGAGTAATGTGTTGCACCTAGACATTACAATGGCTATGTCGTCATCAGATGATAGGAATTTTTCAGCTCCATTATAATCTCATGGGACCAGCGTCATATATACCATCCATCGTTGACCAAAATATCATTATGTAGCACATGTAATGAACAATAATTCCTTATACAGCATTTGGGGCACACAAAAGCAATCTTTGCAAAACATTGATTGGGTTTGTAGTACCTCTAAAAGATAAGAAGAGGCCCTCGTCATCATACACGATTCACAGAGAGGAGAACGGTCCTGCCCTGGGTCCTTTGGAGCAGAGTACAGTGAAGAGCTATTTATCACCATTGGCCTTAAATGGAAGCTCCCCAAAGGCCGGGGCCACAGAGAAGCTTATAGCGTGCTGTGAATCACGCCCAGTGCTCTGCAGCTGGGACCGCTCTCCCCTTTCATGGAGCCATAGAAGCAGAAGCTGTTAAATTCTGAAGGACCTCAGAAATCACTCTGGCTGCAGCCTGCTTTTCCCTAAGAGGAACCTGAGTGTATTAGCCAAGGTTGTGCTAGCTGTTTGAATGGGTAAACTCCCTCACAGTGGGAATGCAGGGACCCAAGCTTCTTTCATCCATGGCTCCACCACCTTCTGGCTTCTAAGGCTGCTGAGGAAGAGGAGAGAGCAAGGAGGTCATGGGTGAGAGGTTCCTACCAGCCAGGCCTGGAAGTAGCACCTATAGCTTCCACCCACATCGCATTGGCCAACATTCAGTCCTTTGATCACCCTAGGTTCACAGAGGCTGGAAAATGCAGTTTAGCTGTTACCCCAAAGAAGGGGACACGTGGCTGGTAAACAGCTGGTGCCAGCCACACCAAGCACCTCACGTAACTTTCCTGAGCCCAACCACCCGCCCTCAAGCAGCTGAGGCTGTACCTGGGACCTGTTTCTGAATGCGAAGATCTACTGACTATCCCCGCCTTTCTCTCCTCTTACCGCTGTGTACTGGCTTCATGATACACGTCTTCTACTGTCCCTAAGTTCATGTTGTCCTTGACTTTACTCCCTGGGCTATGAAAAACAACAATAAGGAAACAGAAACGTTAGCTGTCAGTTTTCCAGGTGAAAGAGCACCTGAGAGGAGAGATCATTAGTAATAGAAAAGAGAGTTGTCCTGTTGCAACTGTCTGGCATCCTACCCCCCAGCTGTAATGAACTGCTGGGGTGTTTCTCCCATAGTCCCAGGTAATCGAATATTGAAAGGACCTCAGAAATAGCTAAAACAGAGGGAAGAAGCTGCCACTCTTATTGACCCATCAAGGAACCTTAAGCCACACCCCTGGGTCTCTCAACTAAACAAGTGAGAACAATGCCGCACACCAGATCGTCACACAGATGAAATGTGCTACTGTAGACAAAAATCAATGCTAGTCGGCTTTGACCCTGAATCAAGCTCAAGTTCATACTGTAGAATGTTCTGTGCCCCTGACCAGGTGAGACTAATTTGGTGCCTAGATAAGGGCCCAGATCTGTTCAATGACCCAAGTGCTGTAGGTAGGAAGCCACTGTCACCTGGAAAGATTCAGGAGTGCCTGCTGGGACTGAGAGCAAAGGCCAGGCCTAAAGCTGCTGTCACACACTTGTTTGTTATTCCAGAGCCAGCAGCATAGCTGGGTCCCCCCACCACAGCTCCTCCCTCCCTCTGTTCAACAAACTCAAAGCCAGGAGCCCGCCCCCCGCCTCCCCCCCCCCCCCCCGCCCACCACCACCACCACCACCAAGCATCTCAAGCCTCATCATGAAACCCACCCAATCACAGATAAATTCTCATTTGCACTTCCATTTCCTTGCTACGTGACTTTGGACATTTAATAAATGGTAGCTATTATTTTTATTATTGAGTTCATTATTATTTACAGGGCACACTGATGTTCCCTCCCTCTGAGGGTCTTCACTGCCTCTGAGATGTATTGTTCCCTGGGGGGGGGAGGGGGGAGAGGGCGGTGAGTGTATCTACACACGGTGCTCCTGAGCCTCGGATCCAGCTGGATGTACAGCAAACTCTCCTGGTCCCTGAGGCATGGAAAGATAACTTAAAACCATGATGAGATCTCTCTCCTGGTAGAGGTCTCCAGTGTCCCGATGAGGGGTGAGATCCTGGGCCTGGAGAAAGAGGATAAGATTGTTGGCTCTGGCACTGGGATTTATGAGGTTCCAAGGGGTGAGGAGGAAGAGAAGACATCATGGAGCTCAGGCCCAGGAGCCTGGTGCTGTCTGCGCTCACAGTGCTGAGACGTGCAGGGACGCTTCTGCACAACCCCTGCACCACAGGTCCAAGAGGCAGGGTGATGGCAGCCTAGTCCAAGGCTCTGCACTCTTCATGCCTGATCGCTTGCCCCATCCTTGACCCAGTCAATGACGTGAGCTCTGCCCTGTGTTCCCAAGATCCTTACCATTCATTCCCACCCAGAGAAGAGGTCATTGTTTTTGCTTCCAGATTCCCTTAGCATTTGTACACACCCTATTACTATGAAGAAACATTATACTGTAACTGTCCATTTCCTTGTCTGTCCGCACCAGGGTCAGATAGCAGGTCTTACTCCACACCTGTAGTGAGCAGGTATTCAATAAATGTTTGTGGACTAGCAACTGGCCTCTTTTGCCAGATACTTAAGCTCCTGACCCCTGACTCTTACTGGACACTGGATCCCATCTCTTTGCTACCTGACTTCCAGACACACCCATGGCCAGCCTTTTCCTGGACCAGCCTTAGCACAGAACGCCATTCTAGAACTTGCTGTGCTCTTGAACTCTGAGAGTGCCTTCTCTAGTCCTACATGGCCCCCACCTCCACATCTGAGTGCTGCCATGCAGGCTCACCCTCCCCAAGTCCCAGTCCACACAGGGACCCGATGGACAGGCACAGGACTTGGAATGAAGAGGGCAGGGGTTTACCCTGGCTGGGTGCCTCAGTTGGTTGGAGCATTGTCCTATACACTACAGGTTATGGGTTTGATTCCCAGGAGGGCACATACCAAGGTTGCAGGTTTGATCCTGGGTCAGGGAGCATACAGGAGGCAACTGATCAATGTTTCACATTGATGTTTCTCTCTCTCTTGCTCTTCTGTCCTCTCTCTCAAAAAAATAAATAAATAAATAAATAAATAAATAAATAAATAAATAAATATGAAAAAACATAACCTATGGTGAAGATTTTTAAAAAAATAAAAAGAGGGCAGGGGTCCACCCCAAGTTCCCCAGATCAGGAACAATGCCATCTACCCATCTATCATAAATCGCCTACCATCCTCACTCCTCAACTTGTTCAACTGCACATGGATGAAATGATGCCAAACTCAGAGCAGAACTCAGGAATGAAAGTGAAGGCGGAGGCACTTGAAAAACCATGTTTGTTCAGTCAGTTCTGCCCTTGACATGGCAGAAAGCCAGCAAACACGTAGACGGTTCGCCTACACCAGTGTTTGGATAAGGCTGGCTCCACGTGCCCCCTCCACTCCGATGATACCTCTGTCCAGGGACAGTGGGCAGTGCACCTCTGACATCGGCATTCCTCAGATAGCAGGAATGCCCACAGTGGGCTATGCAGGGAGCAAGGGAAGGTGGAGGTTTTTCTTCAGCACTGTCAAATAAGTGGATCAGCAAAATAGGAAGTGGCAGGGAGCAGAGACTGTCTGTGTTATTCCAAGCTTGTGATCGCATCTCACATGCTCTGCTGAGCTGGTGAACAAAGCAGCCCTCAGAAAACTGGTGCTCAACGTCGGCGGCCCCAGCTCTGCTCCCCTTGCTCACCAGTGAACCTGACCTCCCAGAGGGGGTCCATCACGGGCTTCAGTGTCCTTGGGACTCCTGCTGCACATCTGTTGAGTTCAATATTTACTGAACACTTACTAAGACCAAGCATCATGACCCTGATCCCTTTGATAGTCATGAAAAAGGAAGACTCACCCTCCCTGAGCTCAATGACCTCTCAGTCAGGAGCCATAGTTGAGAGTCCTCTTACCCCACACTTCCAGGAGGTCACTCTCCTGCTCAAGAACTTGCAATAGCTCCCTATCACTTTGGTATCAAGAACAAACTCCTCTGCCTGATTTTCAAGCACCCGCCCCCAACCTGGGCCCACCTTATCTTGCTAACTGTAGCCTAAACTCACCACCCCTGCAGGTACCATGTTGTCGTTGTGCCAGGCTCTTCCTGTCTTCATTAGGCATGCTGTAACTTCTTCCCTGAACCCTTGAAGACCTGGCTCAAATGCCATGAGCCCTGTGTGATTTCTGTGGCTTCCACTGAGAGTGAACCACAATCCTGCACTGAGTTCTTCTCTAATTGCTTTGAGCAGTCTCTCTCCCTCTCTCTCTCACTAGATTATAAGGTCCTGAAGGGCAGAGACTATTCAATTAAGCTCAATTCAACAAATATTTATTGAACACCTACCATTATCCCCTGACTGTGTTTGTTGATGTGTTGACTGACAGGCTGGTCCAGGCTCCAGGCTCCTCCAGGCAGAAGGGCAGCTTTTATGATAGAGAATTTAAGCTACAACCTTATGCAAATCTCAGCACCGTGCCCTTCTCTTAATGCCCTCAGGGCATCCCTGAAATTCAATGAAAGTACAACCTAGTCTCAGAGCCACCTTGAGAAATAGGAAACCATTTCTTCTCCCCATAAGGCCGAGCATCCTGAGGGGTCCACCTGGCACCACAGGAACAGGTGTGGTAATGTCACCTGGCTCGTGGGGACCTCGTTCCCACAGGAGTTTCCAGTTTGGAGCCCAGGGTCTGTGTCTCCTCTGGGCCGGAGGATGAGGCCCTGACAGGGGCATAGTATTCTCCACGGAGACCGCCTCATCCTCTCCCACTGCCTTGAAGCTGCTGCAGACCCACCCATTTCCCAGGACAGATGCCTCCTGTGTGTTGGTTCCCTGCTTTTCTCAACACCCTACCCCCAACCCTTCCCTCCAGAGGGAGAGGGAGGCGGCTGGAATCCAGCTGCTCACTTTTTTGTGTGTTGGCCTATTGCCATCTAGTGGCCGCGTGGCATAAACCACACTCCCCTCTAACCCCACGAAAGCCTTTCTCCCTTCCTTGAAAGAGGGAAGGAAAGAGCTCTGGTTTTCAAGCCCAGGGTCCTAAAAACTGCAAAGACCACCAGGGGCTCCAGTATTCTCAGGAAATTACCTGAACACCTGCCAGAGACATTGGGATCGGGGCCCTCCCTGGGGTGATAGGCTGGGCAGAAGGCTTTCTCCAAGGGAACTGAGGAGTCCCCAAGACAGGGAGTGGGCAGTAGGGAGAGAGGAAGGAGGAGGCAGAGGCAGAGGAAGAGGGAAGGGGAGTGATGAGTGTTCACAGACCCACGGAAAGCCAGGGTGAGATGCACAAATGCCAGGCCAGTGGGGGAGGGTTGCCAGAGACGCCCCAGCCCCATCGCAGTTGGATTACCTGTGGGATCTGAAATGAGGAATACGAACCGTTCGTGGGACTGTGGCTTGGAAGACAGCAAGGATGCCCCGGGACTGCCTCTCCGCCCTCGCCCGGCACCTGGGTGAGCTCCTACTTCTCCAAGTGCACCTTCCTGGCTCCACAGGGACACTGGTCGCCTGAGGGCTGACCTGCTTCTGGAGGTGGCACATCCTTTTCATACTGACATCCCTGCATCCCTGACTCCACCTCCCATGTTGCTGTCACCAAAGTGGCTCTCGGTGAACAAAACCTCCACCTGGGCTGAGAGCAGGGCGGACAGGACCCCTGGCAGCCCCTCACCCCACCCCCAGCCCCCTGCAGGTCCCTTCTCCTCATGCTGCTGCTCTAAACTCTCCTCTCCCCACCCCTGCCTTCAAGCGTCCTTGCTCCATTTGGAAGAAATATCTTCCTGCTGGAGGAAATGAAAATAAAGGTACAAGCAGCCAGGGTGGTCCTCTTGCCTCTCCCCCTGGGGAAGGCTGCCAGTCCCCGCGCCCTGCCGGGAGGCCCCTGTCTTCAGTGAGAGCCGAGGTGATGAGGAGGGCTATTAAGCAAATTCATTATTGACTATTTCACATTAGATTCCATTTTTTTTCCCTTTGATGCCAACACAACTAATAAAAATGCACTTTATCTTCTTGGATTTATGGGCTCGTAAAGCTGCTTTCATGTACCTCGGGGAATTGGGATTAAAGGAGAATTAAACATCTCAGTGAAAGCCGCTCAGGTAGGGGGGAGGGGAGCAGCTGGGTGGGAGGGGGGCGGGCAGAAGAAGAGGAATGATTCAAGGACAAGAAATAAACTGAAGTAAAAACCTGGCAAAAATATGGCTTTAATATATTGTAAAAGAATAAAAACCTCATAAAAAGTTATCACCAGACATGAGGAGTTCGTAATGCCGCCCATTGTGGATTCTGGGAGGAACTTTGTGGGAGATGAGAGTCATTAAGTAAAAGTGAGCAAGGACCAACAGGGAGAGGCAGGGAGAGGCAGGGAGAGGCAGGAAGGAGAGGAGGCAGCTAGGAGCTGCGCACAGAGGCGGCCAGAGAGGCTGCCAGCGCAGTCGCTGGGGGACTGCCACCCTCAGTCTCATGACAACGGAAAGTCCTCCCACAGGTGTCAGTGGGAGATGCCTGGACCCCGTGTCTGGGGAGGGAGCTAGTCCTGGCTCTTGCCAACCATCCTTGAGACTCCGATGGATCACTTAATCTCTGTTTATCTTCTTCTCCATTAACCAGGGACACACCCCCAGGCAGCTTCTTCCCAAAGTCGTGGCAACAACCATGGAAGGCAAAGAGGATGCCTATTTGAAGGCCAGTTTGGCTGAAGATAGTAAGAAGGAGCGGGGTAAGAATGAGGCCAACTCCTGCAGGGCCTTCTGGGTCATGATCAAGACTTTTTATTCTGCAGCAAAGGGAAGCTGTTTCGGTGTTTTAAGCAGTGGCTGTGAGGTGCTGTAGAGCAAACGCAGAAATGGGAAGGCCTCTTCGAAGGCTTTTGCCACACCTCCTGGTGAGAGGTCGTGGACTAGAGTGATGGTGTTGGAGATGGAATATCATTTTGGAGAGTGAATCCCCATGCTTTGGGACCACTTTGGATGAGATATTCCCACTGTCTTACAAAGTGAACGTATAATAAAGAAGGTCCAACAACCTTTATTTCCCTGATACACATCAATGTGTGTAGACACCCATAACAATTCTTCCTAATGACCCCCCTTATTCATCATGTAGGGTTTTATGTTCCTTTTCTTGTGCCAAAGAATTATTTAGTGAGCCAAAGTGCCCTGATAACTAATAGGTACATTTCCCCTTTCTGTTGATTCCAGCTTTGTTCTAAGTAGTTTCGGAATTCCTCGTTTCACTTCCTTGCATTTGAATCCTGCTTTAATCACAGTCCCTGAAAGTGCTGTTGCAGGAGATGGAAGCAGTGCTGCTGGGGGAGACAGAGGGAAGAGGTCAGGAGCCAGGCCTGGGACAGGACGCTGCTGCTTTGAAGAGGGACTCCGAAGGAAAGAGGATGGATTGATTCAGAGAAGAGACTGGGCTCCTGGAACTAGCTCAGTCCCTGAGAACCTGTGAGATTTGAGACAAGTGGCACCCCCACCGCTTAGAGCCAAGCAGATCCCCGTTCTTCTGGGACTTTCATTCATCCAGCACCATTATCGAGGACCTACTGTGTGCCAGATGCTTCCCAGGTGTTAGGAACAGAATGATAAATGACAAGGAAAACACCTATGTGGATGAAATGCTTTGAAGGTCTAAACACTGCATAAGCAACATGGGGTGTTACTGCGGCAACCTCAGCACACGGGGAGCAGGGACAACCTCAGCGCTTCAGACGGGGACTCTGGTCTCCAGTGAGCTCCAGACTGTTCCCTTACCTTGTCCTCGTCCCCCTCAAAGAGAAAGCATGGCTTGAGGAAAATTTCCTGGCAATCAGCTCATGCATGATTTATAAGTGTATGGTTCTAAGAGGCATCTGAACGTCGGGGCATAGATCTCAGTAATTAATCCTAGGAGGTCCCTAATGACAGAGGAGACTGTGCTGTGTGGAAGTTGCTTTAATACTAAACAGCTTGTGTTATCTAACAAATGAGAACATTTCACACCCAATAAATGTCACTTTGATAAGTGCTACTCGCAGTCGTAAATCTGACAAATAACACACAGGCAAGACCTCACCCACACTTGCTCTTCCCCAGCCCATCTTCTGCGGGTCCTCTCGCTCCTCGTGCTGTGAGGAGTCCACCTTCATCTTCATGGTCACCCTGGGGCTCTGCGTGGGGAGACGCACAGCCAGCCTCTCTACGGTACCGACACCGCAGCGCCTGCATCCACACGGAAGCTTTGCAGTTGCCTAGCAAATTTGGGCCATTTTAAGTGCAAAACTGGATAATGCAGACAGATAAATAAAGCAAAACAAACCCAAACAAAAAGCCCAAGTCCCTGCTTTTTTTCTCCGTTCTCTTATTCAGGACACATTGGAGACTGCTGGGAGTTGGCTACGATGATAAAAATCGCCCCAGCTCATCATCAAAAAGCATTTAAGTGATTAAATGTGTCTTACTGAATCGAAGAAACTGAAAAGATCCAATCTTCCCCCTCTGGGCTAACAGTGGGTCTGTGTTATTTGCCACATGGAGAAGAGGTTATCTTTACAGCCCTGCCTCGCAGCTCCATGAGTGGCCCGGAGGAGCGTGGAGGGACAGAGGGCTCTGGGTTCCATCACTCCGGGATGAAGGCAGAAGCCAAATTAAATGTATGCAAAACAAAATTGCTGAAAGAGAAGGATCCTGTACGCTTCCAACTATACCACAATCTGGAAAAGGCAAATGAATGGAGACAGTCAAAGGACCAGTGGTTGCCGGGGGTTGGAGGGGAGGGATGCATAGGTGAAGCACAGGGGTTTGCAGGGCAATGAAACTCTTCTGTTTGATTCGTGATACATGATGGATACATGACACATTTGTCAAACCCACAGAAGGCACAACACAAAGAGTGAACCTTAATGTAAACTACGAACTTCAGTTAATGATTATATTTATTACTATTTCACATATAAATAAATATTAATATATTAATGCATATAAATATTGATTATGTTGATTATCTATAATAATAAAAGCATAATGTGCTAATTAGACCAGACATCCTTCTGGACATCCTTCCGGGTGAAGCCGGGGCTGCAAGGGAACCCCAGGTGCTGGAGGGAAGCCCGGGTCCCAGGTGCCAGAGGGAAGCCGATGCTGGGATCCGGGGGAAGGAAGGCCTACTCTTGCATGAATTTCATGCATCAGGCCTTCTAGTATATTAATATTTATAAATATTCATTATATCAATATTGACTCATCAAATGTAGCAAATGCACCACACTAATGCAAAATGTTAACAATAAAGGAAATTTCGGAGTGGGGGCAAGAGGTTATATAAAAACTTTCTATACTTTCTGTTCAATTTTTCTGTAAACCTAAAACTGCTCTAAAAATAAATGGTATTAATTTAAGAGGGGGCTTACTTATGGCTCCTTGGGCTCAAGGTCACAAGACTTCTTAAAAGTTCCTTTAATGAGCACTGTCCTCAATAAGCACAGGATGTGAGGGTCAAACCAAGCTCAGGTGGACAGTTGATGAGAGGGATCAAGATGGCTCCCAGGTGGCTTTAAGAAGGTCATCTCCCAACCCACTGACCACTTTGTTTATCGCCTCCCCCACCTTGCATCTCTTCTCACCTGAAGTGGCGTAGTCCCCTGCTGAACTGTGAGTTCTGTGATAGCAAAGTAGACTTGGTCTATTTTGTTAATTGCTGTATCCCTAGGATCTGGAACTGTGCCTAGAACATAGTAGATACTCAACAAATAATTATGGAATTAATAAATATAATCACATATCTCCCAAGTTCCTCTGATTCGCCATCTCAGGAGATGTGGATACTTATAAAACATGGCCTCAACCTTTAAGGGGCTTATTGTATATTGGATAGAAATCATCTAATTTGTAAATTACCATTCTAGGCAATACTTAATGATCATTCTAGGAGTCATAGTCTAGTTCTGAATGCCCAATGTCATGATATATCTGTGATTACATAAAGTGTCTGGTACAGTGCCTGGCAAATGGGAAGCTCCATGAAGGTTTAGCAACTCCCCTTTCTTTAAAAAATGCCTAGCAACAGGGCATGGAGGCCACGGGGCATAGGCTTCCAAGGAGACAAAACTGAACCTCACGTCACCCTGCTTGGCCCCAGAGGATGGCTGGTTAGCCAGAGACGGGTAAGATTCCTCAAGGAAGGAACAACCTAAGACAGGCACAGTCACAGAGGGGCCATCAGGAGAGAATTTGGGGATCAACAGAGGTGGGGCACAGATCCTCACCGCCCCCCAACATTGCAGGGGCCTGAACCCTAGCCCCTTCTGAGGGAGGTCTCCTGCCCCCATGACTGCTTCATGCTTCCCATGCCCAGCTCAGATCAGGACCCAGGTGACTGACAGAGACTTGGCCGACAGCAGCTGCCCTCTCACTCCAACAAGAATTGTTTGAGTTGTCTTGTACCCATGGTGTGGGGAAGTGGGTTTATGATATCTAAATCCAGCCTACCACCAGGAATGCTCAGGACCTACTCAAGAAGGCAAATAATCCCTTCCACTAATATTTACAGGGTAAAATAAGATTGTTGTTAGAGTAATAAATTTGACAGTAAAATAGTAGTCAAGTTTTCAGGCAAATTTAAATTGGCTAGTTGAAACAAGCGAATATTCTAGAAAAATTAATTGTACTGGACAAAAAGGTGTTTCTAAAGTGTTAACTAAAATTTTTATTGGTACTTCATCTCATGATAAAATTGTGCACCATGTAATGAACCTAAAACAGTAATATTATAGTGCAAAAAATTAAAATTTAAAAGCCATCAAGACTACATTGTAAAATTTTCAAAAGCCTCCTAACATTTAAATCAAAAAAGGGGGGGGGATAGTAGAAGAATATCATGTAAGGAAAAATATCCTGTAAGTAAATTACATCTAGCAAATTAATACTTTAGAAAATTAATTGTAAGGCTAAAAGCAAGACACCCATGAAAAACACACAAGGTGTCAAAACAAGCCAGAGGAAAATCATTTGGGCAAAAAATGAAATAGGATCCCAAGTCAAATTTATAGAAAATATTTCTTTATTAACTTTTGGTCGAGAATATGTTTGTATATTTTCAGAAAACAACTCCGAGACCATGTGGATTCCAGCAACAGAGAGGAATCGACAGGACTACTCCAGCCATGAAGACAGAAGAGAAGCAGTCCAGAGATGGAAGACGCTGACGTGGCCTTCCCATACTAGCAGTTAGCAGCTGTGCATCACTGCAGGTTGCCCAGGACCAAACTAGAGAGAGTCGGACCTGCATTACCACCATTTCTCCACCATCCAGAACTGTAATGTCAGTGCTGACATGTACACATAAGGAACTGTTGGACATTGAAATTGGGTCTCAAAAGAACTGTTAGCCCAGAAAGAAACTCACTACAGACTGATTCATTTGCCTGTCACCATAACCATTATTGCTTGTCTCATTTTCGGTTCTTATAGCACATGATCTCACTCATCTAGGGGAAATAATGAACAACATAGACAGATGAACAAGAACAGACCCAGAAACAAGGAGGCATGGATCAGACTGTCGGGCCTCAGAGGGAGGGTAGGGGAAGGTGGGGTAAAGGGGAGAGATCAACCAAAGGACTTGTGTGCAAGCATATGAGCCTAACCAGTGGTTAAGGACAACAGGAGGGTGGGGGCATGTGTGGGGAGGGGTGTGGGATGGGAATGGGGGTATGAGGACAAATATGTGATAACTTAATCAATAAAGAAATTTTTTTAAAAAATGCCTAGTTGCCCTGGCTGGTTTGGCTCAGTGGAATAGAGCATCGGCCTGCGGACTGAAGGGTCCCAGGTTCGATTCCGGTCAGGGGCATGTGCCTTGGATGTGGGCACATCCCCAGTGGGGGGTGTACAGGTGGCAGCTGATCGATGTTTCTCTCTCATCGATGTTTCTAGCTCTCTATCCCTCTCCCTTCCTCTCTGTAAAAAATCAATAAAATATATTTTTAAAAAATGCCTAGCAACAAATGGATCATTAAACCCTATTCCTCTCTATTTTCATGGCAGAATCCCACCATCTAATGCTTCCCATGGGCCTATTGGTCCCACTCTTGATAAATAACAACTCTTTTTTTTTAATTGCAGAGTATTACAGTTTTCAAGTATAAGGTACTTTCACATATAGATACACATGTATGTACACACACACACACACACACACACACACACACACACACATTTGGTACTCCCAGCCCTGGATATCAAGACTGATAGGAAACCGCCCATTTGGGATTTAGAGCAATTTCAAGAGGGGAAGGAGAATTATGATTTGCAGGGTGACTGGGGGTGCTTCATGCAGCGATCTCATTTTCCCTCCCAAAGGTCCTATCTTCAAACTGCTGAAGAGGCAACTGAGTATCTGAGGGATGATGACACTTTGAGCTAATAAGAATCTGGGTAGAGATTAAAATCCAGGCCACTCTGATCCAAGCACCAGATTCTCTCAGAAATGTATTGGCTGGAGGGCCAAGGTCAGGATTCCAGTACGATCACGTTTCATCATGCGGGCCTGCTGAGGACTGAATGTTTGTCTTCCCCTCAAATTCACATGTTGAAACCCTAATCCCCAAGGTGATATTTGGAGATGGGGTCTTTGGGAGGTAATGAGGTCATGGAGGTGAAGGCCTCATAATGGCATTAGTTTCCTTAAAAGAAGAGACTCGAGAGAGCTTGCTTCCTCTCTGTCTCCCCGCCATGTGAGGATGCAAGGAGAAGACAGCCGCCTACGCAACAGGAGGGGAGACCCTGAGTCTCTCAGCAACCTGATCTCAGTCTTCAATCTCCAGAACTGTGAGCAATAAATTCCAGTGGTGTAGGTCAGCCCGTCTGTTATTTTTGTTATAGCAGCCCAAAGGGACTAAAACAGGACCCACCCTTATGACCTCATCTAGACCTAATTACCTCCCAGAGGCCCCATCTCCAAATACCAACACATTCAGAAGTAAGGGCTACAACACAGGAATGTTGAGGGGACCCAATTCAGTCCACAGCACCTTCCCTTGGCTTCATCTCAGGATCCCTTGCTACAAAACCAGGTCATTTTCTTCTCTTTTGCGGAGCCAAGAATAGCCATGTAAGCCAGGCTTAGTGTCATTCCTCTGAGCCGGGCTTAGATCCCGACTCATTAGGCATTTTCAGTCTTAGAAGAAGAATCAACTCAACTGTAAACAGAGGGAGATGAGTGCCTTTTGTTTCTTTCCTCCTTGTTTATTCTGAAAGGGAAGAGTAACGAGTTAGCTTCTGTTGTCAGCATAACAACCAGGGCATTCTCTGGCAGTCAGTTCATAAGGAAATTTGTCTTGTAATTGGAGCTTCAGAGGCTCACCGGCACCAACGGCATCCACAGTATAAATTAGCCTCCTCTCTACATTTACAAATTTTATCGTAATTATTGCAGCTAGGAAGAATACAGTCCGGCCAGCTCCTTCATTTAAAACTCAGCCATAGCAGGGGCTCCCCAAACCCAGGGGAGGAGCAGCCGGGGGTCCTGCAGCATCACAGGAACCAGCGCTGTGGGAGCCCCTACAGCACAGCGTTGACAGGGTGACAGGCGTCTTTGTGAACCTGCAGAGGCCTCCCTGCCCCCCTCCAGCCAATGGCTTTTGGACCAACTCAGGCTCCTCCAGGCCGCCTGGGTGCGCCCATCCTCTGCTTCCCCTCCACACAGGACCTGGGACACAGCACCTCGCTATCTCTCCAGCCCCAGGCCTTGGCTCCCTCAGCCACCCAGAGCTGCCAGCCCTTCCTTTCTTTCCAGTCCCAGTGACCCCCAGGGGGAGCGAGATTCTGAGGCACCAGGAGTGGGTCTGTCTTGCCAAGTGAGGACGCTGGCTCAGACGGCCCAGGCCTCAGCCATGGTCTGGCAAAAAAGCTGAGTGTTGGCAAACACGGGACAAAAAATTCTCCTGAAGAAAAGGCCTGTGGCCAAAAACCCTGTCGTAACCCCAGCAGAGTGATCTGGCCCTCAGGCAGGCAGGCTCCTCCTAGCATGACAGTGTGAGGAAGAAACCGAAAGATAATCTTGTCTAAGCGTTGCCTTCCACAGAGAAGGAATCTCAGGAAAGAACAAGCTAGGAAGTGACAGGTCAGGCTCTCTGGAGCCCATGGCCTGTGGGCATCCCCTGAGGCTCATAATGTCACAGAGGCCAGGCCAGGCAAAGACGGACCTGCCACCCACACGCAAGACAGGGAGCACCCTCACACAAATGAGAACCCCGGCCCCTGCCTCTCTACACAGTTTCTTCCTTCCCACCTACTGCTGCCTAATGAAAAGCTGGGATCAGGGCTGGGAATTGCTTCCCTGGACTTTCCTCAGGAGATGAAATCGCTTTCAGATTGGGCTCTTGTGGGCATCACTGACCCTTTCACTAACTTGCTTTTAGCATGAGGCTTGAGAGGGGCAAGATGAAAAGCAAGAAAGTCGGTCTTTCCAGAGCCTATTGCCTCTCTCTCTCTCTCTCTCTCTCTCTCTCTCTCTCTCTCTCTCTCTCATTTTCAAATGGGACTGATTTGGGCTTCATAGTATCCTCTAATCCAGGGGTGGGGAACCTTTTTTCTGTCACGGGCCATTTGGATATTTCTACCATCATTCGTAAGCCATACAAAATTATCAACTTAAAAATTAGTCTGCTATATTTGGTCAAATATTTCATTAACTCACCCCTAATGCCTTAGTAGGGTCAGACCAAATGATTTTGTGGGCCTCGTACGGCCCATGGGTTCTAATCCATTTCAAACAGCTTAAGCCCCACACAGGCAGCCATGAAGTTCTTACTAACAAGTGCACCTCCGGCTCCATGGTTCACCTTTGAATGCAGGAGGCACTTCCTGTTCCATATTCTAGCCTATTGTGCTGTCTTTGTCTTATTACGTGAAGTCCCTACTTGGTTAATGGTTTAGCATCCTCTGCATTTACTACCTGGGTGATGGAATAAAGGTGGGCAAGCTGATGCAAACTGAAACTGAAAAAATGTTAGACTAAAAGAGTCAGGAAGAACTGGGCCGGTGTGGCTCAGTGGTTGAGCATCAACCTAAGGAGGTCACAGTTTGATTCCCAGTCAGGGCACATGCCTGGTTGCGGACTCGATCCCCAGTGTGGGGCATGCAGGAGGCAGCTGATTAATGATTCTCTCTTATCATTGATGTTTCTATCTTTCTCTCCCTCTCCCTTTCTCTATCTGAAATCAATTAAAATCTATTTTAAAATATTGTATTAAAAAAAATAAGAGTCAGGAAGAATGTAAGAAGAGTCTGTGGCATACATTGAGGTAGCGCAGCTCTGCCTGGAATTTTCCAAAGTGAAGCCACATGTGCAATTTTATTGCTGGCTCATGGTACGGCCTCCATAGCCTCTCTCCTCAAACGGGCCGTACAATGATCCTTGCTAACGTCCCTGAGCGCTAACTAGGTGGCAGGAACTGCCGAGTGCTGTACGTGCAATATTCCCTTCAGTTCACCTAGCAACCCCACCCTGAAGGTGCGGCTGTCAAGTCCTTTTCACAGATGAGCTAACGAGGCTAGGAGATTTTAAGAAACTTGGCCTGGCTTCCAAGCTCACAAGTGGTGGGTCCAGGATTGGAAACCCAAGTTATGTTGACAGGCTGGGCTGCACCCTGACTCACTGCCCTTGATCTGTTTGCTTTTCTCTAAATGAATCTCCAGCTGGCGTGCTGGAGAAAAGGCTGTGGGAGAGGCTGTGGGCTAGGGGAGGTAGCTCGAGCCAACATGACACAGCCAATCAAAGAGATGCACTATTCTGTCATTCCCCTCCAAGCTTTGGGATCTGGGTCTGTCTCATCCTCTCTACTTTTTTCCAAGTCAGTGAGTGAAAGGGGGTGGTTGGAGGGTCTCCCTTCTGTCCCTGGTAGTTCCCATTTCTGGTGATATTGGAGGAATATAAGAATGCTTTTTGGGCAGGAGCATGGAGTGGCTATCCCCTCAGTACTGCCCCAGTGCCTTTCACTCAGCTACATGTATATAATGAATAAGAATTCCACACAAAAATGAGCAGAGCGGAACTGAGAGAGCTTCTCCAACGTCACTTACTTAAAAATATTAAAGTGGAGAAAGCTTTCAGGTAATAGGGTTTCTTTTCTTTCACACTCATCGGTTGACTAATTTCATGTTTTGCCAGCAGTGGGAGGGCACAGCAGGAAAGCATGAATGGGAGCTCATGTCTTGGGGGTCTGATGACTCAGCTCTGTTCTCATGCTTACCCTGATGTCACAGAAGACCTGGTGCACATGAATAGCCCAAGAGAAGAAAATTACCATCCCAGGTCCTCTTCACCCTCTGGATACATATCCTTACAGTCTCACAGCATTGGCACTTAGCTGCTTTCATGGAATAGAGCAGTGGTTCTCAACCTTTCTAATGCCGCGACCCTTTAATACAGTTCCTCATGTTGTAGTGATCCCCAACCATAAAATTATTTTCGTTGCTACTTCATAACTGTAATTTTGCTACTGTTATGAGTCGTAATGTAAATATCTGTGTTTTCCGAGGGTCTTAGGTGACCCTGCTAGCAGTTCTCAACCTGTGGAGAGGCAGCTAGACAAAGCAGTTATTGTGCTGGTAGCAACACGGAGACTTCCGAATGACATCACAAACGGGACAATGGAGCTCCCCAGTGGACAGGTTATGAATGACTGCCAGTTCCAGAGCTTTCTAGGAGCCTGCAGAAGATGGGATATGTGCTGATCTGATTTCCCAGCTCATGAACTGAATGTTTGAAATTGGATTTGGGAGGTAAACTGGGGTCTGTGGCCTCTGGAAGAAACATCTGTATTTAGGCCAGTATTTCCCAACTAAGGTGATCATAACCATGGGCATTTGTCTAGATCGCCCTAGAATCACTGGTCTGTTGGCTTGGCCAGCAGATCAGATGCGCTTCCTTTGTCAAGTGTAATAGGGCCATCATGACCTCCCATCCTTAGAGGCAAAAGGTCTCACAAAATGGCAAAGCATGGATACGATGTCTATGGAGTCCTGAGAGTGAGACCAGCCAAGGAGCGAAGGACAAAACCTCAGGCTACACCTTAGAGATGGACCCGAGGGTTGTGCTCCTAGGGACCAAAAGGGATTCAGAGTTCTCAGAATCAAGACATGCTCTTATGATAGCAAAGTGTGGCACCACTGGGTGAGAAGACAGAGTTGAGCAGAATGAAGAACTGAGGTTGGTAAAAAGAGTACTGACCTTGATCTCGAGAGGCACAACCCTGACTTCAAATCCTGATCCTGCTATTTGTGCACTTAACAGCTTCGTGTCCCAGGTTTCTTATGGAAAAACAGGGATTCCCCGTGCTTTCCTCATATGGATGCCACTGGACTTGAATGAGAAAGTAAAAATATGCATGAAGATGCAGTGTCTGCACCTGTGCAAATTTAGTCAGCAATTCATTCAGTGAATATCTGCTGCCCACGTAGTAGGGCAAGGCACCAAGGAGGCCATGATCCAAGCAGACATGGGCCCTCAGGGAACTCATTCTAAAGAAATTCAATAAGAGTGTTTTTCTTTGTTAGAGTTCAAAGATTCTGAATTGTTTCTGGCTAGGCTGGATGGCTCAGGACCAAAGTGTGAGATGGGAAACAATTTGCTTTCATTTACCGGGTGTTCTAGGTATGCCGGGTGTCCTAGTGTCCCACACCCCAGGCTTCCCACTGTGCAGCAATGCTTGCATTTTCCTGACCACGTACCAGATGCCAACATCTCTAACTGACCCCTCCCCCTTTCTTCAAAGCCTCAGTAGCTAATGGATAAATCTACTTATCATAATGCAGGCCAGAGATTTTTGTCTAACGTAGTCACTGCTGTTTCCCTAATACCTAGTCCTTGGCATAAGGTAGGTACACAATGAATGCTGGAATCACTGAACATCCTGTCCGTGTCAAAGCATCAGATAGCTGAGAACTCAAACAGCTCCCCTGTCAACAAGGGTGCGAGCAAGTGGAAGAGCTGTCAGCGTGAGTCAGGCTATCAGTCAGAGGAGGTGCTATGAAAGGTGACCTTTCAACCCCTGCTGAACACAGCTGCTATTCCACCTGTGCAAAATGTTTGTCCATGCATCCGGGCTGAGCCAGCTGTGAGGCGGGTGAAGCAGCACCCAGTGAGAGAGTTGGAAGGTTTGAGCCATGATTGCCCACAGCTGCCTCTCCCTACTCCTCCACCTTGCTTCATTTAACAACAACAATGCCTGGCATGGATAAGGGTTGTGAGCCCCCAGGAAGTGCTCTCCGCCTTCTGCTCACTTCTCAGGAGACAATGCCATCACTCTCCTGGACAATTAGTGCTTCCTCTGGGAGGGACCAGGTTGGAGCAGGAGCAAGGCTGACGCATGGGTAGAGAAGTCCAGCTCTGCCTCTGACCAGCCACGTGACCCAGAGCAACACACAGCCATGTGGGCCTCAGTTTCCTCAAATGTAAGAAAAAGACAAAGGGTGGCTTGGAGAATTAACTGAGGACGCATGTTTGACAGTGAGGATGATACCTGATGGCTGAAAAGACATAGGACTCCACCCGTGCCTGCCTCCCATCCACATACCAGGACAATTGAAGGCGTCCTATTTACAGGTAAGTCTGCAACTATGATTTCTTACAACATTATCTCACTGGTGTTGTTGTCTTCCTATGTTGTGAGGCCAATAGAATACAGAATCCAGGGTGACCACATTTTTGTCTGGCATAAAATAGGTGCTCAATAAATACGGTAAAGGATTAAATGAACAAATGAATGAATAGATGGCTTCACATTACCTTTCTAATATTCTCTCTCATTGCTCCCTCACCCAGATTCTTAGACCCAGAAACATTTTCTTCTTACTGCCCCTGTTCTATCTGGTTCAAGGCTACCTCCATGATTTTATTTCCTATGAACCAAACAATAAATATCTAATGTGCACTTATGTTGTGTTTGGGGGTCCAGAGGGAATAAGTAACAAAAATAATAAAAAGTGGTTTTATCCCCCATATCTGTCTTCTCACCCAGTGGTGCCACACTTAAAATTTGGTTGAGGTGGGGAATGCCAAGTGAACCAGGCAAACAGTGGGTGTTAGAGGAGGAGAACTGAGGTGAACAGGGTTTCTGAAGGTTGTGGTATGTGAGCTGGGTCTGGGAGGACATGTGACCTGAGGTTCCCCGAGCAAATGCCACTTAAAATGAGACCTTCTCTCTCTGGTCATCTAATTGTCCCTAAAGTAGTTGAAGTCTGCGGGTTTTAAATATAAAGCTGGGTGTGCAACTTAGTGATAATGCACAAGTTTGAATTTAGAAGTTATGACAGACTCCCCTAATTGCCTGCCCAATATCTCTTCTTGCTTTCTTCCTTACTGTCAGAAACCCAATCCTGTTTTGGGGTGGCAATGTGCCCGGGTAAATGCATTCAATTTTCAGCACTTCTTCCCAGTCAAGGGAGTTCATCTGGACAATGAGATAAAGCAGAGTTTACTGGGTGGAGCTTTTAAGTAGTAGTAATAGTTAAAGTAAATAACCAATTATAAAGGATACCTGGTGTAAACTGCTAGTAAATAATGCCATTTCCAGAAAAGTTCTTTAAAAGGAACAGGCCCTCTCCCTTCTTCCTGCCTGGAGCATGGAGACCCCGTGCCTGGAAGATTAGCAGCCATCCTGCAGTGACAGAGAGGAAAGGAGGCAAAGATACTAACAATGACAGGGCAGGAAGAGAGAGAAGTCTGGGTCTTCAAGGACTCTCTTGACCAGCTGCATCTAAGGACTGCCTATTTCCAGAACACATGTTACATTCGATAAATTAACCCCTTATTTATTTAAGCCACTCTTGGTCACATTTTCTATTGCTGGCACCTGAATTGAATTCTAACAGATACAGGCATTAGGCTGTGCTTAAATGTAAAAGGGTAATTGGCTCGTAATCTACAAGGGACTTGAGGCTAACTTGTGTGCCTGGCCACTCAACCCCCCAATTCCTGTCTTGTCTGAATAAGAGTAACCCCAACACTTAGATGACTACAAAATAGATGACCCACTAGGGTCCAGCATACACCGAATCTGCATTGTTATTCCTGCATCTTCTAAGTCCCATTGACAAGGGTGCAATCCTGTCTCAGCCAGAGAAGGAATGATGTCTTTTCATTGGTGAGCTGCAGGCTGTCAGAATAAAATACTCTCCTCCCTACTTTCAGTGTGTGCCAAACTCTGCCTAGAACAGTAAGAAATTATAACCCTGAACTTTCTTCTCTAGTTAGAAACCTTCTGTTTTCTTCTCCACTGGACTTTAGGGGGCCAGGAGGTGGCTTGCTTTGACTTGCTTGTGTTCTGCCCATTTTTTGTGAGTCTGTCTCTATGGAAAGACCCACTCAGTTGGAGATAAACCAACCTGGTTAGAGTCATCTCTGGAACTGGAAGTTGGACCTCAGTTGGAATTTGTACTCAGGGGAAAAGTTCAGGGGCTGGGAAAGGATCAAGGCATTTGAGGAACAGTAGCCAAAATAAGAAAATATTTAAGTTTGTGCATGGTAACATCAGTACAGCAGTTTCACTAGAGTAGAAAGGACCTTTTGGGGACATTTTTTTTTAAAGCTGGAAAGTTAAGCTAAGACCATATTGTTGGATGCTGGGCTTTATCACATAATAATGAAAAAAAGTTAAAATTGTAGAATTCTTTTTAGATTTCAAAATGCCATCATCTATTCTCACACAACCTCTATGGTATGTGTAATACTGGTTTCTCTTATCTTTGTTTCAGGGAAAGGGACTCGAGATGGAAAATGAGTTGTCCAATGATCCACAACTAGAAATACTGTAGTAGATTGAGACTCTAAACCAGGCGTCCTCAAACTACGGCCCATGGGCCATATGTGGGTGTCTTTGCCGTTTTGTTTTTTTACTTCAAAATAAGATATGTGCAGTGTGCATAGGAATTTGTTCATAGTTTTTTTTTAAAACTATAGTCCGGCCCTCCAACGGTCTGAGGGACAGTGAACTGGCCCCCTGTTTAAAAAGTTTGAAGACCCCTGCTCTAAACCATCACAAATATTACCAATCCAGGGTTCTTTCACTCTATCCTGCTGAGAGTGGGAATGAGATGACTTTTGTAATCCTGTGTTTAAGCAGACAGTAGTAGGTAAGTAGGGAAGCAGTAGGACCATCAAGGGCAACTTTGGAATAGCTCAGTGTTAGGTAAAGGGGTTTGAATTAAACTTATGTCAAGAATTCGATGAAGGAGAGGGAAGAAGACAAGAGTTCTGGTAAGGAGGAATCGGCAATGTGGGAGAAGTTTTCTTACTCAATTTCTACTCAACCAACTCTCCAGATGGACCATGTTCTTCATCTCTTCCATATAACGAAATGGTTGATGCCCATGGGAAAGTGAATGCTTGTGATGAGCAGATGACTGTCCGGTTCACTGAACCTCTGCTCCCATCAGTTGAACTGGTTCCTAATCTTGTTTATTTCAGTTGTTCTTGTTATGTAATGGCATGGCTTAATTAAATATTAGAAATGAGGTTGTTGCTATATAAACCAAGTCTGATGCTTTAAGAATAAACAATAAAGATGAGTCACTAAAATGAGCTCTTCAGATTCCTTTGCAAAATGGTTAATGTTCCCTCTGCTTTTAAGAAACCTGAACATCTTAGATCGTGCATTAAGGATATAGTTTATGAAAACATTGTCATAGAAATCCAACCAGCAGACTCAAAGAAAGACCTTGACCCTACCTACATCAAAAGATTGGCTTTCTCTCCTTGAAATAAAATGTTTCAACTACTTAAGTAGCATTTCTCATTTCAATTGATTCTTTTTTTAAATTAATTTACTATCAATTCGGTCCTGTGGGGTAAGAGGGCTTCCTCTGTAGTTAGAATCAGACAGCTGAATGGAACATTGGAGATCAGCTAACCCAAAATTCTCCAACCTTCGTGTGTATCAGAGTCACTGGAAGGTTTGATAAACCCAAATTACTGGGCCTCAATCAAGATTTCTGATTCTGTGATTCTGAGTGGGTCCTGAGAATTTGCTTTTCTGATACCTTTTTAGGTGAAATCTGATGCTGCTGGGTCAGGGACCACACTGGGAACCACTGAACCCACCATCACTGAGGAAGTTTTAAGATTTGGGGATGTGAGGGGGTTCCCTTAAGCTCACAAGTAGATGAAATACTGGTAACAGGAAAGCTGAGGCCAGCACCAAGGTCCCCTGGATATCAACAGAGATCTTCCCACTGCCCCTTGCTATCAAAATGAAAAGTATAATATTTGTGATAGATTTATAGATGGAGACAATTTCTTTAACAATCTTTCCATCCACAGGTAGCATGGACATCCTCTCCTATAATTTGAGCTGGTTCCATAATTGCAGGACCAATATCATATGGTAGAAGTGATATTGCACCTGTGTCCACACCATCTTAGGACAGTATTGGCTTCTACTTACTATCTCTTGGAACTTTCACTCTGAGCTCCCATTTAGGATGTCTGACCACCTTGAGGCCACCATGCTGGAGAGGCCATGTGTAGGCACACTGGTCAATAGTTTTGAGCCCAGCCTTCCATCCACCCCCAGCAAGGAGACAGAGAGTGCACCCTCTCTCCCTCTCCAGACCTGCCAGCATGCCAGTGAGTACCAGTGAGTGACCTCTGTTGATGGCACGTGAAACAGAATGACTGCTTGGCCCAGATTTTCAACCGACAATCATGAGGTATATTAAAATGATTGTTAACAACATAAACTGATGGACAAAAATAGATCCAGAGACAGAAGCATCGAACAGACCATCCAACCTCAGAGGGAAGGTGGGGGCGGGGGGAGGATGGTGGTGTAAGAGATCAACCAAAGGACTTGCATGCATACATATAAGCATAACTCAAGGACACAGACAGTAGGGGGGTGAGGGCATGTGCTGGGGGGTGGGAATGGCCAAGGAGAGGTCAATGGGGGGAAAAAAAGTTATGTAATACTTTAAGCGATAAAGAATTTAAATTTTAAAAAAATAATAAAAGACTTGTATGCATACATATTAGCATAACCAATGGACATAGACACTGGGGCAGTGGGGTCTTGCCCTTGGGAGTGGGAATGGCCAGGGGAGGGGGTCAATCAGGGGTAAAGGAGACATATGTCTCCTTTAAACAATAAAATAAAAATAATAAAGATAATAAAATGGTTGTTTTAAGCACTAAGTTTTGGGGTACTTTGTTAAACAGCCATAGAAAACTGGAACAATATTGAAAAGACCGAAGCTATGTGGACCTGGCGTTCTATTTACAGGCAGGGCTTGGAGACAAAGGCAATCTGTGAGAAATGTAATAAGGAGTGACTGATTAGATGTAGGTGTCTAGTGAAAGCGAAAAGGCAACGTTGACTGAGGTTTGGCTCTGGAGACTGTGAGTACACTCAGTAATAAAGAGGAAACAGGTTTGATTTTTAGAGAATATTTGTGGAGTACAAAGGTTGACGTGGGATGAAGTTGTTAGGTATGATTTTAGACACTTCAAGTCTCCCAGTCAGAAAGCCCAACCTCCACTCCCATTCCCTGATGTCTTTCGGGGACCCTCTCAGTTTCCATATCTGGCCCCCCACTGCTTAGTTCCCACTCACACACTCCTTGCAAAATTCAGGTTGACCTTGTCTGGCTGGCTTATCTCAGCTCTGCTTCATGAACTATCATTTGCACTATCATTTGATTTTTTTCATGTGCTTCTCCCATATGTAGTTGTAACTCATGACCACAATTTGCCTTTTACTTTCTCCATGCTGAGCTGAACACAGTCCTGTGCACACTTGGTGTCCCCAGCACTCCAGCCAAGTGGGAGTTATGTAGAATGGCTCGCATTACAACAGCAGCAAACAGAAAGGGTGGATTGGAGTGGGAGCACCAAGAGATGGGATCCTCTCAATGCGAACATCGTGCTCAGGGGCAGCCATAGCACATCTCTGAAGCTGTTTTGAAGAGCAATATTCATCTCAGTCTGCTACATTTGGGGCTCTTTGTAAAGATATCACTCTTGCACAAGCATATGAACATATATACTTACTGTGTTATCTGTTTGGCAATTCAGGTAAATTTTTCTTGCTCGTCTAATTCTCAGAATTGGTATCCAAGTTCAAAGCTCAAACCACGTCTTCTCTCTGACATTTTGATATTGACAATCCCCTGGGACTCTAAGAGCCGTTCACCCCTATTAAATTCGTCAATCAGCAAATGCTTTTTGATCTCCTTACTCAGTGAAGCACTGTTCTCCGGAGGAAAAAAAAATGCAAAGTTCCCTGGGGATTGAAAGAAAGGAAGTTCAAATCCAACAGAGCTCAAATCAAGCCCTGCTTCACAGAGGAGGTAGCGCTTGAAATTACCCTGTAAAAAACGAACGAAATTTAATAGAAGTGATGGGGAGGGATCTGCAGGTCCAAGAGGCATTTATCCTCAGATAAAAAGAGCATGAGGTAATCTGGGTTAACTGGAACAAGGGGCATGCGCAGAAAGGTGGGTTGGGGACGTCTACACGGGGCCTTAGATATCAGGGCAATGAATTTGCCTTGAATTTGGTCAACAGTGAGAAGCCATTGAGTTATAAGAATTAGATGGACAGAATTTTAATCCCATTTGATTACTCTCCACAGTCCCTATCATTATATATGGCAGGGGATTATTGCATATTTGTTGATTGATCAGTGAAGTGCCAAAGCCAGCACTGCTGGTGTCTGAATCTTTTGGAGACTTGATTCTCTCCCTCTTTCTTCTCTGCCATTTGGGCAACATTTATTCTGGGAAATGACTCTGGCTTTAAAGACAAAAGAGAAGAAAAACTCCCAGAAAAAACAGAGACCGTCAAAGCAGAGCCATTTTTAAGTGGAATGATTTCTCCCTACCCAAACTTTACCGCGAGGCCCCATTAAGAGCTGCAGAGCCCCAGCATGAAAGAACTATAAATTACAAGGCTCCAGACATCAGGGACAGAGAGCCACAGTTCCCACCGGAGCTGGCTGTGCATTTCTCCTTGCAAAGCATCCAGAGCAGATTGAAATCCTGGCTGAGAAGCTTGTGGAAAGATAGAGCTGAGGCAAAGGGCAAAGGCATTAAATAATATATAGATTTTCACAAAAGATCGTTTCTGCTTAAATAGCTGGCCGCTCATGTTGGTGGCCAGGTTCAGGAAGGACAGGCTACACTGTTGACAGTGGGGGGTGCAGGGCTGATGCAATGGCACAGTGACCATGTTTAATAGGCTTTTAAATGCCCCACATTGAAAGTCAAAATTTCTAGGAGGGCCCTGAGGTCAAGACAATTTCTCTTTGTTTTGTTCATGCACATGGTAACACTTTTCCCTGTTCTAGGATACAATCTAGGATAACTTATACGGTGGTATAAGTTAAAATTCCAGACATGCCCACTTCACCCAGGACACTTTTCTACCTCCAACATCTCAGAAACAAGTTCATCCATGAGATCCCCCAATATGTGAGGGTCCCCATCCTCAGCCTTCTTCAAGAACCCCCTCCCTACCAACCCTTCAGAGCTAGTGCCCTTTCATTGGATGGAACCCTGGCCAGCACAGGGAGAGGAGGGCTGCAGGGAGCACCCATATCAGCTGCATGATTTGATTCAGCCTTTCAAATAATTACCTGCCTGTTCCCCCAAGTCAAACGTTGATTTATGCTGATTGCCAAGTGAGTGGGAAAGAATGATGGCTCACTTTCATTGTAGAACCTTTCCACTTTCACAAGGAGAAAGCAGACAATTTAAAAAGAAAAGCAATTTGTTCTCTACTGTTTGCCTCTTGTGTGTAAATTCCTCTGCCTCATCGTCAAGGACCTACCTTCCAATGCATGGCCCACCACTCGCTGAGTCTACACTCTTCTACCTCCAACACAGCATGCCCACTTCTGTTTCTCTACTCATGATGTTCTCCCCTTCTCTCTGCTTTCCAAATCCATCCCACTTGAGAGCCTGGTCCAGCCCCACCTTTTCTGTGAAACCAACCATATTACTCTTCCCATGAACATTCACAGACTTACCAAAGAAAGGCAGGACACTGTCAGACATTTCTTTTCCTCTCATTGCTTGGGGAAGTTTACAATTTTTATTTCTCTCTAAATTATGCTTTTTTAAAAAAAAATATGTTTTTATTGATTTTTTTTTATGGAGAGGGAGAGAGAGAGAAAAACATTGATGTAACAAAGAAACATTAATTGGTTGCCTGCCTCCCATACACACCCCAACTAGGGACTGAACCAGCAACCGGGACATTGACTGGAAATTAAACCAGCGACCTCTTGTTGCATGGGACGAAGCTCAACCAACTGAGTCACACCAGCCAGGGCTAAATTATAATTTTTTAAAGGGAGAGAAGCCTGCCTTTTTATCTATGCCTTACAGTGAGCACTATGGCTTGCAAAGTGGAAGACCCAATGAACACTTGCTAATAATAAGAAGGATCTATGTGTTTAACTTATTAGCCCACAGAGGCCAGCAGAGAGTTGAGGGGGACATTCAGCTCATTTGAAGAGTTAAGAGCCTGTAAGCTAGCCATCTACTGGCCACCCACCACTCCATATTTTTATTTTTTATTTCATTAGTTGTTGCTATTGTGGCTGTGGCTGTTCCTTCATTCGATGATGATGATGACTGATGATATCATGATGACAACAATGATAATAATGAATACTTATATTTACTGAGCATTTACTAAATACTCAGCCCTGTTTTTAGCGCTTAACCCATACGGTCACATTGCAATCTCAGGAGAAGGTATCATCATTTAATGCAGAGGAAACTAAGGCAAAGAACATTAGCAACCTGCCTGAGATCATTCAGTGGAAAGGACAGAGCTGGGATTTGAATCCAAGCAGTCTGCCTCCAGAGCTGGAGCTCTGAGGGGTGTGGCATTCCTCACACTTCCCTTCACCTTGTTTGTACAGTTCCTAGAATGACAGGGAAGTCATAATGCTTTCCCTGAAGTCATTTGAAATTATTTAGCACTTTATTTTTTTAAGTACTTTCTCCTGCATTAACTCATTTGATCTTAATAAGAGACCTCTGTGGAAGGCAGGCTAAGTGTTTCTATACTTATGAATAGATAGGGAGATGGACGCCCTGCCTGAGAGTACAAAGTAGGTGAGTAGGCCGAAGCCGGTTTGGCTCAGTGGACAGAGCGTCGGCCTGCGGACTCAGGGGTCCCGGGTTCGATTCCGGTCAAGGGCATGTGCCTTGGTTGCGGGCACATCCCCAGTGGGGGGTGTGCAGGAGGCAGCTGATCGATGTTTCTCTCTCATCGATATTTCTAACTCTCTATCCCTCTCTCTTCCTCTCTGTAAAGAATCAATAAAATATATTTTAAAAAAAAAAGTAGGTGAGTAGGGTCAGGAAGTCATGGAAACAGAAACACAGATGCCAGAGGAGAGGAAGAGCCAACATCATACAACCCACCCTTCATTCCATAGCAAAGCAACCGAGCCACCAACAGATGACCCGCTCAGGACGGTGCCACAAACACAACTAGACCTAAATTGTGCGACTTCTCATCATGCTCTTCCATGGCAGCACCTTGGCCCTGAGCATGTTCCCCAAAAATGAACAATAAAAAGGGAGTCCTGGTCAGGTATGTTGGGACCTTCTGCAGGCCTGGTCGGCTTCTTAGAGAGTCACAATTCCCAGGTTTTGAAAAATCATGCAAAAACATGTCATAAAATACTTGACCAAAGAAATTCTTTAATAACTTCCATTAATATCCCTTTGCGGAACTGGTATTCTATGGGAGTCAATGTGGGAAATAAAGCATAACAGTATATTGGGATACATGTGTAAAAATTAATTCTTTTTTTCTGCTCTTGGGGTTAGATGTAAAAAGAAAACAGTGCCCCTTTTTCTTTCTTCTTACCTCTGAAACTCCCCCTCCCACCACCATCACCAAATCTATGCATCACACTCCTCTACCCTGCAATGAAACATACATGAAAAAAACTTCACCCACTCAGATGAAACATAATAGACCATTAGCTCTCTCCAAAGAAGCACCTGCATTCTTGCCTGCATACACACCACATACACACGTATGCCTTGAGTTCTAGTGCTCTTTTAGTTTCTTAGGGCTGTCACATTACTGTCTGTGTAAGTGAGGAACATATCCCCACTGTTCCTTGGATATTAGTTTCGTAAAAAATGTATTAGTCTGGTCAGGCCATCATAACAAAATACCACAGACTGGGTGGCTTAAACAACAGTAATGTGTCTCTCACCTTTCTGGAGGCTGGAGGTCCAAAATCAGGGTGTGGCGAGGGAGGTTTTATTCTGAGGCCTCTTCTCTTGGCGTGCAGGGGGCCACCATCTCACTGTGTGCTCACATGGCCTGTTCTTGGTTCAGTGTAGGCTGCCGGGAGGGGTAGATGTGTGTGTGTGTGTGTGTGTGTGTGTGTGTGTGTGTGTGTGTGTGTGTGAGAGAGAGAGAGAGAGAGAGAGAGAGAGAGAGAGAGAGACCCTTTGAGAGTGAGGCTCTGATGTCTCTTATAAGAACACTAAATCCTGTTGGATCCAGGCTCTACCCTAATGATCTCATTTAGCCTTAATTACTTCCTTAGGGGCCCCATCTCCAAATACAGTCACACTGGGAGGTAGGGCTTTTCAGGGACATAAGACAGATGGAGTTTATAATGATGATAGCAAAGAAGGTCATTTTTAGGGTGACAAGAGAGATCTCAGAGGTAGATCAAATTTTACTTTAAAATCTGAAGAAAAAATCTGCCGTCTCACATCCTTTTCCCAAGTTGTGGGGGATAGGTGAGGATAGGGGGTGTGAAAGAAAGTATTTCAATGAATTGTAACAACTATGTCTGAAAATTCTAATCTCTTATGAGCTGAAGTAAGGTGGCAAATTTATATTAAGATATAAATAACTGACATTCTTTCTCCGAGCACATCTTTATGGCAAGGGAGCCTGGAAACCTGAAGTGGAGTAGGAGTGGGCCTAACTCAGCACGGACACACACCCCATCCCCGTGCATCCAGGGAGCTTGCTGAGGGGGCCAACCACACTCTGGTGGCCAGAGCCCCAGGGGCCACAGCTTCCCCATCTGACCTCTGTGGCCCCCAGGTAGCACTGTGGGCACCCGCAACCTCTCCCCTGGGCTCCAGCCCCACTCACCTGCCAAGAGCAGCAGCCGAGCAGGAGCCAGGAGCCGAGGGAGAGAGGAAAGGGCATGTGGGTTGGAAAGGGCACCGCTCTCCGGGGGGCTGAGGGTGGCCTTCGATGTTCTAAGAAGGACCTCACTGATCACTTTCTTCCTCATTATTTCAGGATTATTGTAATTTCATGCAAACACTCCTTCTTCCCCACGCAGCTTCTGACGGCCACGGTTCTTGTTTGGTGCTGGCCCCCAGCAATGCTAATAAACGGCTTCCGGATCATTTTTATTCATTTTGCACATTTCACTCACAGTACTTCATGTGACTTATGTAGCCCCTGCAGCTCATATTTCTATTTGAATTGCAGGGCAAGTAGTGAGTTTTAACATTCCAACTGCACACACATTCTTCTTTCCCTCGAAATGAAAGATCATTTGAACTTTGAATTGCATTAGCATGACATTTTTCTACTAAATTACCCTGGCTGCACTCAACAGCCTGAAAAGAAACAAACCTCTTTTAACTCTATAGGCTATGTGAGGGAATAAATAGCGGAGGAGACGCCACAGAGAGGAGGAGGGGCAACCCGGCAAGGCCGGGCACTCCCCCTGCCCGGGGAGCCCATCTGTGGTGCTGGCCGGGGACTGGGAGCCATCCGGGTCCCACCCTTGCCAGGCCATGGCCATCGGTCATTAGGATGGATGGGGGAGAAGGTTAACGGTTCCCAGCAGCTGTCGCTTTATAAAAACAATGAGGTGCTGCTTCTCCTATCGCTTTCAGAAAGCAATGCTTGCTTCTTGTATTATAATCGTAGGAAATGTTCATTGTGGGAAATCGGGGAAATAGAAAAAGGGTAAAGAAGAACATGAAAACCACCCATTCTCTTACCGCTTAGACAGAGAAACTACAGCTTTTGGGTGGTATTTTCCAAATCCTTTTGAGGGAGGGATAGAGCCCTATCCAATGGTACATGTACATAGCATAATTTTATTCCCCCCCCCATCAATTTTAAGATATATAAATATATATATTTCTAAGATATAGAATTAAATATATATAAGTATGATTTGAATTATATATATATATGATATGGATCTTCTTTTTACTTGACATTTCTTTTGTGAATATTTTCCCTTTTGAAAAAAAAGTCAGGATTTACAATGGCTGCATTATATTTTATCATAGGAGTATATCGTAATTGATTTAATCATTTCTTTATTGGTATACATTGATGCCACTTCCAAGGTTTGTATTTATAAACAATGTTATGGTAAACATCTTTTTGCACATATCATCTGAAAACTGATATTAGCTACCACTTCTGAAGTACCTACTATGTGCTAACAATAATGATAGACACTTCCCAGAGAATATTATATAGAACATCAATACATCACCGTATAATAGTCATCTATAATAATAAAAGGATAATATGCTAATTAGACCAGACGTCATTCCAGAAGAAGTCAGAGCCAAAGCGAAGCCTCCTGGGTCCCAGGTGTGGGTCCACGGCTGGAGGGAAGCTGGTGCCAGCAGCCGGGGGAAGAAAGGCCTACTCTTGCATGAATTTTCATGCATCGGGCCTCTAGTAATATATAATGTCTTAGCTCACCTAATCTCCCTTAGAGGTAGTCATTATTCTCCACATTTTATAGACAAAAAAATTGAGGCGCAGAGGTGCACTGACAAGTTCAGGGCCATGAGGCAGTAAGGAGCAATTCTGGAATTGGACCCCAGCATTATTTGACCCCCAAGTCCATACTCTTTCACCTGTGCTCTGGGTATTACCATGATGTACTTGCCACTCCCAAGGCCCTTCTCTGAAGATTGCAGGAAAAGGGGTTCAAGGTCACCCCCATAAAACCCCAAGTCTCCCTCAGAAGTCTGTATCCCAGCCCTAACTGGTTTGGCTCAGTGGATAGAGCATCGGCCTGGGGACTCAAGGGTCCCAGGTTCAATTCCAGTCAAGCGCATGTACCTTGGTTGTGGGCACATCCCCAGTAGGGGGTGTGCAGGAGGCAGCTGATCGATGTTTCTCTCTCATCAATGTTTCTAACTTTCTATCCCTCTCCCTTCCTCTCTGTAAAAAAATCAATAATATATATATACATATATATATATATATATATATATATATATATATTTTAAAGTCTGTATCCCAACCAGAATTCCAGAAGCTCAGCAGGAGCTTGAGTTTTGCCTCCATCGAGGGACAAGCATTGGCTTTCAGGAGGCTGGTTGCGGGAGCGGAGAGTCTGCCTTGGACCAGTGCAGACACAGGTCCTCAGCTGCTCACTGTCTACAGCAGGGCCGGTCGGAGCCACCTGGACAGAGACTTCAAACTCGGGTACTTCTGGGTGCAGGGCAAGGGTCTGCACCAAGAGGAAAACAAATGGGAAAAGAAGTGGTATCTTCACATCACCTGGTGCATGGAAGCCCAGTGATGTGCTTGATGTTTTCTGTTTAAGGAGATGGCATGGACCCCCTTGCAGGTTGGCATGTAAGCATATTATTCCTACTGAGTGAGTTGCTGGTGCTAAGCTAGTGTCAGTGGATGCATCACAGTTACCCTGTTAAAGGCGCACAGAAATGTTTACATATGTGAAACTCCACAATAAAGAAGCCATCTCATACTCTCCTCCTCCCCACGGTCTATGCAAGGCAGCCTTGGCCTTCCAGTGGGAGGGAAATGGGACCCACAGGCCCCCTCATCTTCACCACCTCCCAAGGTAAGATCTCAGGGAGCTCCATGGCAGCACAGGCATGTGGTGTAACCACACAGGCACCAGCCAGACACAGCAGGCTGTGCTCCCATAATTCACGGACTCTGTGCAGGGCCCCAGGAGAGCCAACTGTGCCTCAGCCCTGGGTTCGGGCTATTTCAGGGTGCCTCTTTATTCCTCTCCCACACTCTGTGGGATAGGGAGCCACATTTGGCACAGAAACACAAGTTTCACCCAAGCTCCTCCTGAAAGAGCTGCCCCAGTGTTTGCGAGGTCGTGAGAACCAAGCTTGAGCCGGAGCTGGAATCTGCGATGGCACCTTGACACTACTCGCTCTTAGTCACATGGCCTCCTGGTAAGTCGGCAAACTCCTCTGGACCTCATCTTCTTCATCTACAAAATTAACTCATTTAATTAATTTATTTATTTAATTTCACTCATTTATTGACTGCCTGCCATGTTAATAGCAGGTAACATCTATAGAGTGATCACTAAGTGCTGGTACCATGACAAGTGATATTTAAAAGTTGACCAATTAAATAAGAAGATGTCTGCCTTTTGGAGTTTGCTGTATAATTGGAGATAACATTGTGAATAAGTAACCATATCAACCCAGATTTGGGTCAATGTTATTAAGCAAATAAACAAAATGCAATAAGAATAAGAAACATTTATCTTGCAGGAGATATAAAAGGCTCAGCAAAACATCTAACATTAGTACATAAAAAATAAATAATATTGTCATTATTAAGTAGATATCAGCGGGACCTTCCTGTCCCTTGAAATCTGGTTAGAGAAAACTTCAACCTTCAATTCCATTGTATTTAGATGTCTGAAATGTACTTGAAAATGTCTGTAGAATTCCTAAAGGACATTCCTCTACTCCTCCAGCTCTGAGCTCTTGTTCACTCCATTTATGGATCATCCAACATCTCACACAGGCTCTTTCTGTGGCGTTCCATACTGACTCAGGCAGGAAATCCAACCCTGACCTTGGTTTCACTGTAAATAAATAAATGAGTGGCTAACACTCAGGCACAGCCATTTGTGTGTTTAGTAGACTTTACTGAAGGTGCAAGAGAGAGGTTGTACATGGAAGTGAAGCAAAGAATTTAAAATGGAATACTAAGCTTTTTCTCTCTAAGACCTTGCATGGGCCACTTCACTCCATGTACTTCACAGTTTACCGTCAACATTTTTTCAGGAAGAAAACCCTTTTCTCTGTTTTATTGTATTTGCAACTGTTAATGTCTATGTTCTAAGAGTTTCTACTCTAGGCATCTTATCCACCTTCTAGATAAGGCAGCATTCTCCCAAAGAGAAATTCTGCTACAAACTAATTATCTATATATTTTTATTCCTGCTTAATTGTTATTGCCATGATTAGCCTCATTATTAATGTTAGGAATAAGCCTGACATCTGAGGAAAAGGTTTCACAGATGTAGTCTCCATAAATCCATTTCCTTTCAATATGAGGATCCAGGACATCTGAGTTTCTGGGGTGGACCTCCCCAGACACCCACACACAGCATAAAATGAATAACAATGAGGCTATGTCTGCTTCACTGTGGTCCAACACTACACCATGTGTTCTCTCCAACTTCAGCTGCTTAAATAAAGTACCTAAAATTCCAGAGCTTGAGAATCCAGTCTTTCTTCTCTCTACTCTTCCTTATCTCAAAAATTAGATTCCATGAAATATTTGTCCCTGAGAATTTAACAGTAAATCGGTCTAAGACTTAATGAAGCTTTTGAAAGCCCGAGCTCACCGGAATCACTAGGCAGAGTGCAGAAACAGAAATGAGCTCCAGACACACTGAATCCAGGGCCATCAGTGAATTTCACCCAGCAACTGCCTACTGCACTTGTGGGAAATGAATTCTTCCATGTTCTTTAGGAAAACATTCCTTCTCACATCCCAGACCATAAGGCACACATAATAGAGTTCCTTTTCCATGGTCTCAGTGATGGGTTCAGTGACCCAGCTGCTTCATTTGATTCTTATGGAATAGAAGCTCTCCTTCCCACTGGATTTAACCCTGAGAGAATACGAGGCCTGGAACTGCAATCACGAGCTTCCAGAGGCCACCATCTGGAAATAACAAGAAGGAAAAAAAAAAAAAAAGGTTGAAAGAGACCAGGGAGATGCCATCATTTAAGGACTGGATCCAGCCAGACCTACAGCCAGCCAGCCCTCTGCCGGGACTTCTCAATCACTTGAGATAATCAACTTCCTCTTTTGCTTAAAATATTTTGCCCAGGTTATTTTGTACCATGAAAAAGACAAGTAAGTCCTACTGTGTGCACAGATCTGGTGGTAGGTCAGGAATCTGCTGCCTAATCCAGCCCACTCAGTTCTGCTCTTGAGATCCAAGGATGATCATGCAGGGGCTGTTCCTAGGCTGGAACAAGCATCCATGTGTGTTTCAGGGCAGGAATTCAAACCACATTTGCTCCAGGCAAAGAGACAAAAGCAGAAATCTAGGTTCAGAAATAGGCAGAACCTGGTCCCTCACTTGCCACTGAAATGCTTCGATTACACCAAGTCCTTCACCAGACTAGGCCAGTGTCCAGGGCACTGGCTCCTCATCTCACACAGGCTTATGTGCAGATGCCTGAGCCTTAATGCTTCAAGGTGTAGACCTTTAAGCCAATGCTGTAGCCATTACTATGGGGGCAAAGGGAAGAACAGTGATTACTGAACAGAGCTGAAGAAGTCCCAAAATAACCAAAGTGGTGTGACCATTGCTAAGTCCATTGACTTAAAAGATAAATATAAAACATTGATGCTAAACTTTTTCAAGATGTTGCCAATAATACAAATGAAGAGGCTGGGACGGCACCACCACTGCTCTAGACTGGCACGCTGTGTTGCCAAGGAAGGCTTTGAGAAGGTTAGTAAAGGTGCTAATCCAGCGGAATTCAGGAGAGGTGTGATATCAGCTGTTGATGCTATAATTGCTGAATTTGAGAAATAGCCTAAACCTGTAACAACCCCTGAAGAAATAGTTCAGGTTGCTACCAATTCTGCAAATGGAGACCAAAATATTGGCAACATAATTTTCGACCCAATGAAAATGGTTGGAAGAAAGGGTGTCATCATAGTAAAGGATGAAAAAAAAAAAAACACTGAATGATGAATTAGAAACGATTGGCCTCATGAAGTTTGATGGAGGTTATATTTCTTCATACTTTATTAATACAGCAAAAGGTCAGAAATGTAAATCCCAAGATGCCTGTGTTCTATTGAGTGAAAAGAAAATGTCTAGTGTTCAGTCCATTGTACCTGTTCTTGAAACTCCAATGCTCACCATAGGCCCTTGGTCATAATTGCTAAATATATTGATGGAAAAGCTCTAAGTTCACTTGTTTTGAATAAGTTAAAAGTTGGTCTTCGGTTTGTAGCAGTCAGAGCTCCAGGTTTGAGTGATGATAGAAAGAACCAGCTTACAGTCATGGCTATTGCTACTGTGGTGGGAGAAGAAAGATGGACTCTAAGTCTTGAAGATATTCAGCCTTATGGCTCAGGAGAAGTTGGAGAGGTCATTGTGACCAAAGGTGATGCCATGCTCTTGAAAGGAAAGGTGACAAGACTCAAGTTGAAAAACGTATTCAAGAAATCATTGAGCAGTTAGATATCATGACTAGTGACTATGAAAAGGAAAAACTAAATGAACATCTGGCAAAACTCTCAGATGGAGTAGCTGTGCTGAAGGTTGGTGGGACAAGTGATGTTGAAGTGAATGAAAATAAAGGCAGAATCACAGATGCCCTCAATGCTATATGAGCTGCTGTTGAGGAAGGCATTTTTCTGGGAGGGAGTTGTGCCCTGCTCCAGTGCATTCCAGCCTTGGACTCATTACTCCAGCTAATGAAGATCAAAAAATTGATAGAGAAATTATTTAAAAAGCACTCAAAATTCCTGTGGTGACCATTGTGAAGAAGATAGGTGTTGAGGGATCATTGATAGTTGAGAAAATTATGCAAAGTTCCTCAGAAGTTGGTTATGACACTATGCTTGTAGATTTTGTGAATATGGTGGGAAAAAGAATCATTGATTCAACTAAGGTTGTAAGAACTGCTTTATTGGATACTGCTGGAGTGGCCTCTCTGTTAACAACAGCAGAAGTTGTGGTCACAGAAATTCCTGAAGAAGAGAAAGACCCGCCTGGCTGGTGTGGCTCAGCAGTTGAGGGTGACCTAGGAACCAAGAGGTCAACCGGCTTGTTTCCTGGTCAGGGCACATGTCTGGGTTACAGACTCAATCCCCAGTGTGGGTGCATGCAGGATTCAGCCAATCAGTGATGTTCCTCTCTCATTAATGTTTCTATCTCTCTATCCCTCTCCCTTCTTCTCTCTCTAAAAACCAATAAAAAACATATATATTGAAGAAGAAGAAGAAGAAGAAGAAGAAGAAGAAGAAGAAGAAGAAGAAGAAGGAGGAGGAGGAGGAGGAGGAGGAGGAGGAGGAGGAGGAGGAGGAGGAGGAGGAAGACCCTGAATGAGAGGTGGTATGGGAGGTGGCATGTTCTAATCCTAGAATAGTGCTTCTCTATCATTAATGAGAACTATGTGAGGAAGCTCAGGGCAGTGCTCCTCACCTATAACTTCAGAGAAGTCAGTTGAAGAAAATGGCTGAAGAAAAGGATGGTTAATGTTTAAGAAAACCACTAAGCTGGTTTGACTCAGTGGATAGAGCATCAGCCTGTGGGCTAAAGGGTCCCAGGTTTGATTCTGGTCAAGGGCACATACCTTGGTTGCAGGCTTGATTCCTAGCCCTTGTTGGGGTGAGTGCGAGAGGCAACCAATTGATGTGTCTCTCTCACATCAATGTTTCTCTCTCTGTGTCTCTCCCCCTCCCTTCAACTCTCTCTAAAAATCAATGGTGAGGATTAACAAAACAAACACAAAAGAAGCCTTGTCCTGTGTGGCTCAGTGGTTGAGCATCGACCTATGAACCAGGAGGTCATGGTTCGATTCCCTGTCAGGGCACATGCCCAGGTTGTGGGCTCAATTCCCGGTATAGAGTGTGCAGAAAGCAGCTCATCAATGATTCTCTCATCATTGATGTTTCTATCTCTTTCTCTTCCTCTCCCCTCCTCTCTGAAATCAATAAATACATTTTTTAATGAAAATCACTATAACATCAGTTTCTGGTTTCAGTTGATAACATACAATGGTTTGCTGCTGTCATTGTCCATGCCTACAGATAGTTTATTTTGTATTTTTGAATAAAAATACATTTGAACATTCTTTTTTTTTTTCTTTTTTTTATTTTATTGATTTTTTACAGAGAGGAAGAGAGAGAGGATAGAGAGTTAGAAACATTGATGAGAGAGATACATCGATCAGCTGCCTCTTGCACACCCCCTACTGGGGATGTGCCCGCAACCAAGGTACATGCCCTTGACCGGAATCGAACCCGGGACCTTTGAGTCCGCAGGCCGACGCTCTATCCACTGAGCCAAACCGGTTTCGGCTGAACATTCTTGATAACTAAATGCAAGAGCCATGTATCAATGTATTACTTTCAACTTAAATCACTGGGGCATTTTTACTACTATCCTGTTAATATCAGGATTTTAGTGCTTGCCATCGCCTGATGAGAAGTTAAGAAGCAGCTTTTCTGTGGAGAGTAAGAATAATTGCATACAAAGTAGAGTAATACCCAACTATGTGAACTTTGTGTAATAAAAATTTGTTTAAAGTTAAAGAAAAAAGAAATGGGCAGAACCTAGCAATGTGTCCCTTGGTGTTGTTGTTGTTGTTGTGTGTGTGTGTTTTTCCAATGACATTCAAAGGCTTTTACTGAATTTGACCAAATTTCATATAAATTAAATAAAAATATTCCTTCTATTGCATTTGTGACTCTGATCTTTCTAAGCAAAAGATTAGATAATACTATTAACACATGGTGATCCCTGCTATAATATGTGTCAATGTCCATGTGAATGACTAGGTTTGCAGAAGTTTACAGGGTTACTCTGCAGCCCCAGACCCAGGCAAGTCCACTTTGCCATATAGAAAGGCATCAGCTAAGGGTTATTTTGGCAGTTCCCAAGCTAATTATTGAGCGACTCCATATTTACTTTTATCCTAAAACATCACAGAATCTCATTTCTTGATTAAATTGTGGAAAATTTTGGTGTGGTTTACCTTCTATCCATTTCATGTATGACATATCTATGTAATTTTTGTGTTTGCCTTATGTTATAATATTGATGTTCATAGGAAACATAGTGGCCAAATTTGGGGGACATTCCCTTTTAGATGGAATATTATTTTTGGATACTGTATATCATGGTACAATGACCTTATGCTCACAGTTTTTAATCATTTTTAACAACTTTATCCAGGTATAATTAACATGCAATAAAATACACTTATTTAAAATATATGATTTGATAAGTTTTTACATATGGAAGCACCTATGAAACCATCACTTCAATGAAGATAATGAACCTATACATCAAACCCCAAATCGTCCTTCTTACCTGATTGTAATCTAATTCCTCAAACCACTGCCCATCCCTTGCATCCCCAGGCAGCCACTGACCTGCTTTCCTTCACTAAAAATTATTTTGCAGACCTATGGGACAGAACAGAGAACCCAGAAATCCACCCAAGCCATTACGCTCAATTAATATTTGACAAAGGAGGCAAGAGCATTCAATGGAGTCAAGACAGTTTCTTCAATAAATGGTGCTGGGAAATATGGTCAGAGACATGCAAAAAAAATGAAACTAAATCATCAACTTACACCATACACAAAAACAAACTCAAAATGGCTAAAGAACTTAAATGTAAGACGGGAAACCATAAAAATCCTACAAGACTCCATAGGCAGCAAAATAGCAGACATATGTCGTAGCAATATCTTTATCGACACAGCTCCTAGGGCAATGGAGACTAAGGAGAAAATAAAAAAATGGGACTACATCAAAATAAAAAGCTTCTGCACAGCAAAAGAAGCCATCAACAAAACAAGAAAGCCCACTGCATGGGAGAACATATTTGCCAATAATATTTCAGATAAGGATTTAATCTCCAAAATTTACAGAGAACTCATACAACTTAACAAAAGGAAGATAAACGATCCAATCAGAAAATGGGCAAAGGACCTAAATAGACACTTTTCGAAAGAGGACATACAGAAGGCCGAGAGATGTATGAAAACATGCTCAAAGTCACTAATCATCTGAGAGATGCAAATCAAAACAACAATGAGGTACCATCTCACACCTGTCAGAATGGCTATCATCAACAAACGACAAGTGCTGGTGAGGATGTGGAGAAAAAGGAACCCTCATGCACTGCTGGTGGGAATGCAGACTGGTGCAGCCACTGTGGAAGACAGTATGGAGTTTCCTCAAAAAGTTAAAAATGGAACTTTCATTTGACCCAGTAATCCCACTTCTAGGACTATATCCCAAGAAATCAGAAACACCAATTAGAAAGGATATATGCACCCCTATGTTCATAGCAGCACAATTTACAATAGCTAAGATTAGGAAACAGCCTAAGTGTCCATCAGCAGATGAGTGGATTAAAAAACTGTGGTACATCTACCCAGTGGAATACTATGCCGCTCTAAAAAAGAAAGAACTTTTACCATTTGCAACAGCATGGATAGAACTGGAGAGCATTATGCTAAGTGAAATAAGCCAGTCAGAGAAAGATGAATATCACATGATCTCACTCATATGTGGGATATAATGATCAACATAATTTGATGAACAAGAATAGATCCAGAGACAAATGACAGGGGAGTGGGGGTAGAGAGCAACCAAAGGACTTGTGTGCATGCATATTAGCATAACCAATGGACACAGACACTGGGGCAGTGGGGGCTTGCTGGGTGTGGGAATGACTGGCGGGGGCGGAGGGGGGTCAATCGGGGGAAAAGGAGACATATGTAAAACTTTAGACAATAAATAAATAAATTTTTTAAAAATATATAATTGACATATAAAAAAAGATTATTTTGCATTTCTAAAATTATATAGCATACACTCTTTTGTGTCTGGCTTCTTTCACCTGGCACATCACTTTGTGATTTATCCAAGTTGTAGGTTATATCAGAACTGTAATCCTTTTTATTGCTAAATAGTTTTCCATTGAACAGATATACCACAGTTTATTATATTCATTCAGTTTGATGGACAGTTGGGCTGCTTTCAGTTTAGGGCTATGACAAAATAAAGCTGCTATAACTGGTAAGTACAAGTCTCTACATGAACACACGCTTTCATTTCTCTTGGATAAAATCCTAGGGGTGGATTAGGTCATATAGTAGGTGTATGATTGACAGCCGAGCTGCTTTCCTAAGTGGCCATGCTATTTCACATTCCTGGCAGCAGCTGAGCACTCCAGTTCCCCCACGACTTCACCAGCACTTCAGATGGCCCGTCTTTTCCATTCAGGGGTGTCTAATAGGTGTGTAATGAATGGTTTCTCATTGTGCTTCTAATTTGCATTTCTCTCATAAACAATGATGTTAAGCATATTTCCATGTGCTTATTTACCAACAGCGTAGTCTTTGGTGAAGTGCTGTTTAAATTTGGCCATTTTAAAAACTGTTTTTTAATTGAATTTTGAGAATTCTTCATAAATTCTGAAGTCAGGTCCTTTATAAGATTTCTGATTTGTGAATAAATGCCTCTAGTTTATGCTCACCTGCTTACTATCTTAGTATATTTTGAAAGGCAGAAGTTCTAAGTCAAATATATTAAGTTTTTAATTTGATTTATTAGGGTGACATTGGTTGATAACATTATATAGGTTTCAAGAGTACAATTTTACACTACATCATTTGTATTGTATTATGTGTTTACCACCCAAAGTCAAGTCTTCTTCCATCATCATTTACCCCCATAGACCCTCTTTTACCTCCCCCAGTCCCCTTCCCCTCTGGTAATCACCATGCTATTGACTATCTATGAAGTTGTTTTTGTCCTTGCCATGTTATTAACAATATTAAGTATTTCTTTAATGGATCATACATTTTGTATTATAGCTAAGATATCTTTTCCTAATCCATGATCACAAAGATTCTCTTCTATGTTTTCATTGAGAAGTTGTGTAGTTTGGGGGTTCACAGGTATATGATCCATGTTAATTTAATTTTTGTATATGGTGCAAGGGATAAATAGAATTTTCTTGTTATTGTTGTTTTGGGGGATTTTTTGCCTATGGCTATCCATTTATTTCAGCCCAATTTGTTCAAAAGACTATCTTTTCTCCACTAACCAAATTGCCTTTGCAACTTTGTTGAAAATAGATTGACCATATATGTATGGTCTATTTCCAGACTCTCTATTCTGTTCCATTGATATATTTGTCTATCTTTACATGTACACCATATTGTTCTTAATTACTAGAGATTTATAAGTTCAAAGTCAAGTAGTGACAAGTCCTCCAACTTTGTTTTCCTTTTTTCAAAGTTGCTTTAGCCATTGTGATTCCTTTGCATTTTTCTCTAAATTTAAGAATCAGATACATAGGGTGTCCCCCCAAAAAATGTACACACACTCTGAATAATTATAAAGGCAGTGTTTATTAAAGTACATTTCATTTTCAAAATTGAGCTATCATCTGTTACAGTGTTTATACACTTTGGGGGGCAACCTGTATTAAGGGAGCCCAAATCCAGTGGGAAAGGGGGTTTTGACAAAACACAACTTAGCAACTATTGAAGAAATATAAATATTTCATAATTACACCTCAATAAATTAAAATGTCTCAATTAAACTGGATATATGTGTGCTATATGTGTATATTATATATATAGTTCTTTTAAAATAATATGGCAATCAGTAATATAGCAAGCACTATAAACAAGTTTATGCCCCTTGATCATTATTGTTAGCAAGCCAGCTCTCTAAAAACACAACAAAAAAGCCCTGATTTGCAGTATATGTCCATTTTTGTGGTGTAAATCATCCTACCTATTACAGCTGATTTCAAGGGAGTTCAAGAGGTTTGCAAAATGAGCTCTCACAAGCTGGTGTGACCCAGCTCCAGCACACCACTGCCTTTGATCCTTCTCCTAAAAATGAACCCTAAACAAAATAATTTCAACAAGAAAAAAAGCTATAACACAAAATTGTCATTGCATGGTTGCTTATGATAGCAGAAAATATGTCAACAATCTAAATAGTTTGTTTATCCACTTGATGAAATATCATACAGCTATTAAAATAGAAAAAGAATGGAACAATATAGAAAAACATTTGATGTAATGTGAAGAGAAGAAAGAAGAAAGAAAATTTTATGTTCACTAGAATTACATTGATGTAAAATGTGTATGATTATGGTCAAAGTCTTCAGAATACACAAAAATAAAACCTATTACTCTTGTGATAGAGAGTAATTTATTTTTCTGTTGAAAGGGCCTTTAAAGTTGTTATACTAATACATACATTTTTTTAACACAACAAAACAAAATCAGTAGTAGTTGACTTAACCCCATTTCTAAAGATAGATGCATTTGCACATTGGATTAGGCCAACCGAATCCAGGCCAGGGCTGGAGCACTGCTCCAATAGGCATTAAGACATCATTGGAAATCTGGTGGAGAAAGTATTTATCAGAACTCCCACGAAGGAAATATCCATGTAGAAACCTCCATCACCACCACCCCAAGGGGCAGGCTAAAGTAACAACTGACTGTTCAAATGCTTCTAAGAAGGGTGGGTCTGTTTCGCTGTAGGTCTTTGTTTTATCTGACGGGGTCTGAAAATGACTGAGGTATGTGGGTGGGGGGGGAGTGCGGAAGGAGTCCTCCTTAACAGCTCTTTGTTCACTCAGCCTTCAACCTCTTCCCTAAATAATTGCTGAGAAAATATTTAACAATACTGTTTAAAGTTGTGCCAAGTTGTTAGCTTGTCTAAGGCACCCAGGTGTCTCTCTGGCCCTAAACATATTCCACCAATTTCCCTCAATTCCATTCAAATCAGGAAAAGTTAAGTGAGTCCTGATTCGCTGCCAGGCCCTGGCTAAAGTCTGCGGACACAAGGAGGGATGAAGACTCAATTCCCACCTTTGAGAAGCCTGGTATTGTAAGCTAGTTGTGGAGTAAACAACAGGGCATTGGGGTAGGTGCTGCTGCATATGAGAAGCTGACAGGTCCCTTCCTGGAACTTCGCCCAAGGAGCCCAGGGAAGCATGTTGATGGGATCCCCTGATGCCTTCAATGAAGCCTGCTCCAAGTCTATTAACCTCTCAAGCTTTCTTCTCCATCTGGGCTCCCTTTGTCCTCTGCCAGGATCTGGCCATTCCCTGCACGGATTTGTTCCAAGGCAATTCCAGCCTAAAAGGCTGCAGCTTGCTCAGCTCGGCATTAGGTTGACAGACATGCCTGCCAACTGGCAGGGGCTTCCTCTCCCTCCCCGCCCTTATCTGTCTCCTCCAAGCAGAGCAGGTGGCAGAAACCTGGCAATAGGTAGAGGCCACATCGTGTGAAGACCCCAAAGCTTGCCAGAGAAGCCCAGGTGCCTCTTGCCACCAGTGCAATGAGTAGGAAGAGACAGGGAACTGGGGCAGCTTTGTGGCTCCTGGAAGCTCCTGGGGCTCTCTGAATGAAAATAGCTGAAGAGAACACTAATGATTTCCAACACGGAGGAAGAAAGGGCGTGCAGCAATGATCTCGTCTGAAGGTGTTGGATTTCTGAGTTGTGAAGTGGGCTTCCATAGTCCTCTTCTTCCCTCCTGCGACAGGCAGCCCGGCCTAAATCTGGGGTATCTTCCCAGCCCTCCAACAGCCTAGACAACATAAGTTGTGAAAAGGACTCTCTTCCTGAGGATAGGAAATGATGAAGATAACAGTTATTCAACACTAGAAAACAAAACCTTGCCATTTGCGACAGCATGGGTGGACCTAGGGGGTATTATGCTAAGTGAAATAAGTCAGACAAAGAAAGACAAATACCATATGATTTCACTTAAATGTGGAATTTAAAAATATGAATAAATGAACAAAACAAACAAACTCATAGATACAGAGAATATTTTGATGGGTGCCAGGTGAGAGGGAGGTAGGGGGATGGGTGAAAAGAACTAAGGTGTGCAAATTGTCATTTATAAAAAGTCACAGAGATGTAAATTACAGCATAGGGAATATAGTCAATAGTATTGCAATAACTATGGATGGTGTCAGAAGGTACTAGACTTAGGTGATCACTTCATAAAGTATATAAATGTCTAATCCTTATGTAGTACACCTGAAACTAATGTAATATTGTATGTCAACTGTAATTGAAAAATTAAAAATTATTTTTAAAAATAAGTTTAAAAATGTAAACAACAATTTTTAAAAAAACACTAAGAAACAGAGATTGAGTTAAGAGAGTTCCTCTACTTCCTTCTCTGAGGAAAGAGCAAAGAAAGCAAGGACTCTGCAGGTGTGTGGTGAAAATGCAGTGTGTGAGTGGATTGGAGGTTAACAGTGCTATTCAAATACAGTGGAATTGAATGGCTGAATCAAAATCCCTAAAATGTATGCATTGCCCTCAGATACATGCAAAGAAATGTGTATCACCGTCCTGCAACCTCTCTCACCAAGAAAGTTAACCAAACTTTGATTCCTCAGAAAGACTACAGAACATTAGATGCCATGGGTGCATAGAACACTCTGTGGAAACTGATCCTTGTCAAGTCTGAACTACAAGTGAACCAGAATACGGGAAGAATCTGTCCCAACACTTGACAGAAGTTAACTGATGTTGCAAATGGTATGTTGCCTGTGCTGGCACTGAGCTTGGTAAACCAAATGAACTCATTGGGAGGTACTTATAAAACATTCAGTCTTGGGTAAATGGATTTTAATTCTATGGGAGAGAAAGCAAAGCTTGTTTCCATGGAAACTGGCTTTTATCTGTCTAGGTTATCTCAAGTCAGGGACATCAATGCTGATGGTTTTCAATGGCTCTAAACAGTACTACAAATGTGGACATAGTTACTCTCCTAAATACAAGTGGACTTATTTTTACATTTGGGCCATAACACAAGTATTTTATAGCTGCTGTTCAACAAGAAGCAAGGCATTAGCTGGAGGTATACCAATATGTGTTACCTTTTCAAGTGATTATTTATGTTTGACTTCTAAGTCAGGAGTAAAAAGCATTTGACTTCTAAGTTAGGAATTAAATATTATAATAATAACACAACACTTACTGAATTCTTGCTATGTACTATCTGCTTTGCATGCATTCTCTCAATTCATCTTTTTAAATACCCTATGAAATTAGTGCTGTTTTATTCCTCATTTACACAGAGAAAAACTGAGGTTCAACAGTCTACCCAACATTTCACAGCAAGGTGTGGAGTTGCATGAAACTAGAAATCAACTACAATAAAAATACTCAAAAATGTTCAAACACATGGAGGCTAAATAGCATGTTATTATACAATGAATGGGTTACCAATGAGATGAAGGAAGAAATAAAAAACTTCATGAAAATGAACACACAACTACCCAAAATCTATGGGACACAGTGAACGTAGTCCTGATAGGGAAGTCCATAGCACTACAGGTCTACCTCAAGAAGTAAAAAAAAAAACAAAAAACTCATATAAATTATCTAACCCTACAACTAAAAGAATTAGGGAGAGAGTAACACGAAAAGCCCAGAGTAAGTAGAAGAAGAAAGAAAATAATAAAGATCAGAGTGAAAATAAATTTTATTTATATATATATATATATAATTTATAGATATATAAAAGATCAATGAAACCAAGAGCTCGTTCTTTGAAAAGATAAACAAGATTGATGAACCTTTAGCCAGACTCATCAAGAAACAGAGAGGACCCAATAAATAAAATCAGAAATGAAAGAGGCAAAGTAACAATTGAAATCACAGAAATACAAAGGATTATAAGAAAATACGATGAAAAACTATCTGCCAACAAATTGGACAACCTGGGCAAAATGGATAAATTCCTACAAACATGCAATCTTCCAAAGCTCAAACAGGAAGAATCAGAAAACCTGAATAAACCAATAACAGCTGATGAAATTGAAGCAGTAATCAAAAAACTCCCAGCAAACAGAAGTCTTGGACCAGATGGCTTCACAGGTGAGTTTTACCAAACATTCAGAGAACTAACACTCCTCAAACTACTCCAAAAAATTCAACAGTAAAAAAGACTTCCAAGCTCTTTTTATGAGGTCAGCATTATCCTAATTCCAAAACCAGATAAAGATACCACAAAGGAACAAAACTACAGGCCATTATCCCCGATGACCTGTGGGAGCCCCTTCCACGTCCCGCGTGGTTCAGGGTTCCTGTTCAGGGTTCCGTGTTCTGGAGAAGGCCGCACACAAATGAAAAGAGACTGGAAAAGAGTTAATTTGGGAAATTGGGGGGCCAAGTGGGAGTCTACCTCTAGGGGGAGGACTACCACTGCTCTGGCCTTGCTATCCCTTTTATTGAGGCTATGGGAAACACCCACATCCTTTAGGCAGGAAATTCCAATAATAGACAATCAGCAAGAATTTACATATGATTAACAGGTGGAGGTTGCTTTAACTACCAATGTCTCAACTAAACAATGAGTGATTAGCTCCGACCATTCAGAGCAATTAAGGTTGACCAGCCTTCTGGATTCCCTTTTCACATTTCTCTATTAGTGACAATGTTCGGTTTCCGGCAATGACCATAGATATTAAAATCCTCAACAAAATATTAACAAATTGGATCCAGCAATACCTTAAAGAAATCTTACACCATGCCCAAGCGGGATTTATTCCAGGGATGCAAGGCTGGTACAATATTCACAAATCAATAAAAGTGATACATCACACAAACAAAATTAAGGATAAAAATCACATGATCATATCAATAGATGCAGAAAAAGCATTTGATAAAACCCAGCACTCATTTATAATAAAAACTCTCAGCAAAGTGGAAACCATAAAAATCCTAGAAGAAAACATAGGCAGTAAAATCTCAAACATGTCATGTAATGGGATTTTTGCCAATACATCTCCTAGGGCAAGAGAAACAAAGGAAAAATTAAACAAATGGGACTACATCAAACTAAAAAGCTTCTGCACAGCAAAGGACTCTATCATTAAAATGAAAAGGGAACCCACTGTATGTATGGAAGAATATATTCACCAATGATACATCTGATAATGGGTTAATCTCCCATATATTTAATGGGTTAAATATATAAAGAACTCATACACCTCAACAAAAGGAAGATAAACAAATCAACTAAAAAATGGGCAAAGAATAGACACTTCTCCAAAGAAGACATACAGATGGCCAAGAGACATAAGAAAAAAATGCTCAATGTCACTAATCATCAGATAGATGCAAATTACAACGACAAGGAGGTATCAGCTCACACTTGCCAGAATGGCTGCCATCAATAAATCAACAACAAATGCTGGCAAGGATGTGGAGAAAGGGAACTCTAGCACACTGCTGGTGGGAATGCAGACTAGTGCAGCCACTGTGGAAAACAGTAAGGAGTTTCTTCAAAAAATTAAAAATGGAACTGCTGTTTGACCCAGCAATCCCACATCTGGGAATATATCCTAAGAATCCCCAAAACACCACTCAAAAAGAATATATGCACCCCTATGCTCACAGTAGTGTTATTTACAATAGCTAAGATCTGGAAACAGCCCAAGTGCCCATCAGTAGATTTGTAGGTAAGTAGATAAAAAAAAGCTGTGATATATTTACAGAATGGAATACTATGCAGCTATAAAAAAAGAAGGAGCTCTTACCCTTTGTGACAGCATGGATGGACCTGGTGAATATTTATTAAGTTAAGCAAAATAAGCCAGTCAGAGAAAGACAAATATCACATGATCTTACTTATATGTGGAATCTAATAAACAAAATACACTGGCAAACAAGATAGATCCAGAGGCATGGAAGCATGAAACAGACTGACAGATCTCAGAGGGTGGGGGGATGGGAAGAGATCCACCCAAGAACTTATATGCATAAATGCATAGCCCATGGACACAGACAATAGTGTGGTGAAGGCCTGAGGTGGGGCAGGGGCAAAAGGGGGAAATGGGGAACATCTGTACTACTTTCAACAATTTAACAAAAAGACTGCATCTTTAGCAATAAGTCTGGCCCTAACAGTCACAGATATCTCATTCTCTTTCTCCCTCTCTACCAGCTTGAGAAGTATTTATTCAATTAAGGAACAGAGAGGCACCTTGTCCCTGGGTCAAATGAAAAGGTCTTTTTGCCCCAAAGCCTCTGTGCACCAGCCTCACTGCAGGCTCAACCCCATACCGGCCCACTCTCCGCCCAGCGTCCACCTGGCACCATGGCCTCTTTCCCTGACTACTTCCAGGCCCAGGTGCTTGCTCTCTGCCCAGCACAAATGATTTAGACTCAGGAGAGCAGCTTCCGTAATTGGCCTGAGCAGCACACCACCTGCGGCCCCAGTATTTTTTGTTCTCCCTCCCACACACCCCTGCTTTTTCAGGCCTGGAGTTTGGAAGAGGTTTCTGAACCACCCCTTAGCGTGCTGCAAGGCCCAGGAGCTGGAGGGAGCAGGGGGCACAGGCAGTGGTCAACTCTTTCCCCCTCTCCCCAGCCATGTGCTGCTGCTCCTGCCCCCCTCTCCCTTCATCACCTCTGAAACTCCAATTGGGCTGTTAGCCCCTACTCACCTCCCTTGCCAGCCCCACTTCCCTCCCCCACTCCATACTTCTTCCTCATTTATAAGAATTTCCATCTGAAAGGAAATTTTTTCTTCTTTAAAAAAAAAAATCTCCTGAGCTGGGAACACCGCGGATTGTAACTATAGTGAGGCATCAATCAAGCCTCAATAATTGCACAGCACAGGGTTTCCTGTTAGGGCTGAGCTACCTGCCAGAAAATGGCAGCAATCAGGCTATTGGCAGCAGACAATCAGGCATCATTTGTAATTCTTTATAGCTGCATGTTTTCTGTCCGGGAATTGGATGCTAATCAATCAGTTGTCATGGCAACCCAGCACCCCACCGTTATCAATACAGGAAAAAGATGGGAGAAATGATGAGGGCAGTGAGTGCCATAATTCCTGGAAGGGAGTGCCAGGTGACCCCAGTAGGTGCCAACCCCTGAGAAGCAGGACCAAGAAAGACCTAGAGCCCCCAAGGGGAAAACATCATAGCTGGTCCAGGGAAAAGCTGTTGTCTTAGTCAATGAGTAGAAGCAGGTGGGTAATTTGGAGGTCACCTCATTGTCCTTGGATACCAGTTGAGCTTCCAGGGGCAGGCAATAAGTAAACAGTTTAAGAAAAGAGACAAGCACTAGTGATGGAGGCGAAAGGGAGATCAATTATCCAGTCAGCCAGCAAATGTTTATGGCGTACCCAATACGTGTGAGGCCCTTCACGTGGCAAATACTTACTGTCTGGTCTCAGCCATCCAACATGGACAGCAAAAGCCAACCAGGACCCACAGCAGCATTCGATGTGCCAGAGGAGTGGTACCATCTCCGTGTGACACTGTTAAGAGAGATCAGCCATGTGACCCAGCATGATGAAGGTGATGGATCAAAACCACATGCCAGGACTGAGCTAAACATGCTTGCCTACTTGTGTTAAATTCCAACAGCAAGGCAAAGTGGGTTTCATCATTTCTAATTTTCTAATTCACAGCTGAGGAAACCAGCATAGAATGGTTGAATAAGCTGTCTAACATCACACAGCTAGGAAAGGCCGGGACAAGGCTGCCCTTAAATCGTGGCCCTAATTTTTACCCAACACCATCTGTACAGTGGCTGCTCTGCAGCTGAGGGCTTGGGAGGGTCATATTCATTCAGACTCTCAGGCCCTGAAAACCACACAGCCCGTCTAAAGACAAGATTTAACGTAAGACAGATTTATGACTGGCCTTGCCAGTGATTCAGAACCATCCCCCAGAGATATCAGTTCAGCTCAGGGTGACTCTAGAAAATTCATTTTATCTCTGTGTCCTCAATTTCCTTCTCTATGAAATGTTCAGATATTTTCTATATAATGTTCACAGGAGACAGTGTATGTGGATGCTACTCCTGGCCCAGAGTAGCTTCTCTATTCCTTCTTTCCTTCCTTAACTCTACAGAGGTTCTCTAGATCTAGTCTGCACAGACAAGCAGTTTCCTTGAGTGGGTTAAGAGTCCGTTCTAGAAAGCTTTCTAAGCGTTCCAAAATGCAATCAGAAGAAGCTGAGAACGTGTTGGCTTCTACATCCTTCGCCTCAGGCTTCTCCAGAGAAACAGAGCCAGTAGGAGATTTATGTGAAGAAATATAAAGAATTGGCTCGTGCAATTATAAAGGCTGGCAAGCCCCAGGATGGAAATGCAGGAGAGCCAGTGGGGTGACTCAGGCCAAGGCCAAAGGCCTGAGGACCAGGAGCACTGAGCAAAGTTGCAGCTCAAGCAACGAGGCAGGAAGGGCCGAATTCCTTCTTCCTCCCCCTTTTGTTCTAAACAGGCTCTCAGCAGATTGGGAGATGCCCACCCACAATGGGGAGGACCATCCACCTCACTGAGTCCACCCATACAAAAGCTACTTCCATCTGTAGACACCCTCACAGACATACCCGGAAATAATGTTCAGCCAGATATCTCTGCACTCTGTGATCCCATCACTTAAAATCTGCATCACAGGCCTCATAGACCTCCCCCATCTGACTTTTTGGGAGGCTTTGAAAGATAAAGTCAAAAGGTCCCGCCCTCCCCAGGAGAAGCCCCTAAACCCCAGCTCCAAGTCCACCTCACCTCTGTCAGGACAATACATTGTGATGAGATTTGGGTTCGTCAGACAATTCCTGGTAGGACACTATGGCATTACCAAAATGACACATGAAGTTCTGTGAGTGTGAACCTAGTTACCAACCAGTTAACTTACCAAACTGTTCTTATTAAAGTCATTGCATACTTTAAACTTGCTTTTTTTTTTTTAACCCAGATGATATCCAGGCATATGTTAGGACACACAACTTTCTTGCCACACTCAGTGAGCTTTGGTTCAAACGTTTTCTGGCCTGAGAAGGGGCTTTCAAACGCAGTATGGAGGGAAAAGTATAAGCCTCGGGTTCCCTTTCTGTTCCTTCCACTAACCACGAGCGTAACCTTATGCCGGTGACTCCCTCTCTGAGCCTCAGCACCATCTGTGGATAAAGGAGCAGCATTTTCAAGGTGTCTTCCTTGGAGAACCTACGTTTTCATGTACAATGTTAGCAGATGTGCACTTACACTCACACAAAATAGGTAATTGGGAGAGGATGCTTTCAGCAGTGAAATGGTCAAAAACAAGTTTGAGAGCCCTAGCTGGTTTGGCTCAGTGGATAGAGCGTCATCCTGCAGACTGAAGGGTCCTGGGTTTGATTCTGGTCAAGGGTACATGCCCAGGTTGCAGGCTCGATCCTCAGTAGGGAGCGTGCAGGAGGCAGCCTATCAATGATTCTCTCATTGATATTTCTCTCTTCCCTCTCCCTTCCTCTATGAAATCAATAAGGATATATTAAAAAAAAAAAAAAAAGGCAAGTTTGAGAAACATTGCTTGAAGCCACGTTTTTAGGTTTCCTTCCTGGATGGATTTCTGGAGCTTGCAGGAGGCTATTGGAAGAGGGGAATCTAATGCTGCACTTACCATGTTTAACCCCCATTTTTTGTTTGTTTGGCTTTTTTGTTTGTTTGTTTCTGACACTGAGCATCTCTAAAGGCTTGTGTTCCAAGAATTAAACCTGAGAAAACACTGACGTAAAGGCTCTCTGAGCACTGTTTGCTCTGACAACAGCTGGAAAAAACCTGGTGTCCACTGCTTGCTGTGGCCAACCTCCTCCCCTCCGGGAAAGCTAGGCCTTACAGAGCACACGGCAGATCCCTGAGCGTTGGCGTGGAAAATTTCCAACACGTTTGATCAAATGCAAAAAGCAAGACACAGACTTTATGAAACGGCCCCTTTGTGTGTGTGAGCCCAAGTGCAGGTGGGGCTGAGTTGGTGCAAGGCTATATGTACACGCATGGCTGTGTGTAGACACTTTCTCACCATGTGCATAAGAAACTCTTTCCAGCAGATTCCTTGTGGCGTGGCACTGAGGGTGGAGATCAAGCGCATTTTTACTTTCCATTTTATACCATTAACTACTGTTGGAATTTTTTTTTACCAGGCCATGTATCATTTTTATAATTTAAAAAAAACTAACTTTTAAAAAATATGTTTTTATTGATTGTAGAGATAAAAGAAGGGAGAGGGAGAGAGAGATAGAATCATCCATCGGCTGTCTCCTTCATGCCTCCTACAGGGGATCGAGTCCACAACCTGGATATGTGCCCTGACCGGGGATCGAACCAGCAACCTCTTGGTGCATGGGAAAACACTCAGTCCACTGAGGCACACTGGCCAGGCATAAAAATACTAAATTTTAAAAAGCTATTTAGAAACCCTTTCAGCTCAACTTTTATAATTTTGTGGTTTCTTGAGCCCCACATTGAGGCTAATTTAAGCCTGTCTTGCTGATGAGAAGTGGTCAAAGCTTTACACCCTGGGGTCCTCTGGATGCCGACTCTTTTGTATTCTCCAGCCTGAGTCTGCAGGCAGAGCTGGGTGGATGGATCCCCTGAGGAGTAACCAGCCCCTCTCCTTGGCATCCCACACCTGGGGGCTGCATCTGGGTCTCCGGACGGCCAAAGAACCCAGCCACGGGGGCGAATATAGAACTTGGAGTCCCATTGTAGGCAAACATTAACAGGCAAACCATAATTAAGCACAGAATCCTAGAATCCAAAAACATCCGAGCTGGAAACATCATTCGACAGAGGAGAAATCTGAAACTCCAAGGAGTGACATGGAAGACCACACCCACTCATCTCAAATCGGGGACTCCTGCTCCTGAGTCTGGGAGAATTGCCACCATGCGGCATTTCTCTCCAAAACAGAGGGGACACGCCCCCACTGAGCTGCCCACATAGAGACAGGGGGACATTCCCCACTTCCAGAATGACCAAAGCTAGACATGAGGGGCTGGAGAAACAAAACCCAACCAGAAAAGGCAGGGCCCAAAATGCAGGCAAGGCAAAGCTGTTTAGCTAATCCAGCTCACATTGAAAATCTTGGGGGAAGGGCATGGAGGAAGAGTAAAGAAACAGAAGCAGACACAAAACAAAGATCAACACGAACTTGCACCCACTGCTAAAGGAAACCGGGGAGGAGGATTTCGCCAGCTGCTTTTGGTATCTGCTCTGCATACTGGGAGGGATTAACTTGTCCACAAGTTGTACGTGTTGTAAACCTATGGTAACGGCAGCACAAGGAGAGTGTAGTGTGTGAGCTTTTCCACCTGCGTCGCCAACGTGGGAAGGTCTCCTCTCCCCACCAGAACTGCTGCGTAGTGGGAAGCGGTCATGGACGTCTAGAGAAAGCACCGACTGCCTCCCTGGGGGCCTGACCAAACGGAATGTGCTGCACTCCACTGAGACTTTTCAGTGTTTTGTTTATTTGTTTTTGCGTTCAGAAAAGACGTCCTTTTTCCGAGTTCTTACACAGAGAGGCCCTCGCACCCGCTGAGGTATAATGGGCTCTTGGTTTCCCATCCCCACCTTTATTCTCCACACACGTTTGCAGAGCTCTCTGAGGTCTGTCTGAGAGATGCGTCCCGCCCGGGGACAGTGGTTGCTTCTGGAAGGAGGAGGAGGATCTGGGGGAAGAGGTAGTGTGAAAAGGTAGAGGATTTTCTCTTTTAACTCCATATACTTTTGAATCACTCCATCTCTTTTCTTTTTTTTGTTTTTGTTTGTGTTTTTTTTTACAAGTAAGTAGTTTATACAACAACCAGTTTGTTATTTTTGTACCAAGCAAACAGAAGAGTAAACAGGAGAAATCAGCATCCTGACCCTTGTCCCCTCCTTGGATAGAGCCCAAGGGCATTTGGGCTGTAATTATTGCTTTTCTACAGATGAGAAAGCTGATTCCTAGAGAATGAACAGACTTGGCCAAGGCCACGCAGGGAGCGAGTGGTAGGGCAAGCGTGTGAACTTGGGTGTTCTGATTCCCAGGCCCCACACCCTCCACGTGGCCACCAGGGCCCCTGGCCAAATGCTGCCCATCGGAGTGCCCAGCTCAGCACGTCACTCAGTCGGTCTGCTTATCTGCCTACCTGTCTGTCTCTCTTTCTTTTTCTCACTATCATTATACCTGCTCCTCGCAATCTCTGCTCCCTTCTAATTTGCTATTTCTCATGTACCATGAGCTGGAAAGTCAAACACCAACCCTCGATGCCATGGAAGAAGAGGAAAAAGGGTCCTTCTCTGTGCAGGACCAAGACTCTCCCTCTGCGAGAGGCATGAATGAACCTTAGCCCATGTGCGCTGGGACGACCCTGCCTGCTCTGAAACCCCTTCCCTTGCTTCCTCATTTCTGCCATGTTCCAAGTACCTGGCGTAAAGTCGATGATGTGCATAGAGTCTGTCCATCTGCAGCCAGAATGCTAAAAGCAAGCTGAGCTAAGAACGTATTGCTTTTGTGATGATCTTAGTTGGTGTAAGGGAGTGAAGAATGAAGGGAGGTGAGGAGACGAGGTTTGGAGAAACTTTGCTTCCAAGATTCAACCATAAGAATAGAGGTGGCATTCCTGAGAGCCACAGGCAGGTGGCATCGGTGTATATGTTGGGGGGGGGGGGGACTCTAGTGTTCTCTCCCTGTAACCTTCATCAGACCCCTAGGCTACCCCTATCCAACATACAATCCAAGTACAAGCAATGTGCCTGCTATAAAACATATTTTCTAGAAAAGATCTCTCACTCTCCCTTGGAAACATCGCCACCCCTAAGTCCTTCCTGCATAAAAATTCTGGGGTCGCCAGCATCCAGGAAACCTGCTGGTCAGCCCTGGCTTCCCGGGCACGCTTGGATAGCATCCTCCCCAGTGACAAGTCATGATCAGGACACCGTGACCCATCAAAGATCCCAGAGGCTTCCCAGTGCTGGAGGGAAGCCATTCCCTGACTTGCACACCCGGCACCAGCCTGCGGAGCCCAGGCCCCAGTGCGTAAGCACCAGAGCTTATGGAAGTCCATCCACCCTTCTGTGGCCCCGGGCTCCGATCTGACATCAGCACACACGCCCAAACTCCCACATGTCCTTCCACCTGGCCGGCCACCTAGAAGGAAGAAGAGACGATCCCCCGGGCTGCCGTGAGATATTCACAAGGGGCAGGACAGAGAGGAGAATGCCTGTGTGCTGCTCAGTTAAAAAATAAAATAAAAGGACCCATCAGGCTGGCAATAAGCATCCCTGTGAAGAGATATGAGCGACACTAAAGCCATCACGCTGGGAAAAGGAGTGATCGCTCACATCTTCTCCCGCTCTCCCTACCGGTCGCAGGAGCCGCAGACACACACGGTGATTCACCCTGCCTTCAGCGGGGGCTGGTCGGGCAGAGAAAGGAACGGGCAGCGATGGCTTTCTTTCGGTTCCGGCAGGCCCGCTGGCCCTCGCAATGCACCTAGCCCTGCATTGGGCGGTGTGGCACGGGGGTCCCCAAGCCGAGGAGCTCAGAAATGCCCAGGGAACAAAGACACAGCCTAGCGCTCTGCTCAGACCTGCAGAATCAGAACCAGACGTCTGTGGTGGCTTTTAGGCCCCTGGGTGGTTCGGTTGCAGCTTGTCCAGGGCTGGCATGTAGAAACTGCTGCAGGGGGGACGACAATAGAGGCTACGGTACAGTTTGTGCTTACAGAACTTATGAGCAAAGATAAGACTCAGTCATGGGAGGCAGATTTAATTATTCCCCCATCTGCGTTCAAATAGTGCCTTTATACGTGTCTCTATTACGTCATTTGCTTCCTTGGGTGGGAAATGCTCATTAGTCTCTCTCCTTTACAAGCATCCTGTGAACTATTTTGAGGGAGGGGCTGTGTTTATTCACCTTGGATACACTCTTCACACCCTCATCTAACCACTCACTCATTCCTTCACCTCAGCAAACGCTGAGTCTCTGGGTGCCAGACCCTGTCCGAGGTGCTGGCAGCTCTGCAGGAAACAAGGCTGGGAGAGCCCGGCTTTCCTGGAACTGCATTCCAGAGGAGGTGATGGGCAAGGGGGGAGGTGTCACAATGAAAGAAACCGCTGGATGGATAAGACCAGTGCTACAAAGGAAAGAACACAGCGTCATGGGGAAAGCCGAACCATGAGTCCAAGAGGCAACATTTCAAATAAGGTGAGTGGAGGCCCAGCCAGTGTGGCTCAGTGATTGAGGGCTGACCCATTCACCAAGAGGTCACCTGTCTGATTCCCAGTCAGGGCACATGCCCGGGTTGTGCAAGGGGCAGCCGATGGATGTTTCTATCTCTCTCTCTCTCCCTCTTCCTTCCTCTCTCTGAAATCAATAAAAGTAAATAAATATTTTAAAATAAATAAATAATACGTAAGTAATAAAATAAGGTCAGCGGAGGCTTCTCTAAGTCGATGACATTTGAGCTAAACCCCAAATGAAGATGACGCAGAATTAGTGGCATGCACATCTGGAAAGAGCATCCCAGGCAGAAGCAGCAGTGACCAGGCTCAGGGGCTGGCAGGCGCTGGCACGCATGGAAGGAAGGCGAGGAGGCTGAGCCCAGGACAGACGGGAGGGAAGCAGAGCGGCCACTGGGGAGAAGGGCAGAGGCCAAACAACAAGCAGCCATAGGAACCAGCGGCGGCGGAGGGGGGAGGGGGGGCACTACTTTATTTCCTACTTCTACCTGATTCTGAGTGTGATTGAACACCACCAGGAGGTTCTAGCCAAGGTGATTAACCACAATAATGTGATCTCCTCCTTTAACACTCACTCTGTTTCATGAACGAATTGCATGGGGACAGGAATGGGAGTGGCAGGCCAGTGAGAAGACTATTTTGGAAGTCCAGACAGGAGATAGAGGAGTGGAGAGTGAGGAGTGGATGGGGTGGAGGGGTGGAGGGGTGGAGGAATGGCTGGGTATAGCACACAGTTTGGAAGCATCTCAGCCCACTTGATAGGTTGGTTGTGGGGGTGAGAGAAAAGAGTCAGGGCAACTCTAGACTAATGAATGAGCCAACACCTGGAACAGAATAACAAGCACTCAGTGATGATTGCAGAACAATGGGGAAAATGAGGGTAAACAACTCAACATCGGCATCTGGAGCACAACTGCACACCAACCCGCCTGGTGCAGGCAGAGTGCTCTGGACCATCAGGAAAGCTGTCAGTGTGGATTCAAGTGCTCTAAGAGGTGGGATTTGAAACTGGACTCAAAAGATGGGTAGTATTGAGCCAGAGAAGTGAACATGAAGGGTGCTTCTAGGCTAGAACATAAAACTAAGCCTGCCTGGATTTTAAATTTCTTTTTCTTTTTTTTAATTCTGGTGTATTTTTCCGTGGTGGGAGTCTGGGGTGGGGAGTGTAGAGACAAGCGGAGGCTGCAGATACAGTTGTTTGGATTGAAAACAGGAGCAGAATGTAAAGGATCTTGAAAACCAGGCAGTAGTTTGGATGCAAAAGCCCCAGAGACCCATCCAGGTTCTTGTCTAGGGTTGCGGCACGCCAGCAGCGGGTGATTTATGTCCTGAATGTGGATGGTCTGGGGCTGGAGGTGGGGGCCACAGCCTGGTGAGACGGCAGATCGGATAGAATTACAGCCTTCCACCTGCTACAGACATTCACCAAACTGCCCCTCTCTGGAAGACAAACAAATAACAAAAACATGATGCCCCGGCTTGGGCCCCAACGCAGGAGAAACATAGCCATGCCAGGGGCTCCTGGAGCCGCGAGAGGGGACAGGAGGAGAAGGGGGGCAGGTGCACAGCGGGGGAAAGTAGGTGAGCCCCACACAATAAAGAGCCCTTGGCCCGGCTGGTGTGGGTCAGTGGTTGAGTGTCAGCCCATGAACCAGGAGGTCACAGTTCCATTCCCCATCAGGGCACATGCCCAGGTTTCGGGCTCGATCCCCAGTAGGGGGCAGGAGGCAGCCGATCCATGATTCTCTCTCATCATTGATGTTTCTGTCACTCTTTTCCTCTCCCTTCCTCGTTCTGAAATCAATAACAACTTTTTTTTTTTTAAAGAGCCCTTGAACAGGACACAAGAGCCTTCAGCTGCAGGTGGCTGGGTGCCCTCCCTAGACCAACCTGTGTGTTTTCCATCTCCTTCAGATTCCAAATTGAAGTCAAGTTCTTTGTCTTCCCCGGGGCATTTGCAGCAGCCACAAGGAGAACGGAGACTTACAGATCAGCTATACCCCGACCATAGCCTCAGACTGTGCAGGCAATACGACATGCTTAGCAGAGAGCAGAGTGGGGACAGGTGAGTCCTTTTCCTTTGACATTCAAGATGCTGCCAGGACGGGCCCTTTCCCGTCATCTACATGTAGGAGGAACAGAAAGGGCAGTGGACTCCGGAGCAGGTCTCCCCAATGGAAAGGAAAGGGCAGAATGGGAGGGGCGGCGGCAGCCTCTGCTGGGAACTCGCCGTCTTACTTGGCTGACTTCTCCAGCCCAGGACGTGGGGGAAGCAGGCCCGGCAGCCAGTCGGCAGCAATAAAAAGCTCGATTCCGCTGAAGGGGCTGGAATGGTTCTAAATGATCACCATCTGCTCAGGGGCCCAGTGGAGCCTGGCGGGTCGGAATGATTCATGGTCGGGCCGCACCCGGGCTGCCGGGCTGGTTCGCGGAGCAGGCAGTCCTGTGGTGAGACGCAGATGGCAGCTTCCTCTCCCCTATTTGTGTTTGAACCATGACAACCAGTGTCAAGTATGCAGTCGCTGGACAAAGAGCCAGGGACCTGGCATGTTCCTTCTCTCCCCACACGCTTTGCCCGTACGGTGCTGCAACCCAAGAATGCCACACGTACACAAACACACCATCAATCATTCAACAACGTATTGAGCATCTCCTATGTGTCAGGCATGATGCTAGGGTTTAGGGACACAAAAATGAGTATGTCAGGGTCCCTGCCCTCCAGAGGAAGACAGCTAGGTACACAGTTCCAACTTCTTACAATACGGTCGCATGGTTACCGAGAGAGGTTGGGACGGTTAGAGAAGTTTTACCAAATATGACATATCTATGCTGTAGCTTGAAGGAAGGACTTTCCCAATAAAAAAATAAAAAGTGGTGACAAAGACATTTCCAGAAGAAGCAACAGCACGTGAGGGCTACAGCATCTTGAAAGAGTTGAAGGAAAGGCCCAGGAATGACCATGGCCGGCAGCAATGCAGAGAAGATAAACGTGGCCAGTCAGTGGGGGGCGGATTATGAAAGGCCTTTAGGGGTCTGGGTACCTGAGCAACCAGCAGGGCATTAGGAACAAATAGATGGTGACATCTGGTGACTAAGGAAGGACCTAGAAATGCCTAGTCATATCCATCAGGTCACATGTCCCCCCTCCCCGCCTTGACATTTTCAAGGGAGTTTGCACACAAGTGGCATGACCATTGGCTGTCAAGCCCTATGTTACCCTGATCCAGGACTCACCAGGAGAAGTCTGACTGGAACGTGTGCGTTAGGCTCAAAAACCTGTGTGCAGCCTTCTTTTCTCTCTGGACCAAACATAGGGGCAGGTCTGCCGAAACAGCAAGAGGGAAAGAAGGCTAGTGTGCCTGAACCCTCCCACTTGCAGGCTTGTTTCGAAAGAGCTGTGGACAGGTCGCCCTCTGGAGGCAGGAGACAGGAGAGCAGCCGACCTGCTGCGGAGGACTTCAGCCAGCGGACCAAGCAAACTGCACATTATCCCATGTCCCACGTCACAGGTGATATTCCGCCCGCAGTTTTTCCCTGGGATCTGTCAGTGTGGTCTCGGAAAGAATCCTAGATAGAAGCAGGGCTCTTGCTTCAGCTCGGGCACCTGGGGTCCCTTTCACTGGGTTGAGTGTGGTTCCTTCCACAGGTTGGATAATGTGAATTAATCCAACCCCCAGCTTTCGGGTGTCCCACTGTTCCCAATCGCCAAAGGATGGATAAGATGCACACAATATCACTGCACCCAGCACCCAACAGCTTGGTGTATCAGGACAACAGCTTCAAAATACAGAAGACAGAACTAAAGCATGAGCATTTTCCAAACAAAAGCTAAATCCCAGTCTGAAATATAGCAGTGGCAAATACCTAGGCAAGGAGAAAAAAACAGAATCCTAAACTAATGTGGGAGAAACTTGCTATTGAGCTGACTTGTGCCACCATATGCAAATCTTACAGAAACTCAGAGTATTAATGGGCCTGAGGCAGAAGACAAAGAGGCCATCCACGGTAGTGACCTTTCGCTCAGTGACCTGGCCCACTAGCGCTGGGAGGGTGGGGTTGGGTGAAGGGTGGGGAGGGACTGTGAGAGCACATTGACTGAGGAGACTAGCAATTCTCAAGAGCATCTCCAGAGGCCAAGTGAGAACACTGTCCTCAAGCCATCCGGTCTCAAGCTTCACTTCCCCAACTGCTGTCTAAGCACCTCTTCTCTCTCCAGGTCTCCTGCTGCAGCAAGGCTTCATTTAATAATAATACAATAATATAACCAGTCAAACACCCCTTCGTATAAAATTTTCCTAGAGCCTCCCCGCTATGAATAGACTCTTCCCCCTGAGAGCTCCTCCAGCCCGTCCTTGTGCCGCTCTTGTAACTGTATGTGTGCATAACTTCTTTCTCCTCTTAGAACATGATAAAGTCCTTGAGATTAGAACAATGAAAATTGGGATTTTTTTTCTTCTTTATATTGGAAAGAAACTCCGCACAGTACTCCCGTGGAGTCCAGGGTCATATTCAGAACTCACACTGTTCTTGATCTTGCCCCAACCAACCCCGGGGCAAGAGAGCTGGCAGAGCCAGTACACGCAGGCAGAGCAGGACTCTGCCTGGGTGGCAGTTTTGGGGAATGCCCGGAATTTCCCAATTGTGCTCCAAACCCCCCACCCTAAAATTCTACCATTAATAATGTATTCCAGCCCTAGCTGGTTTGGCTCAGTGGGTAGAGGGTAGGCCTGCAGACTGAAAGGGTCTTGGGTTCAATTCTGGTCAATGGGCATGTACCTCGGTTGCAGGCTCATGCAGGAGGCAACCAATCAATGCACTTCTCTCACATCGCTATTTCTCTCTGTCTTTCTCTCTCCCACTCTCTCTAAAAATCAATGGGAAAATATCCTCAGATGAGGATTTTAAAATGAACAGTGTTAAAAAATGTTTAAAAAATAATAATAATATATTCCAGGTCTTTGATGTTTCTCTTTTCCACAGATGCCTTTTTAAATTTTTTTTAATGATTACTTTTTTTAATATATTTTATTGATTTTTTATTTTTTTATTTTTTTTATTTTTTATTTTTTTACAGAGAAGAAGGGAGAGGGATAGACAGTTAGAAACATCGATCAGCTGCCTCCTGCACACTCCCTACTGGGTATGTGCCTGCAACCAAGGTACATGCCCTTAACCGGAATCGAACCTGGGACCCTTCAGTCCGCAGGTCGACACTCTAGCCACTGAGCCAAACCGGTTAGGGCTAAATTTTTTAATTTATTGATTTGAGATAGAGAGAGAGAGAGGAAAGGAGAGAGAGAAACATTGATTTTGTTGTTTCACTTATCTATGGATTCATCTGTTGCTTCTTGTATGTGCCCTCACCAGAGATCAAACCCACAACTTTGGTGTATCAGATCAGCTCTCTAACCCACTGAGCGACCCCAGCCAGGGCCCTGCATGTCTCTCTTGAATAAACTCTAAATATCCCATAGAAGGAGAACATCGTAAGTTCTAACACAACAAGGAAGTCACTGGCCATCAGGTGTAAGCCAAGTTTCACAGGAGTGTGACAGGGTGAGCATGTCAAGGACCAGACACTCAGGCAGGGACCCGAGAGTGTAAGCCTCCATGAGGGTAGGGCTTGTTTGTTTCGTTTACCTCTGTAACCCCAGCACCCATTATGGAACACAGAAGGTGCTCAATAATGTTTGTTGAAGGTAATGAATGAGTAAATGAGTGAGAAGTCCAGAAGACATCAGAGGCCGGAAAGCAAATTCCCTGGAGGCAGATTGATTCCTTGTTCTTCTTGTATGATCCCCGTGGTGTCTTGGACAGCCTAAAAAGTGCCCCGGAAATTCACTGGAACTAACGTATCTGCAGTTTTTCTAGTGGCTCTGGGCCTGGCCCAGGAAGAGCCCGCCCTGGCAGTCAAAAATGGGTCTCACCACCAGGGGGCAATGCAGACCAAACACCAGGGTTTTCTTGTGGAAACCCCTGGTGGCTGATTGACAGCAGGGGGCCCCCACGTGCCAGTTTGGACGATTAAATACAGCACCCCCTCCATGTACACTCATTAAATCAAAACCTCCCATATAAGCAGCTTTGTTTCTCAGACCTAAAGCAGGGACAATCGCTAAAAAGCCACGCTGAAAGCCACGCAATCAACAAAAACAGTGGCCTGTATCGGGGGGAAAAGGAAGAAGAAAAAGAAAGCTGTGGTGGGCACTGGTTCAGGGTTAGGAACATCCCTTACGATATTTTTCTAAGCACTGAGGTCTGACCCCTGAGGAACCTGAAGCATCTTATGGATGATTCATATTTAATTGATCATTAATATTCAAGGAGTCGTGCCTAACAGCTATGAGAAGCACACAGAACCTTCCTCAGGAACAAGGCCAAGCACTAGACTAGTATCCAGTATTTGGAATCAAACTGGGTCAGGATCTTAGACAGCGGGCTGACCCCTTCAGTGTTAGATTGTAAAAAGGGGTTGAGAGCAGACAGCGACATGCCCGAGGTAAAGAAGGGAGCAAAAAGGGAATAGTTACAGAGCCAGGTACTGCCTCTCGTTAGGCATACAGAGTACTGCATTCATTTAACCTCTCCAGGCTAGCCTTAACACCCATTCCTCACAGGAGAAAGTAGACTTAGAGAGGGATGGCAACACTCTGCTTTATTTCATTTGTTCTCTCAGTCAACATTTATTGGGATATTATTTGGGGCCAGGAACTGTGCTAAGCAATAGGGGTCCTGAAAATAGAATGGAATACCTAAGGGGTGTGGGAGAGATGGACGCAGACATCAATACAATTGAGGGCTGTGCTCAGTGGTAGGATTATAGCTCAGCTCTCTGTTAAGCCAAGGCCTTTACTGTAGTACACTTTGCTGCCGTCTACTACACAGCCAACCCCCTTCCTCAGGGCAGGGTCTGTCATGTCCTCTTTGTACCCCCAGTATTTAGACGAGTACCTTGTACTCCATAAATGACTGGGTGACCAAACAAATGAAGAGGTGGATGATGGATGGATAGATGGATGGATGGATGGATGGATGGATGGATGGATGGAAGGAAGGATCTGTAGTAGGCAATTAGACAGGCATCAGCAGAGCAAGGACAATAGGCCAGGTATGGAAAGCACCCGGCAATGGACAATTGTAGGGTGGAACCTCGTCCCCAAGCTGACCTTTCCTTCCCTGGCATGCCAATAGTCATGTGGTAGACCCCCCACATGAGGAGGAGGAGGAATAAGGGGGCCTCGAACAAATCCCATGCAAGCCCTTGCATGACCACTCCCATAAGCATTAAGCCCTAGAGATAACATTGAGTCCTCAGTTATGTTTCAGCTCCAGGCCCAGAAAAGCAGCCAGGCCAGGCGGGGTGACGCCATAGCTGACATGAGGACCCCCTGCCCTGGTGCAGACCAATGGGTGGAGACCATGACCCTGAAAGGACACACCTGGCAAGCTGATGACTATTCTCTTGATCATCCCTGAGGCCTCAGATAAATCCCTTCAGATAAGGACCCAGCACAGGCTCTTTCTCTCTTTTGAGCATGCCCATGCCTTTCCCCACCCCCTTCTTTTATTTATTTTTTTTATTTATTTATTTATTTATTTATTTATTTACCTTCTGTATGTACCCTGACCAGGGATTGAACTTGCAACTTAGGTATGTACCCTGACTGGAATTGAACCCGTAGCCTTTGGGTGTATAGGGCAATGCTCCAACCAACTGAGCCACCCTGCCACAGGGCTTCCCAGCTTCCCACCCCCTCTTTCTCCTCTCTCTCTCTCTCTCTCTCTCTCTCTCTCTCTCTCTCTCTCTCTCGGCTGTGCCTTTCTCCCTCTTCTTCCCCCAGTGGCATTTTCTCTGCCTTTCTCCCTCCTAAGCTCCAAGAGCCCTTCTTTTGCCTCTACCTTGTTTCCTGAGCCCACACAACCCAGCTGGCTCACTTCTTCTACAGCTCACTTCTACCTCGGTGACTTTCTAAATAAACTTTTACTTATTTAGGTTGTCCCCAAAAAATGTATACATACTTTAACAGCTGATAGCTTAATTTGGAAAATGAAATGTATTTTAACACTGTCTTTATAATTATTCAAAGTGTGTGTATACATCTTTTGGGACACCCTATATTTGAGTCTTGGTTCTGAATTCTTTCTTAGCCAGAACTCAAGTGCCCAGGTTGCTGGTCCAATCGCTGGTAACCAAGGTCCAATTCTGGTGTCATTTTGCCGCTAATAGATCAATGAATGAGTGAATGAACAAATGGGTGGAGACCGTGGGTCAAAAAGGAGAAGGAAACGAAGGAATATTCAGTGAGACTGAATATGTGTTACTGTATTTTCATTATCTGCACGGATATTTGATTTCTTTAGTATGTTGTAAACACCTTGGAAGCAAGGGACTTTCCCTGTGTGTTTTCTGTCACCTGCAGAGCCTTGCACAGTGTCAGGTGCCCTCCAGGTGCTCAGTGATGAAATGGTATTTTCCATGTTTGACTTTGTTCTTCTCTTTCATAATCCTCTGGACAACTTTGAGGGGGGAGGGGAGGGTTCTTCTACCTTTTCATGCAAAGAGGAAGAATAAGTCACAAAAAGCAAAGTGCCTGGGCTTCTGAGACGCCTGCCCCCCTGGGGCAAATCAGTGAGAGAGCATGGGGCCTTTAGAAGAGGCCCCGGAGGCTCCAGACCCGAGGGTGAGGAGAACTCACTGTTGGGCCTGGTGGAAAGCCCCAGGCCTGGGTGTCTGTGAGCTGAGGGCATGCACAGGCATCCTCCAGTGGGATGCGCAGGCCCCCACTGCCAAAGAGGGGACTGCTGGGAGCAGAGGCTCCGCTCTGGAAGATGTGGGGAGGGAGGTGGGAGAGCCCATCCTCCAAGGAGTGGCCTTGGCAGAGCAGTAAGTGTATCTCCCACATCCAGCCCAGCAGCTCTGAGAGTGTCCTCCTCACGTCCTCTGCATGCCTCCTGGGTCCGGCAGGGGCCAAGAGAGAGGGAAGCCTGAGGAGTCTCACCCGGGGACAGGGCCTGCAGGAGGCAAGAGTCAGACACACCCTGGGTGTCTGAGGTGCTGAATCTTGCCCCAGCTCTGTAACTGCTAGACTGGAATTCCTTTGAGGCCCCACCTCTTTCTCTGTGCCTCAGTTTCCTAGTCCCTGAAATGCTGTCATCAAGAAGATTACCTGTGTTACTGCATGAAAGTACCTGACAGTGCCAGCACATATGTACTCAGTAAGTATGTTCCCTTCATCTCCTAATGTTGTTCCTCAGTTTACCCATGAGTGACATGAGAACAATAGCGCCCATGCCAGTACTGTCTTGGGCATATTACAAGAACAAGATGAAAGAATAGATGTGAAAGCGTCATAATTTTTATGGGTAAAAATGCAAAAGCAACCCGGCCGGTGTGGCTCAGTGGTTGAGTATCGACCTGTGAACCAGGAGGTCACGGTTCAATTCCCAGTCAGGGCACATGCCAGGGTTGTGGGCTCAGTCCTCAGTGGGGGGAGTGCAGGAGGCGGTCGATCAATGGTTCTCTCTCACCATTGATGTTTCTATCTCTCTCTCCCCTCTCCCTTCCTCTCTCTGAAATGAATAAAAACTTTTTTGAATGCAAAAGCAAGGTTAAATTAACACAGAAGAACCATCCAGCTAACCTAAATCCTCCCAGGTAAAAGTATGTGAGAGGCATGTCCTTCAGTCCCACCCGACCTGCCCTGTCCCCAGCGGCTCTCTGCTGTGGCGCTGCCCCCCAGTCTCCCCCACTGCCCCGCCCGCCCGGTGGAACCTGCACCATTTCCTTCAGGTGTTCAAAGGCTGCTCCAGCCTCCACAGCTGATGGGCCTAGAGATAAGGAGCCACCAGCATGCTGCCGCCTGCCCAGTGACAGAAAAGGGAGACCCACTGGCCCCTCGATGTCCTGTAAATACTCCTCCAGGGGACCCTGCCCCAAAATACCCCTTTTGTGGAGCCCCCTCCCCCACCCAAGAAAGCCCACTTGGCAGAGTGAACTCCGGTCAGTGACAGGCACAGTGGAAAGAGGCTGGACCCAGAGTGGGGGTGGGAGCCAGAGGCCAGGTCTGTGTCTGAATTAGAATCCCATATGACCTTGAACCCATTCCTCATCTAGACCTTCGTTTCTTCATGTTCAAGGTGGTGATTGCCTTGAGGCTTAAATAAGGAAATATGAATATGGACTGTAGAATAGTATCTGGACAAGAGTTGGCTCCAATAAATGTGCTAAATAAAAGGAGGGAGGAATGACCCACAATCTCAGGACCAGTAACGAGCTCAGCTACGGGGCAAGCTGGAGGTGGCTTCAGTAGGCCGCAGTTTTCAGCGGGCTGGCCCAGCATACCTGCCCACACTCCCTGGAAGAAAGGGGGGAGAATCTTTCCCTGAAGCTTGGGGCAGGGTGGAGGCAGGTGAGTGTGAATAGGGAAAATGGGAAAAGGGAAATCCCCAAGTTCACGGCCAAAACAATTCAAAAATAAAAGCCATGCCTTCTCAGTACCCTTCCATGGCTCCCCCATATCCATATCGGAATTCCTCAGCCAGCACACTGAGGAGATGGCTTGATTCAGTCTAACTGCCCACCCAATTTTGGCCTCGCCTCACCGTACCCCTCACCTTCTCTGGACTGTTCCACTCATGGGAACCTGGATAGGCTTCGCACACCTTCCCTCCCCATTCCATGTGTGCTCGCAGTGAACCCTCAGGCCTCGCAGTGCCCACTCACCCTCATTTGGGCCCACACGGATCTCTCCCTTCCCTGAGCTCAGCACTTGCTGCTACTCATTTTGCTTTTTTTGGTGTCACTTTTCAAATATCAAACTAAGTTTATGCAACTAGACTGTGAGCTCTACTGGGACAAGAACATGTGTTTGTTTGTGTTTGCATTTATATGTAAATGTTTATGCAGCCCTAACTGGTTTGGCTCAGTGGATAGAGCATCCGCCCTTGGACTGAAGAGTCCCGGGTTCGATTCTGGTCAAGGGCATGTACCTTAGTTGCAGGCTCGGTCCCCAGTAGATGGCATACAGAAGGCAGCTGATCGATGTTTCTCTCTCATCAATGTTTCTAACTTTCTATCCCTCTCCCTTCCTCTCTGTAAAAATCAATAAAAAATATATTTTAAATAAATAAATAAAAATATTTCTATATTCAAGAATATTGATCCATCTTTCATATTTATGTTTATATGTATACTATATCCAGATAAGGAAGATGATATATAGATGACAGAGACAGAGAGAGAGACAGAGAGAGACAAAGATAGAATGGCCACAGGAACACCCTCTCTGATCCTGTATGCACTCCCCATTAAATGAGACATTGCTCCCCCCCTCAAGAAATAGAGTCTATGTCTCTTTTCCTTGAATCTTGGCTGGCCCTGTGACTTGCTTTGACAACTAAACAGGACAATAGAATATGGCAGGTGTGACATGACATGGTTTCCTAGTCTAGGTCTCACAGATTCTACCCTTGCTCTCTTAGATAAGAATTCTGCCACCACCTTCTTGAGGATGGGAGACCGTGTGGAGAGAGAAGCCTGAATAACAGACGTGTGGCCCTAACCAGTTTGGCTCAGTGGATAGGGCGTCGGCCTGTGGACTGAAGGGTCCCAGGTTCGATTCTGGTCAAGGGCATGTACCTTGGTTGTGGGCACATCCCCAGTGGGGGGTTTGCAGGAGGCAGCTGATCAATGTTTCTCTCTTATCGATGTTTCTAACTCTCTCTCTCTCCCTTCCTCTCTGTAAAAAAATCAATAAAATATATTTTTAAAAAAACAACAGATGTGTGGGTGAGGCCATCTTTGACACCCAGACCCAGCCAAGCCACCATGTGGCTGCAACCACTTTAGTGACCTCAGAGAAAGTACCAAGTGTGGCACCATCTGATAGTCTTCCACTTTCTGTCAGAATCTTCCAGAGCTGAGCCCAGCACAAATTGTTGATCCACAGACTTAAGAGGAAATAAAATCATTGTTTATTTATCCACAAAATTTGGGGGGTAATGATAGCAAAAATGATAATATATGTGTTTGTTTCTTTGTGTGTCTATGTGAATAACTGAATGCCATGGACATATTAGCATTAGAATTAAAATGAATAAATGAATGAGCAGATGAGTGCAAAACCTTAATACACTCCACTTCTAGATTCTGCCTATGTAATCCATTAATATATATTTTAGAGGGTTTTTTCAATGTTTTTATTGAATTCAGAGAAAGAAAGGGAGAGGGAGAGATAGAAACATAATCAATTGGCTGCCTTCTGTATGCCCTTTACTGGGGATCAAGCCCGCAGTCAGGGCATGTGTCCTGACCAGAAATTGAACTGTGACCTCCTGGTTCATAGATCCACATTCAATCACTTAGCCACGCTGGTAGGGTTGTAATCCATTAATAAAGAATTTGTTCAGTGGAGTTGACTTTACTCCTCTCTCATTTCTCTCAGCAAGAGAAAAAAGTAACCAGGGTGTGGAAGAAATTCAGGGAGTTCTTAGGAATGCCAAGGATGTAGAACAAGGGCCCAACCCAGTGGCTTTTCTTTGATGCACAGAAGGCTCCATGGAGTGGGGTCAGGGAAGTGAACTGGAAGCCAGGCAATAAATGCTTGAGGCCTGGTTTTACTACTCATTGGTTGTGTCCTTGAGCATGGTCAGTTTCCTCTCTCTGGGCCTCAGTTTCGATAGCCCCAAGGCATCTCTCATCTCCAGCATTCCTAAATTATTGTTGAGAATGTGTTAACCTTTTCATTCACCCCCTGTTCCTTTGAGGATTCCTTTACAGAGAGCGGTAAGATAAGGACAAGGACTGTCTCTGTTTGTTTGGGGTCAGAAAATAGGACTTAGGAAAGGGCGTTGAGTCCCCTGAGATTACACTGCAAAGCAGGAGGTGAGCTAGAGTTAGGGCATAAGCACAACAGCTGCATTTTAGATGGCCCAGGACACCTGGGTTACACTGGGTCTCAGATCTGCCGTGTCTCCTGTGATCTGACCAGCAGGCTTAGCTAGAATTCACAGGAGATGATGTTATACAAGATGACCCTGAGTAGGCCTCAGCGACAGCTATGGGGGGGAAAGGTGATATAAGTCTGACTGGATGCATTCTCTGCCCTCCATCGTTTGCCGCCAATTTCTGATGATGATCATGGCAGCCTTTCAGTAAGGTCTCGTCCAGCCACCTTACCCTGAAGGCATTAGCTGTCTCATTTTAAATGTGAAAAAATCACAGGTCAGAATGGTGAGCTAATTTATCCAATGTTACATAATTAGGAAATTCAAAGCCAAGAAATAAACTCGAATGTATTTGATTCCAAAACTCACCATCTTCCTCACCATATCACACAGTTCATGGCATTGGTAGTCTATTTTCTGCTGGGGTCTTCTCCTAGAGCTGGGCCAAGGGAGGGGAAGGACTTTGCACAGAACACACAGCACCCAGGTCACAGGCTGCTCTGAAAACTGAGGCGGCTATGAGCAGGCCATCTTGATATGGCTTTTTATATCCTACTTGAATAGAGCCTGGTTGGATCTGCTTCATCCCAACTTCTATCTCTAGAAAATTGAGATGTTGTATAATCCAGTGAATAACAATTAATACATGGCTACAGAAGCGTGAGGCCCTGTCTAGAGCCTCATAAGATGTGGCTTCATTACCTCCTCCCCAACCAAAGGCAGTCAGAGGATCATTACCCATTGAGTACATGTACAGGGAAATATAGGATGTGGTCTCCAATCTGAAGGAGCTTAACTTCTAGTCAACACAAAAATAAACAAACATATAATGCTGAGCTTTGTGGTATCTACTTACAGTACAACAATGAGGAAAGAAAGATTGTTAAGGACTAAAGGGCAAAGAGGTTTCCTGGGAAAAACGGAGTCTGAGCTGAGCCTTGAAGAAAAACGACTTTGGAAGAGAGAAGAACTGTGGGAACAGCATGAGCAAAAGCTTGGGTGGGAAATGACAAGGTTTATGTAGAGACAGTGAGAAGATAAACCTCTGTGGGGCTTGGGGCCTGGGAGAGGAGATGGTGAACGGCCCCAGAGTGGGCCCAAAAGCCAGAGGTCAGCAAAAGGGAGACATCTGGCACCCAGGCCCCATCCACCCATCCATCTCACTTTCTAGAAGACTGAAGCCACACAAACCGACAGACAAACATATGCACGTGAGTGTGGACATGCACACCACACACACGCACACCACACACACACACACACACACTCTCTCTCTCTCTCTACTGTGTGTTTGTTCCTGCCAGAAACCAGCCTGTGAGATTGTTGTGGATTCCAGAGGAGGGGGGTGGGGCTAAGATAGCAGATTGTTGAGACTCTAATTACATATCTTTGAGGTGGAAAGTTAGTAAAACCACAGACTTGGAACAACATAAAAGTGCATAAAACAGCCTCATCCGTTCATTATGCAAAGGAATTGCTCATTTACAGAGTTTGGATTACAGTAGAGAGCTTATCAAGCAAAAAGATGGAGCTTTATGGAATCCCGTAAGCACCAGCACGTTCTCATCAGGAAGAGCACACCTGTTGGGTGGAGCCTAAACAATGCAGGTGGCAGGTCCCCCACCGCTGAGGGGTGGCCCCACAGTGCCACCTACCTCTGGAGGGATGAGCAAGATCAAGGGCCAGGAGAAGCTAGCTGAGAAAACAACTGCCTAGAACAATTCTGAGTCCATAGAGAGAAGGGTCCACTGGGGAGCCACTTATTATAAAACAAAATAATATAAATATTGTCGTATTGGGACAAAGGACTTAATATATGTGCTGCCAATGCTAGCACAACAAAGGACTTAGAAAAGGGAGCTGATAGAAGTCATTGGCTTATGCACTAACAGAGCCATCTATTTGTGATTCAAGGAATCCCCTGAAACTGGATCCCCCCCCATTTAAAAAATCTTGATTCTAACTCACCTTAGTTTTTTTGCATTTTATTATCTACTTGCCTTTTCCTTTACATTAAAATTGCTTTGGGGGTCTGGCCAGCGTGGCTCACTGGTTGAGCATCGACCTATGAACCAGGAGGTCACAAGTTCCATTCCCGATCAGGGCACATGCCCAGGTTTCGGGCTTGATTCCCTAATAGGGGGCATGCAGAAGGTTGCTAATCAATTATTCTCTCCCATTATTGATGTTTCTATCCCTTTCTCCCTCTCCCTTCCCCTCTGAAATCAATAAAAAGATTTTTTAAGTTGCTTTTGGGAATGATTAAGTCTGAAAAGAGCATGTCTCAAAGTGTGTTCTGTGAAGTATCAGTTTACAAGGAAAAATATTTGGCAGTTAAATTAAATATGTAAATTTGGGAAATTTCAAATTAAATTCACATCTCATAACATGGCCCTTGGAATGTATTGTGAACATTAACATTAACGTGTTAAAGGCTCTGAGAAATTTATAATAAATAAATTTAAATTTGTTTAACTTGGCATTTCTAAAATTGAAGTAATCAAGAAATCTGGGTGGGTTTTTTGGGGAGGGGGAGAGGTGTTTTTATTTACAAAACACCCATTATCATCCTGAAGAACAAGTGGATTATGAAACAAGCTTGACTGGTTTTTCAGTTTCCATCATTGGATGTAAATTTGAAAATTGTTCGGTGATTTTTCAAGACCTATTGCTTGGTCCTTTTGTTTGAGTGCAGCCTGTCAAGCGCTATCCTAACCCCCTTACATAGAGTTGTACTACTTACCCGTAAAGAGATTGAATTAGCAGGTTTCCGGGTGGAACCAGGTTCTCTGGGACTTAAAAAGGCCTGTCCTGGTGCCCAGAGAGGGAAAGGGAATCACAGTGCCCTGGTCAGGGCCACTCGCCACGTCTGGGTACCAAAAGGAAGACAGATTAGAGTGTCCTGTGTATGTTTAAAAATAATAGGGACCCTGGATACAACCCAAAGGCTGTCAACAGGTAAATGGAAAAATAAACTGTGGTATATCCACCTCCAGGGAATGAACCCTAGAGACTAAAGGGACACGGTCTAGATTGTTTGGACAACTAATGACAGAGCTAAGACTGGAGTTCAGGCCTTTTGCTTCAGATCCAGGGTAACTCCTAAGGCACCAGTATGTCTCCCATGAGCACCCGTTTGGCTCCAAGCTGAGGGTGGGAAAAGGGATGATTTTGTTTCTGGAAGCTTCCTGTGCTGGACGAGGCTTATCATAATAATGGCCACTTGAGTCTGGGCTTTAGGAGCATGATCTCAAATACCTGTGACAATAGTCGACATTCTCGAAGGACTTACTATCGGCCAGCCACTGGTCTTAGCATTTAAACGAGTATTCACTTCTTTAGCCCTCCCAACAAGCGAGGTCTGTCGGAATCCCAAAGCCCATTGCCTTCCCAAACGAGAGCTGGGAGTGAAAATGGCACTTTGGACAACCCCCACCCCCACCGAATGCCTATGAGTAATTTAAGGCTCCAGTGGAATTTGACAAGGTCCACCTAGGCCGGGAATGGGAGAACCACAAAGGACAGTTGTCTATCCAAAACCCAGCAGCTAGCCAATTAGCTGGGAACCTCCCGGAGCTGAACCTTTGGATGTACCCACAGATTGAGACAAGGATGGCCAATTAGCCATTCCAGCTCACTGCTGTGGTTTCTGGCCAGAAGAGCCGGCAGATGTGCGTCGGCAGCTGTGCCGGTCAGGGTGCAGATGTGGGACAAGTCTCTCTGGCAGGCTGCTATTCCGAGACAAGGAGGGACAGAGAGAAGAAGAGCCGTTTGGGCCATCTGTGTGAACGGCTCAGATTCTAAGGAATGCTGGTCGGATCCCAGTGGCCCTGGCTCACCACTCATTACAGGCTGGAGGTCTGTGGGCGGTAATTAACCATCATCCAACGGCATCAATTAAAGCCAAGGAAAGGTCTCGGTGGGACACACCGACTCAGAGAGGGGGAGCAGAAGGAGGGGACGGCCATCTCTTCTGGGCCTGTAGAGACAGAAAGTGCTAGGGATGCCGAGGGGGGGCGGAAATCAAAGGGGAACGGGAATTTCCTTTGCCCCTGCCGCTCCCTTGGTAATGATAGTTCTAACTCGGGGGAAAGGCAGATGTGAGGATTTAGGCTCTGGTGAGGATGTATTTTGAGGCCACACCCTGGGTTGCTGGACCAGGTATTTAGAGGAGTGCGAAGAGTCTGCTGCTTGCGTCGACTTGGCGCGTGCAGAGAACAGCAGGCTCCTCTGGTTTGTTAGGGGACTAAGGGAGCAGCAAAGAGCGCCGGTCAGGGGCCTGGAGGCCTGAGGCCCCGGGACGCTCTGCCACTGCTTTGCTACATGCCTGGATGAACCCCTTAACCTCACTGTGTCTGAGAGCCCTCATTTCTCAAGAAGGATGGCGCTACATGCCTGTCCTTCTCCGTGGGCTATTGTGAGACTCAAATAGGACAAGATACACAGAAGCATTCTGAAAAGTGCTATTTCTTTTTTTTTTAAGTGAGAATATGTTTTTTACTATATTTTATTGACTTTAGAGAGAAAGAGAGAGGGAGAGAGATGGAAACATCAATAATAAGAGAGGATCATTGGTTGGCTGCCTCCCTGCACGCCCCACACTGGGAATGGAGCCCGCAATCCGGGCATGTGCCCTGACCGGGAATCGAACTGGTGACCTCTTGACTCATAGGTCGATGCTCAACCACTACCACACCAGCTGGGCTGAAAAGTGCTATTTTGGTAGTAGGGACAGAAAGTGCTGATGACTAAGAGCCAAGGGGAGCAGCCACTCAACCACCAAGCATCTACGGGAAACTGGGAAAGTCATCATAAAACTCTAATAGTGCCCTCAGCCCTGAGTCATGAAGTTTTTTGCACATCTAACCAAAGTGATGGCCCCATGACCCCCTGGCCCCATAAAAATGCCCAAGAAAGCAATAATGTTTGCTCATGGCCTCAGGAGCTTCTGGCCCCTCGAGGTCTATGTATGGGCCTCCCACAAATCCCTAGGCCCCCGGTGGATGGTTTTTGCCCCAGGAACAGGAGCTGGGCAGCAGCAGCCAGACCCTGGTAACATACCTCAATGTCAATGCGGACCATGCCAGGCAGACGGAAAGTGAGGAAATCTATTCTTTCTTATACTTAGTGGGACCCTATGAAAGTCCTACAGCACATGGTCTGCTTCTCAAGCAGTACTGAAGGGTAAGCTGCAGCCCTTCCCTAAACATCTTCTGAGCTGTGCCTCTCCAGGTTACCCTTCCATATGTTCCCAGCTACTCCCTGGCTTTCAGAAAGTCATCAGAATCTCTGGCACAGAGAGCCGCCCCTGCTGTGCTCAGCGCAGCCAAGGATTGATTTCCTTTTTATATCTTTGCTGCCACTTCAGTGGGGTTTGGGAAGCAGGGGAGGCAAACATGTGAACTCAGGCTTGAGCCAGAAGCTCCTCTCGTTTGAGATTATGTAAACCTCCACCAGCTCCCCCAGCTGGGAGGCGACGCCTTGGTTGCTTTCGCTGCGTCATGTTGGGCTGCCCACCTCTTTGTCCCTCCGCAGCCCCTGAGTGCCAGCGTCCACGCACAGCGCCATCCCGCCATCCTGAGCCAGGGCACAGCAGGGGCGTGGCAGCAGCAGCCAGGTCTCGGTTGATTCACCTTGAGCAGGAGTGACTCAACACCACGGGGACCATTCCCAGCAGTGAGCGTGTCCCCTGTGGCTGAGGTGACCGGTTGACTAGTGCGCTGTCCTGGGAGACCGTATGGCCTCTGGTCTTGGGGTGGGCGCTCATTTCATGCCCAGGTCTATGGGCTTGCACCCTAGAGGCAGCACAGCCAAAGGTCCAGAAAGGAGGGGCTCACTAGCTGTGTGACATTGAACAAAGTGCCTAACCTTTCTGTGCCTCAGGGTCATCCACTGTAAAATAGGGACAATAGTAATACTCACTTCATATGGCTGATATAAAAATTAAATGGCTTAATGCATATGAAGTGCTTAGAACAATGTCTAGTAAGGGTAGTAAGCACTCAATAAACACCCAAACATAACCAATAGGGCGCGTGTCTGTGTGTGTGTGTGTGTGTGTGTGTGTGTGTGTGTGTGAGTGTGTGTGTGTGAAGGAATTGGCTCACGTGGTTGTGAGGGCTGGCAAATCTGAATGCTACAGAAACTGGGGGGTGGGTGAGGGCTGAGGGAAAGTTTGCTCAGCTGTCTATCATGTGCCTCACCTCCTCCTCCCTTCCCATGTCACCTCTTCTACCCCCAGGCCACACATGCTGGAGCTGGGCAGTGTGCTGGCCACAGGTGTGGTGCTGCCGGTTTCACACAGGGCAATCCCTCAGCCCTTGCCCATCGCTCGTGCCCTCCTTAGTGTCAGGTAACATCACACACTCACATTCAGATCTGTACATGGGACAGAATTATTTTTTGAATGTGAGAGGGAGAGGCTGGATGGTGGGAGGTGGGGAGATGCTGGCGTCATATCTCCTGGGTTTGCATCCTGGTTCTGCTCCCTAATAGCTCAGAACCTAAGGCAAGACACTTAACTTCTCTGGGCCTTAGTTTTCTCATCTGTAAAATGGTGCCATTAACAGTACCTGTCTCAGAAAATTGTTATAAAGAATGTATGGGATAATCTGCACTCTGTTATACTGGCTGTTTTATCTAATTCAACTTTTTAAAAATGAGTCCACCTCCCCTTGTTCACAGAACCTCCCTCTCTGCAGAGCATGAGTGGCCCTAAGCACACTGTGAAATGCCAGTGTTCCCAGGAGGCCTACTCCAAGTTGTTATCACCTTAATGTTAGCGATGTGAATTGGTTTGCCACCTTTTTTAAAACTGAACTCTGGTTAGAAAGGAGCGAAGATTGGGGTGGGGGAGGGGCAGGCTTCACGACTGGGATTCTGGCAGCCCCGTCTCAGAAACAAAGGGGTCCCCTGTCCCGGTATCAGGAGCAAGGCTGAGGTTCAGGGCTGAGGATCAGACTGTGCAGTGGACGGTACTGCTCCCAACCCCCCTGCGTCTGTGTTCTCACTCCCCAGGGGATGGGGGCTAGGTAGAGCTCCTGATCTCAGACTGGCTCTGCCAGGGGCCTGAGTGACCAGGCAGCGAGAGGAGAGACCACTGCAAAGGCCCTAGCAGTTGCCCAGGTAGGACAAGCCATGGGTTGTCATTCATTCATTCATTCATTCATTCCCTCACTCAGCACAGATGGTGAGTGAGCCCCTACTTTGTGTCAGAGGTGAATGCCAGTCCCAAACCTCAGCCAATGGCTGCTCTGATGCTCCTTTACCCCCGGCGGCCTCGCAGGCCCCTGATGGCCGGAGGGATGTTTAACCCAGGCCTTGAGCACCCAGGACCAGTACAGTCAAGCAAACGACAGAGATGGAGCCAGAAAGCCCGCTGACAACTGTGCAGTGCCTTCCTTCAAGGAAGGGAGGCCAGGGCTAAATATGGGATCCCTCCCCTTCCCTGCTTCTTAGAGAGACTATAAACAGAAGAGGTTGTTGTTCTTCTTAATTAAACCCTCTAAGTTTAGACCTGCAGTTTCTGAGCAACTTATCTAGAGAACTGTGGACTAAAGACAATACAAGAAGGAAAAGACAGAGGATGCCATCTTTTGATTATTCATCTCACATTTTCAAGGACCTACCTCACACCTGTCAGAATGGCTGTCATCAACAAATCAACAAACACGTGCTAACGAGGATGTGGAGAAAAAGTAACCCTCGTGCACTGCTGGTGGGAATGCAGCCACTGTGGAGAACAGTATGGAGTTTCCTCAAAAAAAAAAAAAATATATATATATATATATATATATACATATATATTTTTTTTAGAACAATGGATATATACTTAGGATATATATATATATATATATATATATATATATATATATATGGAATTCCCATTTGACCCAGTGATCCCACTTCTAGGAATATATCCTAAGAAATCAGAAACACCAATCAGAAAGAATTTATGCACCCCTATGTTCATAGCAGCACAATTTACAATAGCTAAGATTTGGAAACAGCCCAAGTGCCCGTCAGCAGATGAGTGGATAAAAAAGCTGTGGTACATTTACACCATGGAATACTACAGAGCTGTAAAAAAAAAAAAAAAAAGAACTCTTACCATTTGCAATAGCATGGATGGGCCTGGAGAGTATTATGCTAAGTGAAATAAGCCAGTCAGAGAAAGGTAAGTATCACATGATCTCACTCATATGTGGAATCTAATGAACAAAATAAACAGATGAACAAAATAGATCCAGAGACATATAAGCATGGATCAGACTTTCGAACCTTAGAGGGAAGTCGGGGGAGGGCAGGTGAGTGGGAAGAGATCAACCAAAGAACTTGTATGCATATATGCATAACCCATGGACACAGAAACAAGATGGTGAAGGCCTGGGCGGAGGGGTGGGGGGCAAGGGTGCCCTAGAAGAGGTCAATGTAATACTATCAACAATAAAGATTTCTTTTTTTTTTAAGTAATATTTTATTTATGTCTCATGAACTCTGTGAAGGCTGGAGATGACAAGGATATGTTTATTTATCACCCATGGCTGATCCGAGGGCCAGAGCTAGGGATCAATGCCTGCCCTGTGACCCAGAGCCCAGACTGCCAGGTGCAGCTCCCGTGCCTCCCCAGGGCCAGCCACCAGCCTTCCCCCACCCTCAGGCCCAGGCCCTGGCTCCCAGCCCCTCTCCTCAGATGTGTCGCATCTTGTCTCCATCAAGAAGCCCTACCCTTCAGCAGAGGTCCCCACCCATCTATGAGTGGTACCAATCCATCCAGTATCCCCACCAAATAGTCTCTCTTGTTCAAGAAATTCACCAAACCCAAAAGACACCATGAATTCCGTGATGCTTTGAAACGAATCCATATTTTGATAATCACAACAGCATGTACGTGCGTTTGAAAAACAGTGTCACGGGGAAACAGGATGTATTCACTCTGACGAAAGCACGGCCTGTGCCCGTGAATTAGAGAAGCCGGGAAATGATTCACCTTGAAGTTGCCAGGGTTGGGCCTGGCTGAGAACGCTGCTTCCCATCCCACAATCTCTCCCACCCGCTGAACCCGCAGAGGGATCTTGGAAGGTAACGTTGGCTTTCCTTTTTTCCCTGGTTTACTACAAGCTGGAATTCCACCCCCAGCACCCGCAGTGTTGTCCAACCGTAACCTCCCAAGGCCGTGAGCAAATAACACAACAGCACATTTACCTGCATTCCCTCATTTAATCTTCAGATCAGCCCAGGGGGGCAGGGGAGTGGGTATATGACTGTCATTGTTCTCAAAACACAGAGGCTCAAGGCTTAAGCAGCTTGCTTAAGGTTGCTGAGCTAGTGAGAAAGCAAAATTCAAACCCAGGTTCAATTGGTTCTCTACCCCACAGCCTCCCTGCCTGCCTGCCCTCCTCCTTGCCTGTAGCCACCTCCCTGACAGCCCTGGCATGGGAGTCTCCTGAAAGCGCAGGACAGGTGCCCGGCTGGGTTGCACAGGCAGAAGGCCCCCGTGCCTGCCTTCCTGTCCACACGGCCTCGCTCTCCAGCCCATTTGGTTTCTAGGGCGCCACGCCAGCGTGAAGTGACAACCCTGTTGGCGATAGGAACTGTTCTGCTCTCTACTTCCTGTCCCAAGAGGTTCAGGAGGCACAGGAGCAGCCTCCCTGCAGAGGGAAAGACAGCCTCGGAAGCAAAGGCTCAGGGGAGCAACCTCAGGAGGGGAGTAGCTGCAAAGGGCAGCGTGGCCAGCTCAGCCAGAGGCTTCTCCCGGACCATAAGCTGCGGAGCACTCCCTAAAGCCTGGGGCCCAGACACAGGCCAAGGGGACTGCTTCCTTTGCTCTCTCTGGGCACCGTCTTCGCTTCCAGGAAATGCCTTCCAAGTGGCCCTCTCACTTTCAGTTGCTATCCCACCCCGGGGTCCTGGTGTCCAGGGTCCGGGATCCCAAGCCAGCTGGCCTCTAAGGGCTCCTCTCCACCCCGCCCCACCCCACAAAGACTTCAGCAGCCAGCAGACCGGCTGCCACACTCCAGCGTTAATCTTGAGTGCTCTCCAGGCACCCCAGGTTAATTGCCAAACAAACAGCTGCCTCACAAAGAGGTGTCTCTTTCTCCCCACCCCCCACCCCCCATATGACTAAGGTGGAAATGGAGTTTACACCTCCAGGCGGAAAGGCTGTGGCCCATCTGGTCCTTCTCCTCCCCCCCCCCCTCCTTCCCACCTCCTGCCACCTTCTATACTAAACAGTGTCTCAGGCAGGATGGCTGGGCAGAGGCCTCTAGAGACCCCTCCCCAGATTATCGGGAGTGAGAACCCTGCCCCATTCAAGGGCCGACAGGACCATCTGTGCCTGAGCTCCAGGAATAAGGGAGGCCGTACCTCTGCCTCCAGGGCCTCCAAGCTGTGAGGAAGCTCTGCCAAGCACTAACCCCACACACTCCTCCTTCAAAGCCCCCCTCCCTTCTCACACCAAATACCACCAGCAATTCTGCCAATGCCCCCCTCCCACCGGCCTCCGCCTGAACCTGAGAGCATGCCAAGCCAATCTGGTTTCCTGCAATCCGCACTGGGAAAGCAAATGCATTAGCGCAGGAAGGTTTATGGCTGCTGATTGGACAGCTGCTGGTACATCCAGACAATTCAGGCTGGTGACACAGGAGGGATGAAAAGGAAGGGTAAGGACCAGAAACTAGGAGTAAGCCTCCCGTCTCCCCCTCGGACAATGGGGTGTCCGCTGATACTGAGAATGTGGAGCAGAGAAGAGGAATGCCACAATGTCACTGACAGCTTCACCTTCCATAAAACTCTAGGGTAAAAACAGATCATAGAGAGAGTGAGAACCCTTTAGTGCAAGCCTTTCGTGGATGAGAAAACTGATGCTCAGAAACGAGGATGACAGATTCAGGACAAGAAGCCATCTCTCCTGACCCCAGCAGCGCTCCCCGCCCTCACCTTCTGTTGTCATCACCGCACGGCTCCCTCTGCATGAGTCAACCACCCTTTAGTCCCATGCCTCGGGTTCCCTGGGCATGAAATCTTCTGCAGCAGAGAAGAAGGAGAACTAGGACGGGAGATGTGTGGGAGGCGGTCCTGGGGATGACGTTCAAGGGCTCCCCATCTATGAAGAGGGAGCACCCCTAAAGGCCCTCCCTCCCTCCTGCAGCAAGTGAGATTGGAGTCCCCCTGTGGGAAGGGCATGTGAGAAAAGCCGTGGGGTCCAGACCTCGGTGCTGACACTCACCAGCTCGGCAGCGTGATGTAGACCTTCACCCCTTCGATCTCCTGACTCCATAGGTAAGATACGTGCAGAAACACCATCTTCAGCGTCATTGTGAAGAGTATGAGGTATCTGGGGTTTTTTGGGGTTTTTTTTTTTAATTATTTTTGTTTATTTATTTTTCTGTCAAAGAGCAGGGAATTTTATTTTTATTTTATTTTTTCAGTCTCTATTGCTGAGAGTATTACAGATGTCCCGCCCCCGCCCCCAGGCCTTCACCACCCTATTGCCTGTGTCCATGGCCAATGCATACGTGCGTATAAGTTTTTTGGTAAATCTCTTCTCATTCTCCCCTCCCCCTTCCCTCTGAGATTCCTCAGTCTGTGCCATGCATCCATGCTACTGGTTCTATTCCATTCATCAGTTTATTTTGTTCACGAGACTCCACATATAAGTGAGATCATGCACTATTTGTCTTTCTCTGATTGGCTAATTCCACTTTGTATAATAATCCCCAGGTCCCGCCCTATTGTCTCGCCTGCATAGTATTCCGTTATGTAAATGAGATGTCTGTTTTAAGAAATACTGCCTTGACCGCTGTGAGTTGGACCTGTCCTTTACACAAGGCTTACGAATGGAGGCTGTCAAGAGTTTTCTATTATCCTATAGACACAGACTTGCTACCCCAAACTCAGAGGAAAGCCTGTAGATGAAGGTAAATGATGCAGGTTCTTTGAGATTGGGACCATCCCTGGGATGTAAACTTGCTTCCCTGGCTCTCCTTATGGATGGATAATATGCCCATCCTTGCCTTGGTGCCCGCGCTCCCGCTGAAATGCTCTCCCTCCCACCTGCTCAAACGGACCTGTCTCTGTAGTGAAGACCGCCTCCCGGCACACTCGAACCCTCATCGACATTCCCCTTCTCTCTAAACTCTCACTGGGATTCAGCATCTCATTGTTTTTTTTCTTGTCTTTTAATAAGATTGTAAGTTCCAAGCTTTAGCGAGTTTAACTCAGTGGATAGAGCATTGGTCCTCAAACTGAAGATCGAGGGTTCAATTCTGGTCAAGGGCACATACCTCAGTTGCAGGCTCCAACCAATGTGTCTCCCATCGATGTTTCTATCTCTGTCTCTCCCCTCCCTTCCACTCTCTCTAAAAAAATCAATGGAAAATATATCCTCAGGTGAGGCATAATAACAACAACGAAAATTTTAAGTCCCTAGAGGGCAGAAGAAATTACATCTTGTTAACTTTTTTAATTGATTTTAGAGAGGAAGGGAGAGGGCAAAAGAGATAGAAACAGCAAAAATGAGAGAAAATCATTGATCAGCTGCCTCCTGCACACCCCTGCTGGGGATCGAGCCTGCAACCCGTGCATATGCCCTGACCAGGAATCAAACCATATCCTCCTGCCTCATAGGTCGACACTCAACCACTGAGCCACACCAGCCAGGTATATATTGCTAATTTTTAAAATCTCCTCTGTGGTGGTCTAATGCAAAGTCAAGTATGTGTATTAACCAAGGAGGGGAGAGGTCTCAGTTTGCATAAGACCATTTTTCTGCACGCCGCCTCACCCTAACTTTCCTATTCCAGATTCTTCTATATATAGGGGAAAAGAAGCTATAGCTCCAAAGAGGTGGCTACGAAAGAGAGCTTATCCACTTGCTTAATGATCTGAGGCTCCCTATGCTTGTTCATTCATTAAGGAGAGACAGTACCTATATCTGCCACGTATAATCCATGCTGGGGGGACTCTAGACAGAAACGGGCAAAGGCCTGGGAGACTCCACCGGACCTTGAGCCAGCAAATGCTGTGGAGTTATTTACATCAATAGAAGTGCTGGCTGCTTTTCGTGCATTAGTGATTCGAAGAGCTTTACCTGAATTTACCCATATAAACCTTACAACAGCCTTTGAAGTAGGGGCTGTCACTCTCCCCACTTTGTAGATAATGAAACGGGGGCACAGAGATGCTGAGTCACTTGCCCAAGGTCTCAGGCTAGAAACCTACATAGTCGGGTGCAAGCCAGGCTGTCTGGCTCAGAGCCCAGGCGCTGGAGCATCCACTGCCCGGCCCCTCAGGTCAGGCTCAGGGCACTGAGGGTGGAGGCACGCAGGGAAGGGCATGATGCCACTGAGAGACATCAGAGCCCTGGCGAGGTGGGGCGACTGGAGAGTCAGAGACTCCCCCTCTGGCCTCTGCGAGCCCCTACCTTCAAGGACATCCTGAGCCACTCCTGTGGGCTGCCACTTGGAGCTCAGCTGACACAGGGCTTCCTAGAGGCAGCTGGCATTCCTGTCTGCCTAAGATTAGCCAGGCTCCAAACATAGGCATCTCTGCTCCCAAACCTGTCCTTTCCATTTCTGTGCAATTCTGCCCTGTTCTGATCTTGTAAAAACCCCAAAGATCCCCCCACTTTTAGATCACCTAGCAACAACCACACTAGACTGTGTCCTCTGTCCTGTGGGAGTTTAATAGCAATGCAAAGGAAGAAGCCCCCAGAGGATGGGAACGATAATTAGAAGATGCTGAAGAAGAGTGGATCCTCATAGTATTGGTTGTTGAGAAAACTAGGGTTACAGGCAAGGGGTCCACCACCCTTTGGGCAGGTAGGGAGCCATGACCCTGGTGGGTATCCTTAAAGAGAGGAAGGAGAGAATCTCAGAGCTTCAACCCTAGATGCCCATGGCGATTGTTGACATCGCCCAAATAGGCATTTGGAGCAAGAGTTCCTACAGGAACCCTCACCAGTCACTTCTATCATCACCCGTGGAAACCCAGCACCTCCTTCATGTTGTCAAAGCCAGCACAGGCCCAGAGGGAGCATGAACCAAGCCAGCTTCACTCCTGATGGCATGAGATTAGCACAGTGGTCGGCAAACTGTGGCTCGCAAGCCACATGTGACTCTTTGGCCCCTTGAGTGTGGCTCTTCCACAAAATACCACGTGCGGGCGTGCACATACAGTGCGATTGAAACTTCGTGGCCCATGCGCAGAAGTCGGTTTTCAGCTCTCAAAAGAAATTTTAATCGTCGTACTGTTGATATTTGGCTCTGTTCACTAATGAGTTTGCCGACCACTGGATTAGCAGACCAGCTGATGGTGTGACAGAGCAGGGAAGTGGGACCCCCCGGGGAGGACTTCAGTGGAAACGGAAGGAGTGGGGACACATTCTCTCCACACCAGCACTCTCTTATGAGGTCTACAATCCCAGGTACAGCTCCCGATGTAAATCGCCCAAACGCAGGGAGAAGGAGGAGGATGGGTTGCAGTGGATAATGTTTACTCGGGGGCACCAAGTGGGTTGTTTTCCACGGCCTATCAGGATGTAGCCCCCGCCCCCCTCTGACTTCTCCCTACCGCTCTCCCCTCGCTCCTTTTGCTTCAGCCTCACTAGCCTTCTTCTTACTCCTCGAACACATCAAGCATGCCTCAGGGCCTTGCCCTTGCTGTTTCGTCGGTGTAGAGGAGTCTCCCCCAGATATCCAAAGAACTCTCTCTTCCTTTCATTTCTGCTCAAACATCACCTTTCCAGATAGTGACCTGACCTCCCCATATACAATTCACCCCCTCCTCCCAGCAGCACTCTTGTATACCCTAGAGCTGTTTCATTTTCTCTAGACACTCATCACCACCTGAGTGTGTGTGTGTGGGGGGTGTGTGTGTGTGTGAGAGAGAGAGAGAGAGAGAGAGAGAGAGAGAGAGAGAGAGAAGAAAGAGAGAGAGAGAGAGATCTATGGCCCTAAGACAACACAGACTCCATGAGAACAAACTAGGTTTTGCTTGTTTCTGGAACAGTGCCTGACACACAACAGCGCTCAGGGTACTTATAGAATCAAATTGAATTCTTCCCCCTTAGTCTCCGAGTGATTTCCTTCTGAATCAGGCCAGCGGTTTCCCTTTTTGCTGTTCCTGTTCTTTGTTTTCTGGACCCATAAGTAAAATATGCAATGTGCTGGTTCCCATAGTCACGGGGTGATCACAGCCCTGGAGACAGGGCTTCACCTCTGTTCCTGCCACCCCAGGGTGACTCCCCAACACCACACACTTTCCCTGCTCATTCCCATGCCTGCCCCGCCCACCCCAGCTTGTGCAGTGTTCCCCACCAAGTAAGAACTTCCTTCTGCTCATCTAAATCCCACTCACACTACACGCTACTTGACTTTTTTCTCTCTATTCACTGGATTCTCCATTCTCCGAGCCCAGGTGTCTTCCACATCATTTAGCACTGAACGTTTAAAATGTGCTCATCTCGTTGTCCTAATCAGACTGTAGCTCTTCGGGGACAGGCAGCATGCCTCCCACATCTTCTGCCTCCTCCTGGAAAAACACCATGCAGGGAGACAGTGCTTTCTCTTTCTTGCTGATGTGGCTCCCGCTACCTCCATGCAGGTGTGGCTTAGATCACTGAGTGAGCTCAGGAAAAGCCTGGGGAAGAGAAAGTCTAAGACAGACCTGTGCCCATTTGGTCACTTAGCATTCATTAAGGGCCCAGCCAGTCAGAAGACAAGTTCTGGAATCACAGAACACCGGGCTGGAAGAAACCTTGGAAGGCATCCGGTTCAATTGCTAATTAATGTCAGTTAGGGTACAGACTAGTAGATGCAAGCAATGGAAACTGACATGGGCTTCCCTAGGCAGGAAAGGAATATATTAAAAGGATAGTGGGGAGTTGGAGAACGGGGACTGGAGCTCTGCTTCCTGGAGCAAAGCCCAGCATCATGGTCAGGGCAGTACTGTTGCCTCTCTTGGGGGCGCTGGACTTCACGGCTTGTACTTCCTGTTTATGACACTCCCAGGGGGAGCCTCCATTGTCCTTGCTTCTTTGATTCAGATTCTGGCCAGTGCACATCTGATTGGGAGAGTCTATATCACCAGTCTCCACTCCAGCTAAAAAGGAGGGCAGAAAACAAACATATTTTCTCACTAGAGGCCCAGTGCATGAAATTTGTGCATGGGTGAGGTCCCTAGGCCTGGCTGGCGATCAGGTTCACTGTCTCCTCCTTCCCTCGCTATCCGCATGCCGACACCACATGGTTCCCCGCCTCCCCGCCTCCCACCTCCCCGCCTCCCACCTCCCCACCTCCCTGCCTTCCTCCTTCCTTCGCCTTCGGCATCTGCCACCATCCACCCCCAGTTCCCCGTCCCAGCCCAGGGCCCAGCCAGGGGAGGGGAGGGACCGGTAGGTTGGTCAGGCAATCGGGATCTGCTGGCTGTGGGGAGGGACAGGGGAAGGGACCTGGGAGGTTGGCCACCAGCCCCAAGGAGGGAGATGGCTCTCAGAGCCAGCCCCCGTCCACCACCACCCACCCCTGGTTCTCTGTCTCAGCCCAGGGGCCCAGCCCCAATCGGGCAATCAGGGCCTGCTGGCCGGGGGGAAGGGACCGGGAGGTTGGCCAGCAGGCCCCATCAGCGATCGGGGCCTACGGGCTGGGAGCAGCTCCTGTGTTGAGCGTCTGCACCTGGTTATTCCAGTCATTCTGGTCATTCTGGTCATTCTGTCATAATGGTCGCTTAGGCTTTTATATAAATAGATAGATTCTTTGGTGAGATGTGGGCTCCACTTCCAAACAAAAATGTTTAGATGAGGGATTCACCAAATGGAGGAAGGGATTCAAGGACAAATGTCCATCTACCCCTCATACTACAGCAGAGGCAACAGCGATCCAGAGATGGAGTGAATGACCTAGGTCACGTCATAAATCACAAGGAGCTAGGACAGCAGCCCAGGTCTCCTGACTCCATGTCTTCTATTATTTCCACTCACCAAAGTGTAAAAGAAGCAACTAGTGTGAAAATTAATCAAGGAAACCTCAACTAAAATTGGAGTTGGGAAGACCTGTAGAGGGAGCTCTCATGCCCTGCCACTCATCAGTTACCCAAACAGGAAGAGGTCAATTGCAGACCCCAACAGGAGATGTACCTTGTACCCTGCACTCCCAAACAGGAAGTGCAACTACTTTGCTACTCCAACAGGAGGAAGAAGATTTTCCTCCTGCCCAGCAACAATCCCAGCCAACTGAAACACCACAGCTCGGCCAATAAGAAGGCGTAGTCACCTGAACTCTTGCTTTCCTCCCATGAAACTTCATTTTTCTCTTGCAGATGGCTTCCTTATTCAACCCTTCTTTCTATAAAGCCTGGGGGTATCTCTCTGCTAGCTAGATAAGATGCTGCCTGATTCATGAATCATTTAATATAGCCAATTATATCTTCAAATTGACTCAGTTAGATTTTGGTTATTAACACTCGTTCAAAAGTTAGAGGCAAAGCAGGACAAACCCTAGGGAGCAAATGGTCAACGATTTGTGTCCCTGGCAGCTATTTCAGGTAATTGCTGTCTCTTAGATTTGATCACCACCGTTTTTCAACGTTTACTTCCCACAATAGACATTACCTCCTCTAGGGCAGCTCTCCTGAATCACCACAACCCTTGGTTCCCTGAATTAACTCGACCGCAGCCGTTACTATTTATGTTGCAATATCAACGTATGTGTCTGCTTCCTCACCAGGCTGAGAGCAACTTGAGGTGCAGTACTCACCCAGGATGTATTATGGAGCGAGGGACCATCATGAATGTGCACTGGGAGCACTGCAGGCAGTCGCATTGATGACAGTCCCCTGTCCCTATAACATTGACACCATCCCTCCCTGGGTCAATACTATTCCTGTCTTTTACCTCATGTCTTCAGGCTGCCTGAAATCACTATCTCCAAGCATTCTTGTAATAGGTCCCAGTGACAGCACAAAGCACAAACCCCAGAGGCTGGCACTTGAGGTGGCCTCCTAAAGTCATGGCCAGGTTTCTTCCTGGTGAGAGGTAGAAAACAAATGGCAGAGTTGGCAAAGCAGCTGTGTGAGGCCAGGAGGCAGAAGTCTAAGCTGAGCAGCCCCTGACAGGACAGAAAGTGCAGGCAGGTGCCTGGTGGTAGGAATCTCTCTGGATTTCTAGGCTCTTGGAAATAACAGGAAGGAGCCTGCAGAGATGCTGAGTCAACAAGAACGATGTCACAGGGATGAGGTAAGAGCTCCCTGGAGGGACACGCGGCCATCCCTTCACCTTGGAATGAAAATGCTTTCAAATCTGTTTGAAAATCTGTTCAAGTTCACTGTAGCACTCCCTGCTCTTCATTTTAAGTTTGCCCAACCTCTGCACTGACCCACACATGAAATTTGCATTGCCGTCTCTGTGGCTCTCTCCAGGGCTATTGCCTAGCTCAGAGAGTCCTTCCTTATGCCCACCCTTTAAATTCCCGGCTCAGGTGCTGTCTCCTCCAGAAGCTTCTCTGGCCATACCTAGTTCTTTGCTCACATGTCAGGGCAATAATTGCTTCTGCCATTGGCTTCTACGCTTTTTCCTTGTTGTAGTCTACACCAGTGGTCGGCAAACTCATTGGTCAACAGAGCCAAATATCAACAGTACAACGATTGAAATTTCTTTTGAGAGCCAAATTTTTTAAACTTAAACTTCTTCTAACACCACTTCTTCAAAATAGACTCGCCCAGGCCGTGGTATTTTGTGAAAGAGCCGCATGTGGCTCACGAGCTGCAGTTTGCCAACCACTGGTCTATACCATACTATGTTCTGAATACAGGACATGTCTCCTAAACTAGATTATAAGTGTTTCAATGGCTAAACATGTCAAAAATTCCCTTTTTCTCCATAACATTTTGCACAATGCTGTGCACAATAATTATGTACCATCAACAATTTTAAACAATAAATATTATCACCAGAGGAAAAGGGGGGCGTGGGGAAGTAGAAAAGGTTATAGGGGGTGATGGAAGGAGACTTGAATTGGGGTGGTGAACACACAATACAACATAGAGATGATATATTATAGAATTGGGCATTTTTTAATTTAAATAAAAAAACAATAAATATTATAAACAAAACAACCCATTGAAATGATATCATCAAATTCTTTATTCTACATTATTTACTTGGCCTCCATTTTAAGTGATTTAATAATTTTTAGTAATCTCTTTTTTAAATTTAATCTAATTATCAAAGTAATGCATACTGACATGTTACATACAAAATAATACACACACCAGAGGTTGGTTCAACCAAACTTTCTTGGACATGTCTCTCTATAATTATGAGGCTGGAAAAGCTAAGATACTGGACTTCCCATTATTCCTTGGAGTTGAGGAGGGGCAGAGGGCACACCTTTGAATTTTGGCCAATAGGACTGAAGCAGTGGCCTGTTGTGTGGCCACTTTTCCCTTGTTTGTTCTTTCTGCCTGGGATGCAGGCATGACTGCTAGAACTTCAGCAGCCAACTGTGGCTGAGGGGACAAATGTGAGGAAGAAGACAAAAGTCTCAAAGATGCTGGTCTTCCCCGACATTGTCAAGATGCTGAGAGCCAAATTGACTAGAATCCATCCATTTTGATATTTCTAGTTAGTGGAGGGGGAATCTGTTTAATTGATCCACTAAAGTTGGGTTTTTGTAATTTATAGGCAACCAAGAGCTTTCCTAACTCATATACACGTACACTGTCAAAAAACAGAGAAAAGCTCAAAGATGAAAAATCATGTCACCCGAACATTATGTTGTTTGTTGCAGATGACTCCGTTTTTTCCTAAATATGGATCAACTACATTCTTCAATAAAAATGAGATCTTTTAATTATATGGTTTTCTGTAATTATTGAACTACATATTAAAACCTATTGGACATTTTAAAGCCTTGCCATTAAGAAGTATTTTATAACATTGTTTTAGGTTGTATATACCATAATTTATTTTATTAACTTCTTTCCATTTGGATATCAGATTCTTTAGAATACATCACTTTTTGTAATCATTGTTGTAGAAATATCCTTGTTTTTGCATAACTTCATAATGATTTTATTAAGATTTTTTCTTAGAAATAAAATGTGTAAAAGTTTGCATATCTTTAAGGTATATGATAAACTATGCTAATTTTTCTTCTACAAATTTTATATTTTTTCCATAAGCACAAATTATAAAACATAAATTTAACAAAATATTTATGAGCTCAAGAATATTTAAAGGAAAATACATGCCTAAAATAACACCAAGCTAAATAGCCAAGCTTCATAAATATGTCAGAATTAAAAGTGTTTGTGTGGGGGTTCAAAAATTTATCCCACCATCACACCACCATCATAGCCTCCATCTTCATCTCTATTTTAAGAGAAAGACATGGACAAAATCCAAACAAGTGAATTCCAGAAATAAAAAACAAAACAAAAACAGTCAAAATGAAGATTAAATACAATCCCTAGGGAATTTTGCATGGGAGGATAGAGGGGTCAAGTATTTGAAGCACATTTTTCTGAAGAGAGCAATGTTGTGAAAACAGAAAAACATGAAGAGTAATATTACTTTCTAGAGTAGATGAGTTAGAGGTTTCAAGGAATTGCTGAGTCCTAGAGAAGAGGTGAGGAGAGGAGATGTTAATAGGAGAGTCTATGAGCTATACTTATATTCCCCTGAGGGACTAGGGGAGATAGCAGTAACAATCTGACCTCTGCTTAGATCATTGTTCTTTAGATGTGACATAACTCCATGAGCCTTCTAAGTGAGTTAATATTTTTACAAGGGTGACACAAGATATAGTTTACTCATCTTTAGCTTGTTGCCCACTACTGCTGCCCATTCTTTCTACTCTCAACCTGCTTCCTCATGATGGCAGAGACCATCTGAACTCACTCTACAAAGACCTCTAGTATCTTCAATGTCTTCACCACAGCCTCAGCCCACGCATCAAGCAGGGACATGGGTCCATTTTGCCAGTGTCTGATATCTCTCTTGCATTCTTGATATTGTTAATTATGACTTCTCTTTTTATTTGTTGAGATCAGCCTAGCTAGAGGTTTATACATTTTATTTATCTTTTTAAAGAATAAGTTTTTGTTCTGTTTTGTTGGTTTTTTGTGGGGGTTTTTCCCCTCTACTTTTGCCAATTATCTGTTTTATTGATTTCTGCTCTTTATTTTCCCTTCTAGGTACTTTGGGCTTGATTCACTCATTTTTTTCTAGCTCCTTAAAGTGGAAATGCACCTTATTGAGTTTCTATTGTTATGTCTTCAAGTTCACTAATCTTTTTTTTCCAGTCTCCAAACTTTTATTAATCCCATCCAATGATTTTTTCATTTTATATGTTTTTTTTAATTCCTAGAAGTTTCATTTGTTTCTTTTTAAATATATTTTTTTCTTTATTCATATGTTCCTTTGAATTTTTGAGCATATTAAATGTTAGTTGTTTTAAAAGTCCTAGTCAACTAATTTCATTATTTCTGTCATTTCTGTGGCTATTTCTATTGGCTGATGCTCTTCCTGATTATGGATTTCATATTTCTGCTTCTTCATAGTCTAGTAATTTTTCATGAAATGCTAGAAATCATGTTTTATATTTGTGTGCTGAATATTTTTTAATATATTAGTAGTATTACACTTAATTCTGGCAGACAGTTAAGTTCCTTATGGATATGCCTAATCCTTCCAGAGCTTCTTTTTAAGCTTTATTATAGTGGCTTTAGAGACACCCTCTGGAGTTTCCACTGCAAGCCCTGTAAGTGCTCAGTGAGGACCCTAAACTTCAGAACTCAAATATCTTTCAGACTGTGTTCAGTTCTGTGTTTCCCTGAATTCTCCTTAGACTGGCCTTGTAGAGTTTCTCCCTAGGCACGTGTAGCTTATCACTGATCAACAGATTTAAGGGGACTACCTTGTAGATTTCTGGAGCTCTTTTCCCATGCAGCTCTCTCATCTTTGGAACACTGTTACAGAAATTCTGACTCCCTTAGCCTTCCCAGACTCTGTTCTCTGCTCCACTCTGAAAGGCTGCTGTTCTATTTGGGGTTACCACTGTGTACTGACATCCAGAAAGCAAAGTTGAAGCAATCTTAGAGCTCACCTTATCTTTTTTCTTTCCCTTGGGACCACAGTCCTTAACTACTTATCGCCCAGTGTACAAAATAAAGATGGGACATACTAATGCCTGATATACAGTATTTTCCCAGTTTTCTATTTGTTTACAGCAGGAAGGTAAGTATAGTCGCAGTTATTCCAACATGAACTGATGTGGAAGTCTTGTATCTGTATTGTAAACTAAGCTACAAAACCAACCTGGGTTTGAGCAATAGAGAGCTACAGAACAAGCACCCAGAGATCTGGTGTGGCTCTGGCAACAGGGCTAAAGGCAAGAGATCTCCAAGAAGATAAAGCACAAGGAATAAAATTCAGAACTTCTTTTATTGTCACCCTTTTCACCTGGTGAGATTTTCTTGGGTAAAACTCTAGAATTCCTTTGTAATATTTAGTTATCCTAGATCTGAGAAGCACTGAATTCCAACTGCCCAGGAGCAGTAGAGGAAGTTATTTGAGGCCTCACAGGGTAGAGCTGAGTTCACAATTTATATTTTTATAAATACAAGTTTTATGTTTATATTTAAACTAGAGGCCCAGTATACGAAATTCGTGCACAGTGTGTGTGTGTGTGTGGGGGGGGGGTGTCCTCAGGCCGGCCTGCACCCTCTCCAATCTGGGACCCCTCAAGCCTAAACTGGCAGTCAGACATCCCTCTCGCAATCTGGGACAACTGGTTCATAACCACTCGCCTGTTTGCCTGCTTGATCACCCCTAACCCCTCTGTCTGCCAGGCTGATTGCCCCTACCTTGCCCACCTGCCAGCCTGATCACCCCTACCTTGCCCCCCTGCTGCCCTGATCACCCCTAACCTCTCTGCCTGCTGGCCTGATTGCCCCTAACTGCCCTCCCCTGCCAACTTGATCACCCCTAACTGCCTCTGCCTCGGCCCCCAACACCATGGCTTTGTCCGTAAGGAAGTCAGATGTCTGGAAGATGGCTGGTCAACCTGGTCTAATTAGCATATTACCCTTTTATTAGTATAGATGAGTATGTCCATTTCTAATAAGATGAGTTCAAAATGTATACTTTTCCTTGTTTGACACAAGTCCTTCTGACTGACTCTTCAAGTTAATGTTAGTTACCTGTTGGAGACAAGTCCTTACAATTCCCTTCTCTAAGAATCTCACAGGATAAAGGTGATATGTTCAATCTTCATTTCTAAAGTATCTAAGAGAATTAACTGTTTGTGTGGTCCCCTGGGTCTAATTAGACTAGACTAAACCTCAAGAGCATATGTTACTGCTATCACCCTAGTTCTCCATCAACTTGCTCCTAGACTATTGCCACCAGTCATCCCCATTCCAATTCAGCCTCCTCATGCTGGCTGTTAATGTTTTCTACAATGCAACCCTAATTGCATCATTCCCTGGAAATAAAACCTTTGTAATTCCACATTGCTGCAAAGCTTCCCATAATTTGGCCACAACTTTCTCTTTTGATGTTTTGTTCCAGGATTTTTCTTCACACTGCATTCTAGCAAGACATTAATTTCTGGTTCCTGTGCATTAAAAGTAATTTTCCAGCTTTCTTCTCTCTCTCTCTCTTCCACACTTTCCTCTCTCTGGAATAATTTTCTTATCCAAAATATCTACACTAATAAGAGAAATATGCAAATTGACCATGCCTCCACAACACCCACCAGTCAATTAGGAGTGAGTATGCAAATTAACCCAACAAAGATGGCAGGTTAATTTGCATACACAGGCGTGGAGCAGCCGGGCAGGATGGGACGCCTGCTATGAGGGGGAGGGCGGGGGGGGGAGGGCGGAGGAAGTTACAAGAGTGGCGCTCTGGCCAGAGCGGAGAAGACTGAAGGCTCCAGCCAGAATGAACACTGAAGGCTCCGACTGGAGCGAAGATGGAAGGTGGCAGCCAGAGCGAAGGCCTGGGTCCCTGATGCCAGAGGAAAACCAGTGCCAGCAGCCAGGGGAAGGAAGGCCTATTGCATGAATCTTCATGCAACGGGCCTCTAGTTTCAATATAAAATATTACCTCTCTTTAAAAACCCCACTCTAAAACAATCACATTCACGAAAACTAGTATTCTTAGAAGAAATCTCTTTCTCATAGAACTTAATCAGAACCTCATTTATCTTTTGTCACTGTCTACTTTATAACCACCACTATAACCCCCTTGGCCCCAGAGTCTATATATTATTCTATTTTGTGGTTCTTTAATGGACTGAGTTGCACATGAGGGTGCTAAGTGAATGGTTATTAAGAGGATGAACAATTATATGTCTGTATATATTCCTTGTTATTCTTGCCAAGTAATTTAAGATGTATTTGTTTGAAACATGTGAATTTGCTGTAGGTCAAAAATAGTCAGTCAAATCACAATTCAAGACTGAATTTAATTCAGTCTTTGCCCAGCCCCATTATAATATGCACTACCTGTAGCAAACTATATTACATTATTAAAATCATTGGTGAGTGAATAAAGAAGTTGTGGTACATTTACACAATGGAATACTATGCAACTATAAAAAAGAATGATCTTTTACCCTTTGTGACAGCATGGATGGACCTGGAGAGTATTATGCTAAGTGAAGTAAGTCAGTTAGGGAAAGACAAATATCACATGATTTCACTTATAAGTGGAATCTAAAGAACAAAATAAACTGATGAGCAAAATAGGGCTAGAAGTATGGATGCATGGAACAGAATAACAGACCTCAGTGGGGGAGGTGCGATGGGAAGGGGACAGGAAGAGATTAACCAAAGAACATATATGCATATATGTATAACCTATGGACACAGACAATAGCATGAGGAAGGCCTGGAGAAGGGGTTGGGTGGAGGGGGCAAAAAGGGAGAAAATGGGAGACATCTGTAATGCTGTCAACAGTAAAATTAAATTAAATTACATTTTAAAAAATCATAAGATACAAATTAATCAGGAGCAATGGCTTTTCACTAATTAAATAAAAATTGTTGAACTTTCAGTCAAGATGGCAACATAGATTAATGTGGTATTTGCATCCTTTCACAATCACATCAAAAATACAACAGCCCTGCCCTGGCCAGTGTGGCTCAGTTGACTGGTCATGGTCCTGTGCACTGAAGGGTTGCCTGTTCGATTCCCAGTCAGGACACATGCCAAGGTTTCAGGCTCTATCCCTGGTGGGGGCATGCAGAAGGCAGCAATTGATGTTGCTCTTACATCAATGTTTCTCTCCCCTCCCCCTCTAACTCATCTACTCTAGAAAAGAATCTTACTCTTCATATATGAATGCTTGCAGATATGTTCCAGTAATTAAAATTCTAAATTAAAGTGATTTGAACTAGTTTTTTATTTTATCAAATAATAATTATAATCTCTATATATAAAAGGCTAATATGCAAAGTGTCCCCTCGGGAGTTTGACCGGGAGACTGGGAGTTTGATCATTCACTATAACATACACTGACCACCAGGGGGCGGCGTGGAACGAAGGAAGGCCTTAGCTGGCAGCTGGCAGCCAGGGAAGGAAGGAAGGCCCCAGCTGGCAGCCAGAAGGCCCCTATCGGCCCTGATCACCGGCCAGTCCTAGGGACCCGACCTGTACACGAATTTTGTGCACCGGGCCTCTAGTAACAATAATAATTGTTTATGATAGCAGAAGTGAGTATGAAACAGACACACATCTGTAAAAGAGCTTATACATGCAAAAGAAGAGATATCCATTCATATTGAGCTAGCTTAAGTCCAAAAGAGAAGTATTGGCACAATACTGGCGAATCTCAGTCAGAACAAGGTGGCATTGGTGAGGGGTGGAGCCAGGGCAACTCTGAAGGCCTCAGCAGTAGGAGTTCCTGATCTTTTCCTTCTAGACCTCTAACTTTGAGTCTGTTTTGGTTTAAACTTCAAATTCCCAAGAGTTAACATCTAAATGACTTGACCAGTTCTTTAGTTAAGGTGAGAAAGTTGCTTAGAGACTGGCCCTATGGACCAATTGGTGGAGAGGGGCACCAGATATAGACATGATTTTTACAATAAAAAACACAAGTTCAAAAAAAAATGTATATGCCATTCCTGGGGAGATGTTTACTCTGCTTTGCTTTCAGGAGAAAAGTTTGAGAGGCTTCAAGCTAAATGATCTCTATGGTGTCTTGAAATTCTTAATATTTTCTCAGTCAATAGATCTCCATAGGTAGCCTTTGAGGGAAAAGTGAGGCACAGACAGGGGAAGAAATAGCCTGATGGGTTGAAAAGAGCCATGAACTGGAAACCAGACAACCTTGGTCCTGGTCTTAGCACTGAGCCTAACAGATCACGTGCTTTGAGCAAATCACTTCACCTTTCTACATTCTATTTCTGGGGCATCTGTAAACAGAGAGGGGTAGGAAAGGGTTTCAATACAACATTTATTATGAGCCTGAGAAAATACCCTTAAATGACTCCATCAAATGTCTGTGGACAAGATTGAAAATCTAACTTTGAATCACAGGCCCCCAGCCTATCTAATAACAGACAGTTCCTGGTGAAACATCTCCCCTTTTCCATACCCTGGCCACCAATCTAACTAGACAGACCATGTGCCTTCCTGCTCCAATGCAATGGAAGTCTTTAAAAATAAGCTAAAGGAGATCATTTGGAGAACTTGGTCATGGCTTTGACTGCCTTTTAACTTGCAAAAAACCATCCCTCATAAAGGCATTATGAAGGTTTAACATCTTCTGTACACAGACACTCACAACTAGTTGGGCTCTAACGCATTTCTACCAGAAGTGTATTGCTGAGAACTGTGGGTTTGACAGAGCATTACCCAGAGACAAGTCCCTGGGTGCGGAAACCCTCCTCCCCTTCTGCCTCTGTTTATGCTTTTAGTTCCGTGCCTGGGGAGAAGACAAAGGAGGGTCAGCTCTGACTCACCCGGTGCTGTGAATGTCTTGACCCCAGTGGGCTGCGGGGCCTGAGATGTTTACTTCATTTCCCTTTCATTCCAAACTCAGCTGGGCTCCCAGAGAAGGAAAGGAGCCCACGTGACTCATTGGTCCAGAAATACTGAGCGCTATTGAGTACTGTGCGCTAGGAGGGAAAATGAAGAAACATCTCCAGGGCTTCGGAGCTGCTCAGGGACTCTGAAAACCAGCCTGTTCTGACTGCCTGAAACAACACCAGCCCTGGGAAAGAACACTGTGGCCCTTGGAGAGTGTGGGGTGGGGAGGGGCTGGGATGGGATGGGATGGGAGGTGGCTGGAAAGTGCTCATGGCCTAGGGGCCTCCATGCAGAAATGCATTTGAACATTGAAGGGAGGGCTGACTTTTCTCCACATTTGAATGGTTGGAAGGGCATAGATGAGTGTCCTGAGGCAGGGCCGCAGAAATATGTGTGGAGGCAGCCATGTAGCCCTGGCCCTCCTCCAGTCCCAACCCCAGTAACAAACCTAAAAGCCTCAAACTTGGGAGGACTAGAGTCAAGTCACGGTGTTAGACATTTTGGGAACTGGACTCCTGCCTCCCCCTTGTCAGAGTTCGTTGGCGGAGCTAATTCACAAAGAAATGGAAGGGTAGGGAGCAGCACAGGACAAGGCTGAGGGCTGTAGCTGGCTAGGGCGCCTCTGCACCCCACTGGAGTGAGCTTCTGGCCCAGCCCAAGGCAGAAATAATAACAGCTGCTACCAATTTCAGACCACGTTCCAGGGGCCAGACACCGCTAAATGCCCTAGTTGCATGATCTCATTTAATCTTCACACCACCACCACCACCCACCTTCTCAGGGAGCTATAATTATCTCCACCTAACGATGAGGGGGTAAGTAACTTGTCTTAGTTTACACTGGTAACAAGAGCAGGGCAGGTGCTGATGCGGGCTTGTCTGACTTCAGATTCTGTGTTCCTCTCTTCCCGGTACTGCTTGCCAGAAAAGAAGTTGGAAAGTCTAGGAAGAGAGTGGAGGTGGAACGAGGGTGATGACAGAAGCTGGGGGAAAGAGAAGGGCTGATGGTCTGGGGCTCAACATGGCAAGAGCCCAGGTTTGGTTTCCTGGAGGCGGCATCAGGGACAGTGCTCAGCACACAGTGACAGAGGAATGTCTGTTGAAGAAAGTCTTGTCCAGGGAGGGATGATTGACAGCAGGCCCCGTGAGAGCCGTGCTTCAGAGCTGCATGGAGGGTCTTTGACTGGTCTAGGCACAACAGTCAATAGAGGCACTATACCATGTGAACGATGGTGACAATAAGAGGACCCTCAGGGACATGGCGAGGTCTGTGGTACAATTCAATAGTGATGGACTGGACCATAGTGATGGACTGGACCAAATTAGGTTGTCTTTTATTATTTAGTTACTAGAGGCCTGGTGCACAGATTCATGCACCAGTGGGGTCCCTCAGCCTGGCCTGCACCCTCTCGCAATCCGGGACTTCTCAGGGGATATAGTAGTGCACGAAGTGGCAGGTAGCCAGGGAGGAGCCCAAGCCCAGGCCAGGCACCACGCCGCTCCCGCTCATCCCGGCCCCGCTGTGCCTGCTGCCACCACCACTTGGTAGCACACTGCCGTGGAGGCAGGAGAGGCTCGCCATCTTGTGGTGGCCATCTTTGTGGCAGCCATCTTTGTAGTGGTGATCTTGTGGCAGCCATCTTGTGACAATATCATGTGCAAGGACCACCTAGGCTTTTATTAGTATAGATAGATAAGATTTCTTAATATATTCTGGATATTCTGATGTTCTTAATCAGGTATATGAGTCACAAATATTTTTCCCTATTCTGTGAGTTGTTGTTTCACTTTCTTGATGATATCATTTGCAACACACAAACAAAACAAATTTTTAAAATGTGTTTTTATTGATTTTTTAGAACAAGAGGAAGGGAGCAGGAGAGATAAAGATTGATCTACTGCCTCCTACACATCCCTTATAGATTTACACCTATTTATCTTTTGAGAGTTTTATAGTTTTAGCTCATACATTTAAATCTACTACCTTCTTTGAGTTCCTTTTTTTTAGTATAGTGTAAGGTAGGGTCCAAATTCATTCTTTCACATGTGGATAACTATTTGTCCCAGCAGCATTTGTTGTAAACATTATGCTTTCCCTCATTTAATGCCTTGGCACCCATGTGAAAAATCAATTGACCAGTGTTCCATCTTGTTTGAGAAGCAGGTTACATAATTGGAAAGGACAAGGTACTCCATGAGGCTTGAAGGTGCCATAGGTATCACTTACGTTAGATTTAAAGGAAAACATTCAGATGATTAAATTTTTCAGAGACAAATTAATCAGTGCTAAGAATGGCAGAAGGTTTAGCCCTGGATGGTGTGGCTCAGTTGGTTGGAGTGTTGTCCCATACACCAAAAGGTGGCAGCTTCCATTTCCGGTCAGGGCACATACCCAGGTTTCAGGTCGGATCCCTAGTTGGGGTGTGTGCAGGAGGCAACCAAATGACGTTTCTCTCTTTCTCTCTCTTCTCTCTCTCTCTCTCTTTCTCTCTTCAACTTTTTGATTTTTAAAGAATGGCAGAAGGTTTAGAAGCATAAAATGCAATATAATAAATGTCAAAAGTTTCATTGTTTTGTTTTGGGTTTTTTTAGCAGATATTTAGAGCAAAATCTAAGAAAAAGAAGGAACGATGTTGTAGAGTAGATTTATTAAACACCACTCTTATACTCCTGTATGATGCAACCTCTGTCACATGGGTGGGGTGAGCACTTCCTTCTCACTCTAGATGCTTCTTCCATATGGAGTGTGACCCTCCTGGTCTCATTCTACTTCTCACTTCTCAGGGAGGGGGGGGGGGTATAATTTAATTGTGTTAGTGAATTTATAAAAGAATAAACTGGGTCTTGTCCACATAACTCACTTCTTCACTTTTTCCTCTTGAGTGTGAGCTACCTACAGGGAATTACAAGGCTCCTCTGCTTCATGATGGATCTTAGGTCATGGGGGAAAGAAGGAGAATGGTGGGAGTCTTCATGCAAACTGGCATTCTCTGTGAATGAATGATTTGTGTGTATAATTCCACGAATTATGCAATGCACTTGCCCACAGATATGAGCCATGTCTTATGACTTTGCCTTTATCTGCACCAGAGCTGAGATGGAAAAAACAGGTGTCATGAACTGAGCCACTCAGAGACCCCATCATTTGTTGTATGGGCCAGCAAATTGAGTTTTCAGGCCAAAATAACAGAGGAAGGCTTTTGGTGGGGCCAGGGTGCATGACGTTTGTAGAGGTTCACACTGAGCCAGTGGGTTCTTACCATTGTGTGTTTTTACCAGTTGTCTTTTAACACTGTACCCTGAGCAGAAGCTTATGATGGTTTTGTCCACAGGAGAGTGGCTGTACCCACAGAGTCAAGATTGAATGACGGGCAGCTTCAAATGATGCCCAGGTCATAACTGCCTTAAGCAAAGGTGCTTGGGTCACATGGTTGACCAGGGCACATGCCAGTCTAGCCAGCCCCATGTGGCCATCTTGGCCTCAGCAGAGAAGCAGTAGTCCCCATGCAGGCTGCTGCAATTCACTATGAAGAAGCAGCTTGGACTTGTGTCACAGGCCAGGCTGAGGTGGGGTTAGAACTTCGCAGGCCTTGGTGAGCAGAGCATGTCAGTTCCTTTGAAACTGCTGGGCGGTGCAATTTCTTGTGTGTTATAGACATTAACTGGGTTTTAGCTTCTCATCCTTAATGTCAGCTCAGATTGGCAAGGCCACCTTTTCCCCAAATCCCATTTGGGGTTAGATTTGTTTAAGAGAAAAGCACAGGCCCAAAATGGTATCACTTGTGCTAAATGCCCATGACCTGGTTGCAGTTTCAACCTTAACCAGAAATGTAATCTTAATCAATCTGGAGTTTTCTGGTCAACACCACTGAAGTAATCTGTCAGGCGGGCCCTCTTGATCCCTATAGGCAGACGAGGAAATCTGCATGGTAAAATTCTTGCCTTTTCCTTCCCCTAAAAGACTTTCTGGATTAAAAATAATCCTTTCTTTCTTTCTTTCTTTCTTTTTTTTTTTTTTTTTTTTTTTGCTAATAGCTCCCTTGCCCCACCCTTTTAGTTGCTAGATGGCATGCTTCCCAATTCATTTGAATTGCTTAATAAAGCAAATTGGATCTTCAAATTTACTAGGTTGAATTTTGTTCTTTAATAGGGTCAAAGAGGTGTGTCTGGAAGAACTGACTCTATATTCATGAAACTTACCCTCGGGTACAAGAGAAGGAAATAGTGAGAGTATTAACAGGTGTGTTTCAAGGTATTACAGTTATGTCGGTGGGCATCTGGGTCCTGTGCCTGGGTCCTGAGGGAACAGGGCCAAGAAATGTACGGAATTCACAAGTCAAGAAAATACAGTGTCTTGAGAAGTCGAGATGAAGGCATTGGTGCTTTCTAGGCCACAGGGGCAAAGGTTTAGAAGTCCAGTAGCTCCTGGCCAGAATCAACAGAGGGTGATTTTCCAACTGAAGCAAATGTTCAGAAGGTCCTTGGTCCTAAAACTTCCAAAATAAGGGACAGTAATATCCTCCTGTGTGACCCAGAACTAAAAATGTCTGCTCAGGAGATGGAGCAGAAGCGGTGCTACCAGATGGGGTTCACCCTCAATGCAACACTGAAAGTCCAGGACTTCAGGGCTGGAGGAACAACATTTATGCAAATTTGCAAGCTCTGCAAGAAGGCAAGTGTCTCAATGCCCTTCTCAGAGAGTGCAGGCAGTATGCACAGGTGGACTCTTGCCTAGTTTAGGTAAACAGGGTGCCAAAATCAATGCTCTGTGCCAAAATTAATCTCTTACTAAGAGCTTTCCTTCAGTTGAGGTTAAGTTCATCAGCTGGGGATTCCAAACGACTGATGTCACTGAGAGACAGAATGATGAAGTAGAAGCCAAGATTCCGTTTGTCTTTCCCCCTCCCCTCAGGTAGAATAGTCCTTGGGCAGCACTAAATAATTGGAATTTGAGAACACACTTTGCTTAGGATAACTGCTGGAGGTTGAATGGTTCTGTCAACTGGAGCTGTTAAAGAAAAAATTACTCCTTCCAGCACTTGTTAAAGAAAGGTAAGGCAGACTTTATTCAGGGGAAATATCATAAGGAATATCGGGACCACTGCAATGGGGTTTTGCAGTAGGGGAGAGAGATTGGGTTCAACTCAGAATACAAGGAAAAGCGAGGATATATAGCCAAGAAGCCGATGGGAGTCAGTGTGTAATAGAATAAAATAATCAGTCTTTCTAACTGCATCTTGCTCGAGCCTGCCCAGTTCCCACAACATGCCTAGTTGTGCACATAGATATGCTAATCATTAAAGGAATCTAACCTGTAGCCTAGGAATTATTGAAACAACCTCCCTGCTCAAAAGTACCTCCCCAAGGAGATAAGGAAGGTATGTATAAAAATAATGATTGCTTATCAAAAGATTTACAGGTATCTCATGACTGGGAACATCACAACTAGAATTTGAAGTTTCACCATTCCCCTTGGACCCTTGCTCATGTCCAGATGTCTGTAGTCATCAATCACCTCCTGACCTCAAACCCCTCCCATTCCCCCTTCCCCTGACATAAAAGAAGCCTGAATTCTGTACTTTCTCAAGATGGTCAAGCTTTTACTTGATTACAAGTGGATGGAAAATTACCAAGAGGAAATATCAGGAATAAGGGGAAATTTTGGTTAACTTGTCCTAACAGGAGTCTTGCTGAAGACTGGCCAGAATAATCAAATATCAACTGGGGATGATGGAGGATGAGGAACCTGATTAGAAATCGCAGATGATCAGATATCAAGGATGGGGAATTCTGGCTGAAATGACCTAGCAGGATTCTTGCTAAAATTGAGCTCTTGCCCTGCCTGGTTTGGCTCAGTGGCTAGAGCATCAGACTGCAGACTGAAGGGTCCCGGGTTTGATTCCTGTCAAGGGCACATGCCTAGGTTGTGGGCTTAATCTCCAGTAGGGGGCATGCAGGAGGCAGCTGATCAATGATCCTCTCTCATCTTTGATGTTTCTACCTCTCTTTCCCTCTCCATTCCTTTCTGAAATCAATAAAAAATATATTTTTTAAAAAATTTTTAAATTGAGCTCTTGAAAACATGACCAAGAGCTGGGCTTGGTTGAAAATGGGCTTAGAGGAGCCTGCTTAGAGTTTGGTCCAGGAGAATCGTTGTCAGGGGTATGGGGATCTACAAGGTCTGTACTTGATAAGCTATGTATTCTATTAATTGATCAAGCTCTTTAAAAGGGAGGCAGTTGAAGCTTGACATTGGATTAATAAAACTCCCGAGGCCCTGAAGGAATTCATCATCCATCGAGAGTCCAAGGTACAGCTTCTGAAGGAACCCCAGTTCAACCCAACCATCAGGAAGTTCTCTGGCTGAGTCTCAACACAGTAAGAAATGGAAGAGGATGAATTTCAGTCTTTAATTTCCTTAACTTCAACTCATAAAATCAAGTGAATTTGATTATGGAGATTAGCTTCTTTGAACTTAGACTTGCCAAGGAAATTGACTCTTTGAACTTCAAATTCTCCCTGGGAATTTGATAATGAGGGGCACGTATATTAAAATCTGGGGCATTCCTAAATTGTTGACAATTCCCATTTTATTATGGAATTGTCTTTATACATTTATAATTGGAAGATCTCAGTGAGTCATTCAATCTCAATGAAGAACCTGCTATGCTATGTTGGAAAATGTGGTTCGACATAATTTGGGATGGGAAAGTGAGTCGGTTTTCAATCATGGGTACAGAGAAGTCTTGGTTTTATTTAACTAGTGGACTGTTCGGACCCATTTCAGAGCCTTCTGGGTCATCAGAGGTCCCAGGAAGACACTCAAAGGATACAGCTGGTTCTGGGAAGTGGGCACTGGTGGGGAAGCATTGCTGTTCTGATTCAGTGCTGATCTCCAGCCTGGGGAGGGTGAGCTGGAGGCCATATTCTTGGTTGACTCTTGCCTTAAGGGCTAAACCCCATGGGTTAAACATCCAGGGTTGTTAGAGAGAAATACTTTGTCCCCATTCTAGATATGAAGTGTGGAATTCCTGACTTTTCTCTGTCTCCCCACAGGAGCATTTCTTGGTATATTAACAAGAACATTTGCCCACTGACTCCATCCACATTCTCCAATCTGGGCTTTGTTAGTAATAAGGGTGTTGTGATGAGTTTTTAACTCCATCCACTTTTTTTTTTTTTTTTTTTGTCTTATTGACAATTGGTTGTGAACACAAAGTAGAAAAGAATGGTCCTATTTAAACCCCCAAAAGAACATCATCTTCAAGTTGTATAGCAGTTGACAAGGCTTATTTTAAATACTTATACACACACCTGTGTGTACTATATAAAATACTAGAGGCCCAGTGCACAAAATTTGTGCACTCGGCGGGAGGGGGTCCCTCAGCCCAGCCTGCGCCCTCTCACAGTCCAGGAGTCCTCAGGGGATGTCCGACTGACAGCTTAGGCCTGTTCCCCTGGTGGCCTGCCTGCTTCCTGGTGGTCAGTGTGCGTCATAGCGACCATTAATTCCACAGTTTGGTCAATTTGCATATTAGCCTTTTATTATATAGGATAATTTTATAAATATTATAAATAAAATATTTATATATTTTATAATATTTCCCATATATTATAAAAATAATTTCATAAAATATATATTGGTACATATATGAAATATATAAATGTAAGATGTATATTAAATATATATATATACATACAATATGCACATACACACAGTTTTATTTACAATTATAAATCTCTATATAATGCACATCTATTTTTTTTATAATGCACATCTATTTTGACCTTTACCTTGCTTAGTAATATTTGTAAAAATGTCCCTGGTTCTCAGACTGAAAGCAGTGATTCTCCAACTTGAGTGTGCATTAAAACCACCTGTTAAAACACAGATTGGTGGTCTCTGGTCCCAAAGTTTCTGATCCAGTAGGTGGGGGCGGTGCCCGAGGATTTGCATTTCTAATAAATTTCCAAACTTTGAAAATGACAAGAAAACAATAGGAGTAGATTGATGCCATGACACAATTATCCTTGAATAATAATTTAATATCATATTTAAAGGACCTGTCTTCCCTTATTGATCTTAATTATGCTGTTATGTCTATCCTATATAATAAAAGGCTAATATGCAATCGACCAAATGGCAGAACGACCTGTCACTATGATGCGCACTGACCACCAGGGGCAAGACACTCAATGCAGGAGCTTAGGGGGAGCGCTGCTCAGCCAGAAGCCGGGCTCACAGCTGGCAAGCACAGCAGCAGTGGTGGGAGCTTCTCCCGCCTCCGTGGCAGCTCTAAGGATGTCTGACTGCCAGGCCTAAGCCGTCAGTCAGACATTCCCCAAGGGCTCCAGGACTGCAAAAGGGCACAGGCCGGGCTGAGGGACCTCCCCCCCCCCCACCGAGTGCACAAATTTTGTGCACCAGGCCTCTAGTAGATATATAAGCTCAGAAGTTATGAAGGCCAGCCACTAGTTGGCCACCTTCATTCTTCGCTCACTAGCAATTGGAGGAGTAATTGCATTTATTCCATGTTGAAGTAGGCAGTAGCTAATGAACTTGATCAGATACTACTTTGAATGGCAGCTTTCAAGTTCTGCAGAAACTATGACACTCTCCCAAACAAAAAGTATTGGAATGGCTGACCGTATGTCTCCACCCTCAGAGAACCAGCCCCGAGTCTCCTTTCCCTGATGTCCTTTAAAGGCTGGATGTAGTAACAAGAAGAGAAATTGAATAACCAGAAGTTTGAACACTATCTTCTTCGATGCATAAGACATTCCTTTGCTTTCAGCACATCTGTGAAGAGGAAAAGTGAAACTGCTTATTTTGAGAGGGAAGGTATCAGGTCTGAAACGGAAACACAACCGGATAAAACCCAGAAAACAAAAACATATATTAAGAGAGAATGAAATCCCAGAATAGGTAAGGAGATAATGGTGAAGCACCCAGACACTTTCAGAGTTTAAGAGGCTCTGCTCTGGGGCTGCACATCCACATCTCTTTTGAGAGATCCCTTGTGTGTAGGGATGCCACACCGGCCTGCCCATCACTGATGAGTTTGAGGACAGAGCTTGACTCAAATAGCCAGGGCTATAAGGGTTCTTGATTCTTGAGAGGGATGGCTCGCTTAAATCAGATCAAAAGCAGCTGACAGAACAGTGTAGAAATGGAAACACAGAAAAAGCAACAGGAAACCAAGAATAAAAAATAAAAAAAATAAGAAACAGGCAGAAGGAGGAAGGGAAAAAAATAGACAGAGGAGCAGAAAGGAGAGGTGGAGGAAGGAGACTGCTGAAGTGTCAGGCGGGTCCCCAGGCTGGTTCCCCTTGGGCAGCTGCTGCGGTTACCTCTTCTCCACCCTCTGAGAGCCCTCACTGGGGGTCTGCAGAAGCTTTCCTTGTCCTTTCAATAAGCTCCCATAAACTGAGATAACATGAGTGTGTTTCCAGTTCCTGCAAACGTATCTTTGTAATAGAGAGACGAGAATATAACCTTGGGCCCAAACCAAACAGATGAGATGTAATGCGAGTAAATTGCGAGTTGCTTCGTTTCAATTTTAAAAATTAATCAGGTCTGTCTGGACAGTAGATTGTAAAGATCTGAGGGGAGCTTAATCTATTAAAAATCCAGCATCTATGGGGGAAAAAAAAAAAAAAAAGCAAACTCAGTGTTAGCTTGCCTTACCAGAATTTCAGTGTGGAGAATGAGAGAGAGGGAGGTGCGGGGAGGGACAGGGAGGGAGAATGTCCTTAACTAGACAGCATGCGGGCACATAGCAGCAAGAATGGTTAGCGGCAGCCCTGACTGGTGTGGCTCAGTGGGTTGAGCGTCCTCCTGTGCACTGAAAGGTTGCTGGTCAAGGCACATATCCAAGTTGCAGGTTCAACCCCTGGTCAGGGTGCCTATGGGAGGCAACCAATGGATGTTTCTTTCTCAGGTCGATGTTTCCCTCTCCCTCTCCCTTCCTCTCTCTAAAATCAATAAAAACATTTTTTTTTTAAAGAATGGTCAATGCCAGCACAGTTTAGGTGGCTTCCCAACATAGATCCTAGACGTCCTGTACCTCCTATACAGCACCTCGCCTCCCATAGCATTGCATTCACCACATCTTATTTTATTTGCTCAGTGACCATATTCCATGCCAGACTGTAAGCTTCGTGAACACAAGGACATATCCGTCTTGTTCTTGCTCTGTTCCTAGCACCTGGCACAGTGATGAGTATGGTTGGTTCTCTTGAAATATTTATTGAATAAATGAGAAAATCACATCATATGAATAATGGCGAAGTAAAATGGCAACATTAAATTTGGAAAGAAAGAAACCCAAGTGGACTGGATTGTGGTTTTTTGAGTATGTGCAAGATTTTCCAGTGGAAGAAGGAGAAAGCTTGCTTGGGTTGCTCATGAAGCAGGTGTGGTAGGCACATGAGGCCCTGGCTGGTACTCATGGCCCTGAGCTCACTCCCCAACCCACAGGAGTCTCGTCACTTAGACCTGAGCCATTATTTCATCCTTTCTAAGTTCTGTTCAGGATTCAACATTTAGTGGCCTATTAAATGATGGCCAGACATTAGGGAGAGAGCGGTGGGGGGTTTTCTTTCACCAAACTCCCCAACATTTACAGACGTCAAACATAGAATGGTTTGTCTCATAAAATAGTGGGTTCTCTGTTAATATAAATCTCCAAGCAGAGTTGGACAGCCATCTGCTAAGTGTGTTGTTGTGAGGATTCTAGGGTTGGGTGAGGTTGGACAAGGATGGCGGTTAGCTCCATCAGTTCTATGGAATTTAGAATTTTGTGGAAATTCTAACTGCAGGGTGAGTGTTTCAGCTTGGACATGACGAATGTGAATCAAAGAAAGAAGTGGCTTCTGCCTTAATCTGTTAAGTATGTGACTTAATCTTCCTGAGCCTCAGCTTTCTCAGCTGCTAAGTGGGATAATAATACCTGTCCTTCCTCCATTAAAAGGTTGGCCAAGATCAAATGAGACGATATTTGGATTTCAAAAGTGTAAAGTGTTCTACGTATATTGCTCCGGGGGGAGAAATGGAAATTCTGAAGAACCACATCTTCTGAAGTCCAGGCCAAGACGCTGTCAGGCTAAAACAAGTGTTTTTCCTCAGTTCCCTCTGGACATCTTAGAGAAATGTTGAACCTCTCCCTCTCTGTCTCTGCCTGGTGATAATGGGGCTGTTAACTTGTTCTTTTTAGTTGTAGTGATTTCACTTGGTACATAAATGTCAAGTTCCACCTGACTCGAAGTTAACATATAATGTCTCTTCCCTTTCCTCATGAGTACAATTCTGTTAAATTATCCCTTATGCTCACATTGATTTTTTTTTCAGTTTTAAGTCTTAAAATAGCATATTCTGCCCAACTGCTTTCCTGCTTTCAAGGCAATGAGAATGGCGCCTGGCATTGTGGGAGTTTCATGCAAATCATAGTGAGGCTGGCTGTGCTTCAAGACAGCGAGAGCACCGCCAAATAGGCGTTTATCAAGGACAGCCTGACAGTCGCCGGGATCTAAATTACCTTACATCACAGCCTTTCATTCCCAACCCCCTGTCACCCACGTGCAAGCCAAATGGAACCACGAGATGGGTTTTATTATCCCCATTTTACTGAGAGGAAAAACTAAGATGCAAAACAATCAAGTGCCTTTACATAGGTCACTTGGTCCCACCAGTGCTGGACCTGAGCTTACAAAGTTGGCTTCCTACTAGCACGTTACTCTTGCTACTAAATCTTCACACATCGTCAGATGCTGCTGCCTTTTCCATGGGGTGATTCTACTCCAATCCACTCATGATCATGGTGTGCCGATCTTACTAAGAAAGGCTCTGACCTTGATCATGACACCTTCTCAGACAATCCAAAAAAGGCCCAGGCAAGGGAAGGGGTCTCAGGCCCGGGTGCATGTGGCTGAGTTGGTTGGAGCGTAGTCTTGTACAACAAAAGATGATGGGTTTGATTCCTGGTCAGAGCACATACCCAAGTTGTACAGCAACCAACTGATCTCTCTCTCTCTCTCTCTCTCTCTCTCAAAATCAATTTAAAATTTTTTTTAATTAAGGGTCCTCAGAACTAGAGGAAGTAACTAGGAGAGCAAGCTTATGTCTGCTGTGAATTCCAGTGGTCAGCCCTGAAAGCTTATCAGAATAATAGGGAACAAGCTTAATGTCTGGCAGAGTAAAAGGGGTGCACCTGCCACAGGTATACATTGACTTGCAATTTAAAAGAACTTCCACATTGTCTCCTGATCTGGTCACAAATTTGGTGACAACCCAGGGAGGTATGTATGACAGATGGGGGGGGGGGGGAGCTCGGGTGGCTCTCTCTCCACTTTATAGAAAATCAGCTGAGATTAAATGACACCCATGGTCATGTAGCTGGTAAATGTCAGAGCTCCCCATCAACTCTGGCTTTTGAACAATACTAGCAGATTTTGCCTTGCCCTAGAAGAAGCTCAAGCATTGACTCTCATTTACAGTGATAGACTTAGGAAGTTTCTTTTCAGTCTCCCAGAAACAATACCAGAGAGGTAAACACTGCAAAAGGCTGACCCTACACTGGCATCAACAGCAGGCTTGCTCACACGTTTCCCCTTCAAGGTGATAGATAGAGGCTGTTTTCCTTGCGTCTGGCTTCTCCACGAGGACCCCAGTGACAGAAGCTGGGAGTGTTTGCTATCAACCTTTAGACCAGCTAGAGACTTCCCATGCCCAGAGGGAGAGGGGCTTTCCCAGAAAACACTCTTGCACAAGAGCCCTCTCTTTTTTGTCCCTCCCTCCCCAGCCTACACCTCAGGGAAGAGTTCCTCACCTGTCACCAACACCCCTTCCTAACCCGCCCAGCAGCCTGCAGCCCACACTCCTGCTCTCTGAGCAAGCAGCCTCTCCCTCCACACAGGTCAGGGCCAGGGCCGGCGGGGAAAGGCAGGGATCGCCCCAGGGAAGTGCAGATCTACAGGGGAGCCTCAGAAGCTCTTCTAAAAGGCTTCCAGGTGGTCCCAGAAAGCCCCCTCCCCCCTCCCAGCACTGGGCTCAGCCCTGCAGCACAGGGAACTTCACCGCTGCAAGTTGAAACAGGACTCCCCGCCTCCCCTCTCAGCAGCCGGGCTTTAAATAGGATTAATGAGAGAACATGCTAAACACTGCTCTGAGAGGTTCCAGAACAGGCAGCCCAGACTTCCTCTCAAGCTGCCATTTTGGACCGGCTCCCCACTGACTGCCCTTGACTTTGAGCTAGCTCCTCCGCACTCAGCATTCCCGCTCTGCTGGGAACCTAACCTTGGGATCTCAAGGACAAGATGCAGCCCCGCTGACCTCCCCAGCACCTCCTCAGCCCACAGCTTGTGCCAGAAAGCTCATTCATTTAGCTTATCTTCTTTGATAAAATTCAAACACTTTCCCCCTAGGGAAGCGGGTGGGAGGTGGAGCTGGGAAGGAAGCAGCATGAAGCTGTGTGTCACACACACCTTGGTGTGAAGAGCCCTATTTGTTGGCAATACCAGCAGCCCCAAGAACTGTGGTAAATGTCATTTAATCTGCTCCATGTGCGTTCCTGTATCCCTGCCTGGGGAATTACACTGTCAATGTCACTAAAACTGAGGCTATGAGGGCAAGAGAATTGGCCAAGGTCATGCAGCTACTAAGAACAGTCGAATTCAAACCCAGATCTCACCTCCAGTCTAGACTCAAAATGCTGTTCCCTTCCCCTTGCACCTTGCTGAGTCTGCTTCAGGCCAAATCAGGCGGCTGATTCCGCTGGGGAGATTTAGGGTAGAAAAGGCTCTGGGTCTGTACTGGGGGAGGCAGTTGGTGAGGAACAACAACGGCAGGGGGTTCCTGGCTGGCGGGTGCTGTGCTACACACATCACCAGTATCAAACCCTCCCAGCCACACAGGCATGTGGGCACTGGTACCAGAAACCTCAGGCTAACGGATGCTGTTTCCCACTTTGCCTCGATTGTACTCAAGGCAAAAGGGAAAATCCCTCCCAAGTTTACCTACAGCCTCTTCTGGATGAAATGCTCTCCTGAGGGCACTGCAGCAGTCCTGAGCTGCTCCCAGACACCTGCCAGCTAAAGAGTCAGAAAATGCTAGAAGTGACTGTGGAGATAACCTGAGGCAGCCGCCGGCACTTGCCTCCCCTCTGTCCCTTTCCCTCCACCTCCTCTATTTTTGCCAGTGATAAGATTGAGGCCTTCTCATGGAGACCACATTCAGTCTGGAAATAAAGCAAAGTATGCGGCCGACACCTAGAGAATTTGATATACAAAGTAAAGGGAGTGAGGTTAATCCCAGAAGACGTGTGGGGAGAATGGCCGTACTAGCTGAGAGGTTCAGGGTCCTGGAGGATTCAATTAGAAAGCCAGGCGGGCCAGCAGGAGCCCAAGCCCAGGACGATCCTTTGTCCCAGACTCTCCTTTCTCTGATCCCACCAATTCCTAGGGGACAGCATAGGCCTTTCCATTTAGGACTTCCTGAGAAATGACTGAGTCAATGTGTAAATTAAATTTCAACACACAGGATGTAAAAGCCTCTGCTGTTTGTTTCTCCCCCCTGGGAGGAGGAAACGAGCGAGCCAACATTCCCCATGGGGTAACTAAATGATTTCCCTGGAGTCCTGGTCTCATGTGTTCTATTTGCTTAAATGAGTTTAGGGCTACAGCAAATGTAAGCTTGACAGGACCCATTTGCCAAAGGCCTCCCTCAGAACTGACAAAGGTCATGCCAACTTCTTTGTCTGCATGCTATTCCTCAGCCCTGGGGAGAAATTAGCCCAAAGTCAATTAGCCCATTAGTCACCCCCCATGTGCTCAGCAGCAGGCTGGGTGTTATTAGGGATATAGAAAAACAAGAGGTGGTCCCTGCCTTCATTTATCATTAAATATTTGTTGAGTGTCCATCGTATCCTGGGCATTGAGCTGAGCACTTAAAAATCCAGTAGGAAAATGAGATTCATTCACCTGAAACAACAGAACACAAGTTACAACGTGCACATTGAAGGAAAGAACAGCAGGACATGGATGGGCTCTTCAATGGGACTTCAATGGGGTGGGGAACCCAGGAGGTCTGGGTCAGGGCTTGGGAAGGGTCTTCAAAGACGCTTTCATTCTGGCTTGAAGGAGGAGGATGTAGCCTTGATGGAGCTGGGAAGCAGCATGGAACTGAGGAGGCATACACGTAGGGGAAGAGGGAGAAAAGGGATGAGTAGGTAAGGATGGGTTCACATTGTAGAGGTGTTTAGAGCTAAGCAAAGAAGTGTAAACTTGATGGTAAGAGGAAGGCTCTGGCTCCGTTTGGGGTCTCTAGACTTGGGTAGAGCTGAGAAGAGTCAACTCTAGAGAGCCAGCTGGACCAGCAGAGAGAGAGAGAGAGAGAGAGACAAGGCTTTGGATGGACCTGATTCAGTCCTTTTTTCTCTATATACTAGTGGTGGAATTTGGGGGCACATCATTTAACAACCCTTAGCTGCAATTTCTTCATTTAGAAAACAGCGATAATGATTTCTGCGAGTATTAAGTAAGAAACCATAGATTAAAATGTCCAGCAAAAACGTGGTGCATAATAGGCAGCAATGACTATTTCTCTCCACAGTTTTCCCCTTTCTCCTGGAAGACAAAGATGAGATATACAGATATATCTCTATATCTATTCCACCCTAACCAATTGGTCGAAGCCAACCATGGTAATCTCCTTGAGCTTGCCAGTGATTGTCAGATGATGTTGCCAAGCCCGTCCAGAGTCGGCCGAGAGCCTTCCAGGAAAGGTTTCCTTGATCCTAGGAAAGAGATGTAGGAACAAAGGCCTTTTATTCCTCAGCCCATTGCTGGTTCTGGGTGTGACGACTAGACTGATGGGTGCAGTCGTGAAGCAACCATCCAGAAGGAGAGCTGTACTCTGGGTTGTCAGCACAGAGAGATGGAAAGACCTGATCTCTGATGACACTGTGAAGCCAAGGTATGAAGTAACCTGATCTCTTAATTTATCTCTTTTGTGAAGTATTTTCTATTGTTTAAGCCAGTTTGAGTTGGCTTTTTTGTTAGCCGTAAGTGGAAACATCTTCCTGATTCACAGCTTTAGAGAAATTAGTCAAAACCATGGAAGAGATAGATTCCAGAACCTTTGGATGGGCCTGGACCTTTCAGAGTGAGGATACTGAATTAGAATTAGCCTATTGTATCCTTTTGAAATGGTGTTTGGGGGTGAGGGAAGTAACGTTTGAATATTTCCTTCTTATTTCTCTGTCATCTTGTTCAACCCTGCATTTATATTGAAGGGTTTGCTAAACGATCATCACGAGCCTTGTCAACTAGAGGCTAAATAAAGTATATTTGCACTACAAGCTAGTTAGTGCCATTTGAGTCCTGCTTTTACATTAGCCAAGATGTCTGGTTCGCTGTTCTCAGGGGAAGGCTGACTGCCTATGGGCTACACTGCCCAAACCAAACCACATTGAGGCACTGCATCACTTACATGGTTTCTGAGGCAGGTAGGGGACACATGCCTTAAACCCTGGGGGTCCTATCTTCAGTGAAACTGGGTCCATTTCTTCTCTTGCTCTTGGACTCAGTTTTCCTTTCGATGAAAGAGTGGGGTGGACATCTTTCCTGAGGTAACTTGAGCATGTTAGTTGGGATGAGTCACCCTTGGACAGGAATTCTGAGGTCAGCAAGTTTCCCCTAGGGCACCTAAGAATTTGTTCCCTCTACAACTTCCCTGGTTGCCTGAGCCTGAACACAATACTCAGCATAGCTATAGATAATTACGCTACTGATGGTGAGGAGGATAATGGTAGTGATAAACAATTCCTTGAAGTCATGTAGTACTTCCTAGGAAATGAGAAATACCCCTTGCATTTTATCTCATTTAACACTCAGACAAGTCAAGGAGGAGCTCTTCCTCCCAGTACAAAGGAGAGTTTATTGAAGCACTGAGATAAGAGGCAAGGTGCCCCAGGCCTTATAGGTGAGCAAGGTAGAGTCTGGTTATAAGAGCTACACATCCAAGGCAACTCCTGGGGACCCGTTTTGTACCCTGGAGGGAGACAGGACCCTGTCCTCTAAGGTCAGAAGGGGCTCGACTTGCAGGAAAAGACGCCTTCTTGTACTTTTTCTGGTTAGTTGGGAGATAGATGGAGTAGTGGAAGCCTGTTCCCTGAAAGCTTTTCTCAATGATCTAGCATTATCATATTTTCTCATCTACCTTTGGAGAGTACCCAACCTCAACTAAATATAGCCAGCCTTTCTTCCCATTGATTTTTAGAGAGAGAGAAAGGGAGGGAGGAAAAAGGAGTAGGAGAGAGGAGAGAGAGAGAGAGAGAGAGAGAGAGAGAGAGAGAGAAACACTGATGTGATTGAGCCACATTAATTGGTTGTCTCACATACGTGCCTCCATCCCACCCCACCCCCACCACTGGGGGCTGGGAATTGAACCTGCAACAAGGTATGTGCCCTTGACCAGAATAGAACCCGTGACCCTTTGGTGCATGGGCCGGCGCTCTAATTACTTCTGAGCAACACCGGCCAGGGCTAGTTAGCCTTTCTATCTCCCAATACAAAGCCCTGGATTTTTAGACTTAGAAGAAATTAAACAATTATTTAACATTTTTACTTTTCTTACCACCTTTGACCTTATTAATTCTTTTCATCTTTGTGTCATTGCCACAAGACAAATAGGGCAAATGTTATTGGGCCCATTTTACCAATGAGCAAACTGAGTCTCAAAAAGGTTATGACAAGAGCACACGTTTGAAAAGTGGGAGCAGATGCGGATCTTCTGTGTGTGAGTCCATGCCTTTCTGAAACATCATCCTGCCCCCTCCATAGAACTCATTCAACTATTTTTTGAGTGTTTGCCAAATACCAACAATGTGTTGGGGATTTAATGCTGAATAAGAAACAAGTGGTCTTGAATGAGAAACTTACAGAAGCGTTGAAGGTGAACAAGAAGGAAGACAATTATTTGAACTGTGATAAGTCCATTGGAAAGGCGGGGATGTTTCTAATCCAGACAAGCTGCTGGTCCATGGACCTGTCCTATATGGCCAATCCTAGGTTCTAGAGATGAAGAACAGAATGATAAGCCAGAACAGTAAACTACTTGGTCTTAAGTGATGAGTGGATGAAGATGGCAAAAGACTTTTTATAAGAACATGCTTTATAACCCAGCTTTCTAGACTCGGCTCAAAGGCAAGCCTGAGTGATGCAGATGTCCAAATGGGATACCCCAGGGCCCAGGAACAGCAGCACTTCTTCAGGAGACAAAGGAAGGAAGAGGGGCCACACTGAGAATCTCACCAGGGGGTTTAGGGGCAGACACACCCAGCCATTGCATTACCATACCAAACAGCTGAATCAGGGAGCTAATTATGGCCTTGTGCTCCTGGAGACCACATTCCTGAGGCTTTTATGAACACACACACACACACACACACACACACACACACTATACCATCACAGCTCTCCTCCCTCCATTTCACTTCCTTACTTCCACCTCCATGGTCAACGCACCTTTATCTCTGAAGCATCCCTTGCACAGGATGTTTCTTCCTTTTTTAAAATCCTCACCTAAAGTCAGGGTATTTTTTCCATTGATTTTTAGAGAGAATACAAGGGAGAGGAGAGGGGGGGAGAAACAGATAAAGAAGATGGCAAATACGGAGAAGAGGAGAAAGAGAAGGAATGGATAAAGGAAACCTCGAGTCAGAACGGAGTGCAGGTAATAAAAGGAAAGAGGGCCGAAACCGGTTTGGCTCAGTGGATAGAGCGTCGGCCTTCGGACTCAAGGGTCCCAGGTTCGATTCCGGTCAAGGGCATGTACCTTGGTTGCAGGCACATCCCCAGTAGGGGTTGTGTAAGAGGCAGCTGTTCGATGTTTCTAACTCTCTATCCCTCTCTCTTCCTCTCTGTAAAAAATCAATAAAATATATTTTAAAAAAAATAAAAATAAAAGGAAAGAGGGAGGGGAGAAGAGTAAGATGGGAACATTGGGAGAAAGGGAGAGAGGGGAGCGGGGGGAAACTGAGGCCTAGCCAGGGACATGGCTTTTCCAACAGCATTTAAGTAGTCATTGGTGGGGTCAAAACCAGGAGCAGCAGGCCTCCAGAAGCCGTTTGCCTCTTCCATAGAATTCCACATCTGAAGACACTACAATGAGTTTGACTGAAGTCTGAAACTCCCCTGATCCCATACCTTCCAAGATTCTACCCTTTACTTAAGGGGCTGGGGTGTTTGGTCAATATTAACCCATTCGGCAAATATTCCTGAGAAAATGCCACCTGGGAGGCACCACATTTGTCTCTGGAGCTAGGTATAGAGTCCAGTCCCTGACTAAGGGCCGCTCACACTCTAGGGAGGCAGACCTACAGTGTCAGCCACCATGCAAGCAAGCGTGCATATGCTATGTGCATGACTGGGCTACAGGAAGCACGGGGCTTTAGATAAAGGGGCCATCGTTCTGCCTGGGGTGATCAGAGAAGGTGTGCATTGGTAGGTCTCAAATTTTGACAGAGAAAGGCTTTTCAAAGGGAGGAACAAATACGGACAAAGGTGGGAGAGACGAGGTGAAGTTCAGAGAAGGCTGAGTAGCCCTTTGGGTTGACACAGAGAAGCTGTAGTATTACTTGTAATAATTACCATGGGTAAGTACTGACCACATGCCAGGATTCTCACTGAATCCTCACAACAAACTACAAACTAGGAATTCATTATTTAACAAAAATTTATTGAGTGCCCACTACATGCCAGGCAAGTTCTAGGTGTTGGGAATACATCCATGAACAAAACAAGACCAACTCCCTGGGCCATGAACACAAGAGAATAGTCCCTGCCCTCAGGAATTTACATACTGGGAATTGTCACCCTCGTGTTATACATAAAAAAAAACTGAGATCTAAGGAAGTTACAGCACTGCTCGGGGTCACACAGATGGTAAGTGACAGAACCTGTCTGTGCTCACAAGCCCCGTGCTATGCTGCCTTCCAGGAAGGGTCTAGATCTAGTGAGAATCTCCTACAGGTTATTGAGCAGAGGGTGGCAGAAACAAAAGGGTATTGCTTCCCTTAGGGCTGTCTTCCTCCATTCTACTTATAGAGGTCAGCTACTAAATATTCCCCTCCCCGCCCCCCCCCCCCGCCACCACACACACACACACACACACACACACACACACACACACACACATATACCTCTTTTGTCTGAGGTTGATGCTGCCTGGGCAGAGCCAGGCCTGGCTTTTAGAGGATTAGCTCCAGTGCACCCACAGAACCAGAGCTTCATGCAACACCTGGCACCCCGTTTAACTGTCCAACCAAAGCTTGTAAGCTTGGTTTTCCTCCTAGCTCAATTACGAAAAGTTGAAAGTGAGTGTGGTAAAGAAAATGATAGTGTTAGAAAGGTACTGGGTGAAATTAATAGCTATAAACTTGAAACAGGCCTCAGCTTTTCCCTGAAACGCAGTCGCTGGGAGGGCACTGAAAAAGTTTGCCTTTGAAATGTCTTGGGAGTAAGAGTGCCAGTGCTCTGGGTTCGGGTCTGTAATCCTGGCATGGGGAAGCAATGCCCCTCACTAGGCTGCTGGTCAAGTCTCTGGACCTAGTAATCCAGCCTTTTGGCGGGGTTTGGGGCTTGGAGTGGGGAACCCTTGTAAAAGGATACTAGTGAATACGAAGGGGTGATGAAGAAGATGGCAAGTACGGGGAAGAGGAGAAAGAGAAGGAATGGATAAAGTCAGAACGGAGTGCAGGTAATAAAAGGAAAGAGGGAGGGGAGAAGAGTAAGATGGGAACATTGGGAGAAAGGGAGGAGAGAAAGACCGAGGGCCGCTCGGCGGGTTTTGCTGGAAGTGAGAGCGGGGAGATGGGGGCCCGGGACCCCGCTCCCGCACGGACGCACAGGAGCCTGGAGGTCGCCTGCAGCCCCAGCTGTCAGCCAGAAACAAAGGCCACGGAGCGGGGAGGGGGAGGCTGCGGGCCGCGCCTGTGCCAATGAGCGGCGCCGGCGCTCGTCCCGCCCCGCCCTGCTCTGACCAATGACCGGCCCCGCCCCGCCTGCCGCGACTCTGCCCCGCCCCGGCCAATGAGCGGCGCCGGGCCCGGCGCCGGCCCCCCCCCGCCCCGCCCGAGGCTCCGCCCATCCCAGGCCCTGCCAATGAGAAGTGCCTGTCTCGCCCCGCCCCGCTCCGCCCGCGGCCCCTCCCGCCTGCCCGCCCGCGGCTCCGGGACACCGAGCAGAGGCAGGCGCGCTGGGAGCGGGCGGGTGGCGGGCAGCGCGCGGGAGGAGCGGCCGAAGTTTCTCCGCCTGCCTCGTCCCGGGAGCCAGAGCCACCCCGCACCTCTGAGAAAAGAGGGACGAAAGCAAACTGCAGAGCCACTGAAAAATAATTCTCAAGTCAGCCCGAGGCGCGGGGGCAGGTAAGGTGCGGTGAACGAGGGGTCTCGCTCCCTTCCTTAAGGGTGTGTTGCCACGGAGGACCCCCAGGTTCCGGGGACACCGCGCTCCCCGAGGGGTGCAGCGCGTCCGCGCGTCCGTCAGTCTTTGTGTGTGCCCGGTCTGTCTAGGTGTCTTTGTCTCTGGACGTAACTGTCAGGGTCTCCCCTCCGCCGGGGTGGGTCTGCTGGCTGGTCCCAGCCCAGAAGAGAGAATGGTACGTCTGTCCTTCTGTCTTCATCTCTGTCTCCTGCAGACGGGGTGTATCTACTCCCAGCCCCGAATCTGATAGACAAAAGTGTTGGGTGACACTGGTGTCGAGATGAGGGAGCCAGAGGTGATGGTGAGGCTGGAGGGGCCCTGGCCCCAGACAGAGAGTTTGACAGCTGAAGCCTGGCCCCTGAACTTGGCCTTCTGGAACTTTGGTGATGGGCTGTGTCCGCATCAGTGTCAGGGACACTGATGCAGTTAGAGGTTTGGAATATTTCCCTGGAGGAGTATGTCACAGAGGATGAGGTAGATGGAGAGGGGGGTGATAACCCCAGAATTTAAGTGACCCCCTGGTACTGCAAGTCACCAGGATCAGTCCTGAACATGCACACAACACAACACACACACACACACATACCACATTCACTTATTTCTCTCACCCACCACAGGCAGCCAACCCCCCACTCTCTGCACTCCTACACACACACACACACACACACACACACACACACACACACCCTTCCACATGCTTAAGGCACCGAAACAAGAGCCAGGTGATCTTTCTCTTTCTTGCTCCAAGTGGAAAGGATTGAACTGTGGAGCAAATGAGTGTTCCGCTCGCCCACGAGTATGTCAGCCTTAGGAAAAGTGTCCCAGACTTGTTAGCTTCAGAGCCCTCACTTTCCCAGGAACAAGGAGTGCTTAGGGATCTGAGCATCTGAAGTTCCCAGGTCCTTCCTCTTTATTCCATCCACACTGGTCTTGGGTGCTGGCAAATGAATGAGGAGGCTCTGCGTTCTGGGGAGCTCTTGGCAGGAGCTGCACCAGATAAGGGGCTCCTGCTCTGCTGGAAGGGCAGCCTAATTATAATCGTGGGAGCAGAGGAGCCCAGCCTCGGACGGAGAGATGAGCTGTCTGCTTGGCAATTCTTGAGAGACCCTTGAGAACAGTCTGTGGGAGCAAGAGTGTTGGTAACCTGAGCTTCCTCTAAGTTCAAAAACAATTTGCTGTGGGCATGCTGGGGAAAATGCAGGTGCTGGAAGAATGTATATGTACGCACGTGAAAGTGGGTATTAGAGACAAAGTTCGCAGCGGGGAGGGTGTCTGTGCTCCGGGGTGGAAAAGAGCCAGGTCTGTGGGCAGAGGCATATACGCTAACCAGGCGTGGCGTCTGCACCTTATATTTATCCAGCGCCTTTCTTCTGAGGCACTTTCTGCCTCTCACAGATGTTATCTTCTTGGTTATCTCCATTATCCTCACAACGTAACCACCAGGTGGGCATGAAGCATGGTTAACTCTCTGTGTTTACCAGTGAAGAAACTGAGGCACCAGAGGGGCAGGGCTTTCCCTGAGGCCCACAGCTAATGGGAGCAAAGTTGGACTTAGCACCTGGGAGTTCAAGTACAAGGTCTCAGCTGGATAGATGTGAGTGGGGGACTCACCGGGCTTGAGCGGTGAGAAGAAGCTCAGGTGGAGAAAGAAGGGTGTCTCTCGAAGGTGTGGGCGGACGAGAGGGAGGACGTTTGTCATTTAACATTTATGGCAGCCTCTGTGTGCTTCGCGAGGTAAAACCTGTTTCAGCCCTTCAGCGTGTGCATGTGTGTCTGTGCGTGTGCCTCAGTAGACCTGTGGCAGGGTCGCTGCCATCATGGTGCGCTGCTATGCAGTTGTGTGTGTGTTGGGAGAGCCTGTGCATTGGGCATGTGTCAGGGGAGGATTTGCCAGGCAGTTTTGAGAAGCCGTGCATCTGCCTGTATAGACCGAGAGGTAGGTGGGCTTCAGCCATAAAATATGGCCTTCTAATTCCCCAAATGTACTTATATACCTTTACACGCATTCCACATTCATTTAATAAGTATTCAGTGGGTGCCAACAAAATGCAAGGCTCTGGGCCAGGCAGTGAGGCTTCAAAGATGAGTAAAGTAATGATGGCAAACCTGTCATTAAGCAGCTTACAGATGAGCGTAATGGGTAATAGTTCACGACATCTACTAACGTCCACTGCGTACACTGTGCCCGGGGTTTTTTATCCATTATCTCATCTATCCATTATCTCAGCCCTGCAGGGGATGTGTGATGATCAGAGGAGGAGATAGCAAATGGAGGAGGGAGCGAGGATTTGACCTCAGCTCTGCCCCCTGGATCTTCCACTTTCTCCTGCTGCCTTTGAACGTAGAAATACGTGTTTCTTCTCTGTAAAATGTTCTTGCCCAGTCCCTCCACCTAGCTAGCTCCCGCCTGCACTTCTGGTTTTAACCATGTGGGTCAACTCCTCCAAGAAACCGTCCCCTCTCCTTTCCTTAAGTCTGGGTCACGGGCCTTCCGGAGTTCCTGCCATCATTCCGTGCTATCCCACCTGTGCCCACTGGCTCCTCAAGAGCCAGCAACGTTCTTAGAGGCAGAGATTGTGTCATGAATTCCCAGCGCAAAGAACAGTGTCCGGCTACTCTGAGTAGGCCCTTAGTCAGTGCTTGTTTAGTGGAGGGGTGGGAGGGAAAAGAGCCGCGAGAGACCCTGGGCAGGGAGCACTTTCCCCAACAGCAGATGTGTGCAGGGGGCACACTTGCTGGCCTGGCCTCTGATACCCCAGCCTCTGCTTTGGGCCAGTTCCTTCAGAGGCTCTGCCTAGTCAGGGCTTCTCCATCCCGGCTCCTGCCTCCAATAGTTTGGGAGCCTAAGGAAAGCCTAGGCCGCCCCCCACCTCCCACTCTACCTGCCAATCCACTCAATTTCCAGCCCAGTCAACCGACAAGTACAGTGATAAAGGGAGGTGCTAGGTGTGATCTAGACTTGGAACCCCAGGGGGGCAGTGGTTCCCGGGCGATGATGAGGTGTTTCTGGGACTTTGCCAGCAGAGAAGTGTCCAAAGGCCTGGGGAATCTTTAGGCAATTTACACGGCTGGTCTTTGAGTTTCCTTTTGAATAGGTCTTTGTGTTGCAGCGGTTGAAAGCCACCGATCTAAATTGGACACTCTGACTCTGCTGCTGGGAGTGTGAATTGCTACCATGTTTGGGGAGGTAATCTGGCCATGATTTGCCCAAGGTCACCCAGTCACAGTCTGGTGACTCCCTTCCCATGCTCTTTGGACCACCCCGTTATTTCTCACATCGGGGTTGCCCCATGCCTTCGCAGGGATTGTGATGATTTCAGTTTTCCTCTCAAAGATCATGACTCAAGTTTGAAAAACTCTGCACTTCACTGTTTGTTAGAGGTCTTATCCATGCAAGGTCACGGGCCTTCCTGAGTTCATGAATTCCCAGCGCAAAGTACATCATGAATTCCCATCAGGTTGATGGGAGATCTTTAAAAAAAGGCTAAATAACGGTTTGAGATTAAATTTTGTGATGAGAATTGGGAAGGGGGAGCAGCACACACGAATCAATGACACTTGGATTATACTAACTTTAAACGCAGCAGCCGCTCAGCCTGAGGAAGGTGAGCTCAAGGATGTCAGGAAGGAGGTGGTGGTGGACTGACCCTCAAGAAGGTAGGAGAGAGGAGACGTAACAGCAGCCAGGTCACAGCTCCAGGATGGAAGCTGAGAGCTGGGGAGAAGGGACTTGGTCTTCTAGGGGGAGCCCTGGGGGCACCCTGTTACCTCCTTTCCCACTAAGCCAGTCACCCTGCCCAGACAGAGCTGGGAATGAAGGGTGGGAGGGCTCACCTCTTACAACTGCCTGCAGCCACACGAGTGTGCAGACTGGCCTGGGCCTCCTCCTCCAAGGATTGAGAGCAGTGCGTGGGGATGTGTCGCAGTCGAGCGCAGTGGAGTTGGGCTTCGGGCGAGCTGCCCTTGGCACGGCTGCCTCTGTGTCTGCGATCTCCATCCTGCTTCTCTCACTCTCTTGCTTCCTGCCAGACATCGACTTCCACCAGACGGTGAACGCCATTCCTGGCCTTCCTGCAATAATGATTCTAATAGCCCCTTTTATCTGTCCAGGACTATACACCTTAAAAGGAATGTTGTTATTAACGACTCTGTAGGAAGATTTCTTCTACAATGTGACAGATGAGAAAACTGAGTGAGCTCGTCGGAGGTAAAAGAGTTTACCCCAGATTTTAAGTGGAACGCTGGGATTTGAACCCAGCCATCCTGACTGCCAATCTGGGTTATAGCCACCCATCATCAGGCGACGCTAATTAAACAGATTTAGGTTCACTGCATTGTTGACAAATGTTTAATCTTCAGGGGGGGGGAAAGATATTTTAAAAAGATATTTTTCCTGATTTCAGAGAGGAAGGGAGAGGGAGAGAGAGATAGAAACATCAATGATGAGCCCTAGCTAGTTTGGCTCAGTGGATAGAGCATCGGCCTGCGGACTGAAAGGTCCCAGGTTCGATTCCTGTCAAGGGCACATGCCTGGGTTGCAGGCTCGGTCCAACGTGCAGGAGGCAGCCAATCAATGATTCTCTCTCATCATTGATGTTTCTATCTCTCTCTTCCTCTCCCTTCCTCTCTGAAATCAATAAAAATATATTTAAAAAAAAAAAAGAAAGAAACATCAATGATGAAAGAGAATCATTAATCGGCTGCCTCCTGTGTGCCCGCACTGGGGATCAAGCCCGCAATTCAGGCATGTGCCCTGACTGGGAATCAAACTGTGACCTCTTGGTTCTTAGGTCAATGCTCAACCATGCCAACTGGGCAAAAAAATATATTTTTAAAATCATGAGAACTCAGTTACTTTCGTAATCATTATAATTACAAGCGTGATGGGAGTCAGAGTTTTCTTCACTTTTTCTAAGCCCCACTTCTCCCTAAGCACTTGTCATGCATGTATGCTGAATCAATAAACAATAAACTAGGACGTATCTAGCATAATGGAATGTCTACTTGAGATTTACTTTAAGAAATGAACTTTTCTCTCATATCAGTTCTTTCTTTATAGCTGGTCAATTCATAAGGTTTCGTTCCCTCCACATTGAAATTATAGCAAATTTTGCCTTCGCAGAATCTGAATTCATGCCATTTCACTGGAATACCAAACTTGACTGCATTCTCTTTGTCAGTGTTTCCACCATGGGCACGAAGTAAAGTGGGCTGGCAGTCTCCCCTGGCAATGTGAGCGGAGTGTGGAAACCAGGCTTGGGGTGTGACCGCACAGGGAGGCTGCCTCCGATGAGGAGAAGTTTAGGAGAGATTCGTATGGAGCATGGATGGGGAAAGGGTGCGGGGGGGGGAGGGCGGGTGGGTTCGGACGGAGATGGAAGAGACAGAGGACAGACAGTGTGTGTGTGTATGTGTGTGTGTGTGTGTGTGTGTGCGTGTGTGCGCGTGTGCGCGCGTGTGCATGTGCTCACTAATTGCTCTTCTAATCAATCCAGCAGAGAGGTGATTTTTCTTACTAAGTGACAGGCCAAATTGGTATTTGAACAGATGATGTGGGCTATATCCAGGACCTGGAACAAAGGCAGTGAAGAGCTACTGTACCCAGATCACCCATAGATTGGCTTCCATGTCAGTGAGTCACTGTGGGAGAAGATGACTGCCTTCAGGATGGCAGCCAGCAGACACACACACACACACACACACACACACACACACACACACTCATTCATTTATCCAGTCTTGTCATTTCTCCCTCTGAGACATGCTCTCCTGTGATACCCACACTCACAGTCGCATCTGGGTTGGCCTCTCTGTGGCAGGATGTGGAGTGTACTCGGGCAGCCACCTCCCTGACACCCCAGGACCTCCATTTCTGCCATGCCCAGAGCAGTCAGTCTGGCTGCCATCAGCCTTTAGAGCTGCCGATGCCCCCAGGCCAAAGCATCCCTCAGAAGCAGAGGGAAAGGTCTAGGTGGAACTCCCAGCCCAGGGGATGGACAAGGAAACAGCCCCTCAAGGGGGCCAGAAGCGGAGCTAAAATCGGGGTGGGATGGGTATAGCTCTGGAAATCCAATCATGTCTAAGGACAAACCCAGCCCCATGCATGGCTACGACCCTGTGCCCAGACTGTGGGTGGCCGAGGCAGGGCCTGCCGGGCCCCAGGGCTGTGCAGGAGGCTGGCTGGCCTGCTGGCTCCGGGGCAGCTGCACTCTCCTTGCTGTGGCAAAGCCATTTGCTGCTCAGTCAGCCTCCTCCTGGCACCCTGGACTGCTAAATTGGTCTCAACTTGCTGTACTTCCACCCACCACCTTAGTCATTATTCACTGGCAGCATTCAGAGAGTGGGTGTAGAGCAGCCGAACATTATATTCCTGCTGAAAAGCGAGAGAATTGAGTATAGGCAGGCAAGGAAAGGAGAGAGGGAAGGAGCTAAGAGAAAGTGAAGGAGGCAGGGAAACACAGCGTGGGTTCCCCAGCACCTTTTCCCCTGACCCCAATAATGTTGGAGGGTGGAAGGGGCAGTGAGCATGGGTGTGTGGGTCTGGGCTCAGTAGGAGGAGCGGCAGGGGTTCTAGGGTGAGAGGGGTACAACACTACTGAGGGCCAGCACCTGCGTGGTCTGGAGGGAGGAAAGGCCATCAGCTGTGGGGGGAGAAAGACCTCACCCTCCTTAGCTCCCTGTTCTCTAAGTTCCACGGTAGGTGCTTCACGCCCAGTGAGCGTCTGTTCCCATGTGTGATTACTTCTCATCGCTCCCCGGCTCCCTGCCTAGACTCTAAACCCCCTGAAAGAGAAAGGGTGTCATGCCTCAGGTGTGTAGCACCAGGCCCTGGACACAGTCAGGGCTCAGCCCCAAGCGGATGAGACTGATGGTGGAGAGCCTGCCGTGGTCCTTCCTCCCCAGCCGCTTCAGAGCTCCCTGTGCCGCCCAAGGGCCTCCGGACCTGGGGACCAAGGCAGCCAAGAGTAGCAGGAATGACAGAGGAGCTTCAGGGTTGGCCTCCCATCTTGGGGAGGAAGTTGCAGGGAGGGAAAGCGGACCAGCTAGGGGAGCGGACACTCGGAGCCCCGTGTCCTGGTGCAGAGGCTTCGGTGAGGTGCGGTGCGGCTCCTGGATGGCTCATCCAGCATTACACTGGGCTGGCAGGAGGTGACCAAGAGTGGCTCTCACATCAGACAGCAGAGACATCATCGGGCAAGGCCAGTGTGACCTTGACAGGAGGTTCTCGGAGTCCCTGATAACATTTGTTTGGTCTCCCGGGGACAGGGTGGAAGGGGAACACAGCAACAGCCCACGCCAGCTTGGAACCCGGTGGGCCCCCACCCCTGTTCCCTCCCACCCCCTTCTCCAGTAAGATAATGGGAAAACTCGGAGAACAAAAGCCGCTACACAGCTAGGGAGGCTGGGGCACTGGGAAACCACACTCCGAATGTCAAGGGTCAGAAGTCTGGGGAGTGAGCCCTGCTCTTGACCTTCTGCCAGTCGCCAAGAGGCAGACTGTCTGAGTGTCTCAGGAGGCCTGGGCGGCTGCCCCACCACCTCCGCGGTGAGGTCGGGGCGGAGGGGCTTCAGAAGACACTTGAAGCACTCAGGAGCCTCCCTTATTGGTTGCAACCTTCAGACTGGGCTGCTGGGGCTCCCTTCTGCGCCTCCGGGAAGGGCTTCTCAGCAGTGCATGAGGAGGAGGAGGGAAGGATTAGACTGGGCTCATGTCTTGGGGAGACGGCCTCCCCCTCCTTGCTGATCAAATTCCCCCAGCCCCCACGTCTCAGTGGCGCCAGCAGACAAACCGCACGGCAGGCAGGTGGGGGAAAGCGAGCCCCAGGCAGCCCCCAGCCGCCACCTGCCCTGGAAAGGGAGCTGCCGGACCAGGAGGGCCTCCAGCTGCCTGCCTCCTCCCTGGCTGGCCTGCAGCCGCCCCTGCCTGAAGGCTCTGCTCTGCACCAGCTCCGGGCGCCTGGGGGCAGGATGCGGGGCTTTTCCTGACGCGACATTTCCTCATCCACCTGGAAGACTAGAAGCCAGGCTTTCAGCTTCCCCAGACCTCCCTCCTAGCAGCGCCTGGGCCATCTGTTGACTTAGAAACTTGCTATTTTTGACGGAGTTACTTCTATGCTAGAGCTACAGCTGGACCTCCAAGTTCAGGGTCCAAGATTTACCTGGAAACGAAAGAGCCTGCATTAAAGAAATGGCCAGTACTCTGCATAGAAACACACAATCTCAGGGTTGAAGGGATCTTTAAGCCCCAGTCTATCTGCCGCCTTCCAAAACCCCCTCCCGCCCCCCAGCAAAATCTCCTCCCCCCAGTTGTCTCTTCCCTCCCTACTTACTTCCAAGAATTGCTGTTCTGGACCCAGGAACACAGTTCTTTCTATTTTAGTTCCATTCCTTCAAAGACAGAATGCTATGTCCCTGTCAAGCACTCTGCCAGCGCCTGGGAGGGGACCCCTCCACCAGGCATAGCTGGCCTGGAATTGAGGGAGGAGACAGATACCTTAAAATGTATGACTAGACAAAGATGTAGAATTTGGGAAGGACCCTGTGATTTTTTTTTTTAATTTTTAAAATTTTTATTCATTTATTTATTTATGGTTAATCCTCGCCCATTGATTTTTAGAGGAAGTGGAAAGGAGGGGGAGAGAAAAAGAGAGAGAAACATCGATGTGAGAGAGACACATCGATTGGTTGCCTCCAGCATGCGCCCAACCAGGGCCAGGGATTGAGCCTGCAACCGAGGTACGTGCCCTTGACTGGAATCGAACCCGGGACCCTTCAGTCCGCAGGTTGACGCTCTGTCCACTGAGCCAAACCGGCTAGGGCTGGCAGTGATTTTAAGAGATGGAGGGAGAGGGTGGCAGAGATGGGGACAATAAGTGACAGGGAAACAAAGGCAAGTTGAGTCAAATTGAGAAGCGCCCTGCCCACCAGCTCTAGGTTCGCGTGCTGGTTGGCAGCAGTGGGGAGCCATGGCAGTCATAGGAGAGGGCTGGCACGGAGCAGACCTGGGTTTTAGCAGGCTCATCTAGCAATGGAGCATAGAATGGAGGTGAGGGGGGAACACTTTCTAGAAATAACATCATTTATTTGAACGCCTCTCTATCCTCCCTGTCTGCGCGTTGATAGCTCATGTTCCTAGAGATGTCATGCAGCCTGGAAATGTGGGGGAGCCAGGCCTCCAGGAGAGGGGAGTTCCTAGTCCAGGGTCAAAGGTCAGGGTTAATGTGCCATGTGGAGGACTTATAACAGGAGACATGGCTAACACCTTGCTTTGGACTGCTTTGGACCCGGGACCAATCACAGCTGGTTTTTCTTTCTTTCTTTTTTCTTTTTTCTTTTTTTTTTTTTTTATGGCTGAAGACACAGAGGCCCGACTGGAGGGTCTTGCTCAGGGTCCCAAGGCTGGCTCGTGGCAAAACCAGAGCTGTGCTCCCACTTCAGGGCTTTCTCCTGTCGCCCACTAGTAACGGGGAGCGAGGACTGCTGGGCCAGAAGAGTTAGTCAGATCCTCAACCGTGAATGTTCAGCAGGTGTGCCGCAGGGACCCATGGGAACACGTCCACAGTGGGTGCTCTCAGTCTCTGGACTTCTCCCCAGCAGGCCGAGGGATGCCCTGGAGGTCAGGGACAGCTGATACCCATGACCTCCGTTTTCTCTCCCGTCTTCTTTCTTACTCTCTGGCTGCTTCCGACATTTTATTTTCCTCCATTCCTCTGCCTTTTCCTTGGTTCTGAGGGTTCTGAGAAGTTCCCAGCTGATGTGACAATGAAGCTTACTACCAGTTGGCACCTTTCAGAAATGAAAAACCTGTTCTCTGCCTCTGTCTCATCCGAGCTCAGTTTAAACCAAATCCAAACAAAACGCAAAGGTTGTGGGTGCCAATCAGCCGTGCTAACCGCCCAGGGTGTTGATGCCACATGGGCAGAGAGTTCGAACGCACCTTCCACCTGCCTCTCCTCTTGACAAGGAGGCAGGTCTTGTCAAGCAGGGGACCTCCATTACTCTCAGGGGAACAGGGTGCCAGGGGTCCCCTGCCCACAGCCATGAAGCTCTCAGAACACTATTCCCCACCTTCTTCTGGAAGGCTCCTCAGCCTGGCACCTGCCCAAGAGCTTGCTTCTTGCTTGCTAACTACCTGCATAGTCAAGGGAGGGCAATGCCAGGGCAGTGTCCTGTGAAGTCTCAGGTGAAGTGACACCTGTACACAGCACCTTCCTCCAGAAATAATCCAGCCCCTGCCATGTTCCTCTTCACCTGGATGGCAACCTCAGCCCTGGCAGAGGGAGCAGGCAAGTCTCAAAGGTGAGGCAAGGGCTTTTTCCTGCTTGAAGATTCCATGAAACAAGTGTGGCAAGTTGGGGAGCGGACAGCAGAAGGAATCAGAGACCAGTGTTTGGATCCCAGCTATGCGTGCTGTCTGTTAGCTGTGTGGCATTGGGCAGGTCACTTAGCCTCTCTGAGCCTCATTTCTCTCATCTGTAAAATGCTTTGTGTCCCACATAGAGTTTTTATGAAAATTCCATGAGCCAATATGAGCAAAGACACATGAAACATAGTAGGAGCTTCATTTGTGTTAACCTCAGCCCCCTCCCATCAGCTCCAAGGGGAGGAGGCCAGGCATAGGAGTAAGTTCTCTATTTGGGAGGCTCCTGAGCCCGTGGTCCAGGCACATGTCCGGGGGTCAGGGAGGGCCAACTTTGGAATCAGGAAGCGCTCTCTGTGACAGCTACCTTCTTATCTGCTTCCCCTGCAAAGGGAGACCGTTGTAGCTGACAACTATGTGAGGGAACCACTCCGCCTTGTCACTGGGGTCTCCATCCGCTCTGTCAATTTGACTCAGTTTTGACTTGAGATATGAGGTGAGGCAGAAGCAGTGAGGGAGACATCACGGAATGTCCTAGGTTGAGACTCAGTGCTGAAAGTGTACCTTGCTCACTTTCGGCTTATGCCACGTGTGTGAAGGAGAGGAGGAGGTGGGAGGCGGGCCCAGAGGCCAGGGCTCAGCTGGGAGGTCCCTCTGCCTCAGGGAGGACCCCGCAGCTCCACTCCAGCACCTGGATGGAGGACGGTTCCTCCCCAGGCCGAAGGGCTGGATGGAAGGGGCATGTGCTGTGTCTCTTTCTTCCTTCCTCCTGCCTCTCGCTTCAAGGCCAATGTCTTTCCCATTTGGACTGTTTTCTGGATGATGCAGCACGTAAGGTCAGGAAAGGGGAGAAAGAAAAGCAAGTAAACTGAAACTTCTCTGTGCATTCAGTTGAGGGGGATGCACAGATGTGAGGGGGCCCAAGGTCCGGCTGCCTCACACAGCAGCGTGCCAACGACTGAAGTTGAATTCTGCACTGGAGAATTAGATCATTTATGCCCCCACCTGGCGGGGCGGGGCGGGGCGGGGCGGGGCCTGGTGGACCCAGGAGAAGCTGCTCCCGTTGGACACATTCCCCAGCAGCGACACGGACACCGATCCTCCCCGTGAAACAAGCAGGGGCATCGAACGCACCTTCCACCTGCCTCTCCTCTTCCTCTGGATGCTTTTTGTTTTTTTAAGTAGAAGAAATTTCACTTTAATAGTGAAGCCCAGAGAGTTGAAGAGATTTCCTCCAGGGCACACGGCACACAGCCGTTAGGTTTCTGATCTGACCAGTCCCTTGGTTTCTCTGTCCTGGCGTGTTGGTATCTACTGGGGAGAAGGCAGTGCCTCTACCATCGTGGGGCTCACATGGCATTTAGGGAGAGGGGATGCCAACCAGCTGCAGGAGCCTCTATTCTGGGACCAGGAGAGTTTGAAAAGATCTCAAAGCGCTGCCCAGGAACAGAGAAGTCCTGGGACTTGCCTGGGGCCGTCTCTGCCCCCCAACCCTAAATCGGGCATCCGCCTGCCCACCTCCCAACAGGGTTCGAAGGACTGACTGCCCTCTGCACAGTCCCTGGGGGCAGTCTATGAACCACCCCTTGACTGTGCTCTGTGACTGAGAAGCTGACAGAGACGTGGAACCCGTTAAGGGAACACACGCTTCAGATGTCTCTGCCCAGTAGTCCTCAGAGATGGTCCAGGACATGGCAGCACAAACCCTCCGGCACACCTTTCCACCAGCAGCCGAGGACTGTGCTCCATCACCCGAACCTGAGCAACCAGCACCGGGACAGGGACAGGGAGGCGCGGGGATTTCTGGGAGCAGATCTGGTCTCATCACAGTGCTGCCTCCCTGCCTCCCCCAGACCTGTGCTGGCCGCACGGCGCTTCTGAGGCAGCCAGGATGGCATCTGCAGGAGCCGGTGGCGGGGGACCCTACTTTCCTGAGGTCCAGAAGGCCTTACAGGATCTCAGCCTTTGCAGGCAAATATGTTTCCACATTGAGTCACAGAAGGGCGCCTGCAGAAGGCAGGCTGGCTCCTAAGAGCAGTTGGTGATTAGGACGGTTTCTTTTGCAAGAAAACCAGGGTGTTCAGTGTGCACCAGCCCCTGTGCAAGACTAAGCCTCGCTCAGGGCAAACCAGTCTGCGCTGCCTCCCGGTCACTCTTTCTGTCCCCTCCTTGCCCCTCCCTGCACTCAGGTGAAAGGACCATCACAGGTGAAGTTCAGTTTTCCTCAAGGAGGTAGTGGTGGAAATGTGGGCTGAGAGTGGAGGCCAGAGACAATGCTGCAGCCCAGGAGGACGGCAGTGCTGAGATGCACAGAAATGCCTCTGGGCGGCATGGCTGCCTGCCGTGAGCTGCCTGTGGCTGGAACACCAAGCACTGCAGAGCAGGAGATGCTACCGCTGAACACACCTCGCCTCTACCCTCTGTTCACCAAGGCCAGAGGCTGGGACCGCTCCCCCTGCACAGCGAGCTGCTGACTGTCTGTCTGCTCCTCTCCTTGAGTGTCCGGAGTCCTGCCTGGCAGGCTCTGTGCGGGGCCCAGAAGGCCTGAGAGGTGTTACCATCCACCCATCAGATCAGTGAGTCCTAAGTCCTTTAAGAGCAATTCTTATAAACAATTGATAAGTTGATTACTCATCTTCTTAAAAATCTAATCTCTAAGTGCCCCACATGGAAATGTCCCCAGTTCTTTAGCCGATGAAAGAAAAATGGTGGAGACCAGGGACCTGCAGAGTTGGAGAGAAATAGATCAGGAGTTTGAGCCTAGCCTCAGAGCCCAGCGGTGTCTTGAGTCACCAAGCCCCATATGTTTCAAAACAACAAAAACCTGCTGCCATTTGTTAAGCTCTTGCTTATATCCTAGTGCCTTTACAATGAAAACTGCTCTCCATATGTACAGAAGCTCTGTGAGGCAGGCACTGCCGTCAGCTCCAGTCTGCAGAAGGAAGCAGAAGTGTGGAGAGGCTGCAGTGTGGCCAAAGCCGAGGGTGACCCCACAGCACAGGGGGTGATGGAGCAGGGGCTGGGCTACCGGGCACAGTTAGGGTGAGGTCTGGAGGAGCCGCAGGCCTGTGGGGAGGGGGGGGGGGGGATAGGGGCCAGGGGGACCACCGCCAGGGGTGAGCCAACTGCTGGAGATAAAGAACCAGAGTAGCGACTCACCACAACTCAGGGTCAAAGCCAGGCCCTGCACTTGCCAGTATAAAACCTGAGGCCTCATTTGTGGGTCCGTCAGGTGGGGATCACAGTGGTGCCTCGCTCTCGAGGTGCTTTGGGGTGCAGCTTGCACCAGATCATGTGTGCATGGTGCTTAGTCCAAACCTAAGGAAACGCTCAGCACCGGGAGCTGAAGAGGCAGCTCTTCCCCCTCTTGGCATCACCGGCCTCTGCTGTCCTGCTTGGACATCCTCCTCTGGCAGAGGAGTTGGGAGGGGAGGGCAGCCCCCATGGCCTTTCCTGGGCAGCAGCGCCCCATTCCTGAGCCGTGGGGGGCTGGTGATCAGCTTTTCCAGAGGAGGCTCCCGACAGCTTCCAGGTCCTGGCTCTTCAGGGAGACAGAGACTTAAGGATCCCCAGCTGTGCGGGGGAAGGAGGAGGGAGGCAGCGGGAAGGAAGCCCTGCTCAGCGATCTGCCAACATGCTTCACCCCCACCCCCTCCTCTTTTCTTGGAGAAAAGAGCTGCGAGGCTGAGAAGGAGATGGAGGAGCCAGGACTAAGCCCTGGGAACAGGAGGGGTGAGAGTGAGCAGACACTGCCATCCAGCGCCCTGTGCCCGGGAGGGTCTCACGAGGAGCAGCTGAGTGAAGGAGACCCCTAGGTCTGCGAGCACTGCTGAAGCCACCTGCCAGCCCCATCCTAAAGGTGACACCTTTCTGCCAAGTCAGGGGGTGGAGTCAAGAGCCTGGGAAGCTGGGGAACACTTTTTAGAGCCAGGAGAGAAAGGGAAGGAGGGAGGGAAAGGGAGAGAAAAAGGGCAGGTGGGTGCGTTTATAAATTAGCTTTCAGCCTTCCTCTCCTGTGTCTTAGCTCAGGCTGCTAAAACAAAATACCATAGTGGGTGACGGAAACAATAACCATTCATTTCTCACAGTGCTGGGGGCTGGGAAGTCTCAGGTCAAGGTGCTGGCAGATTTGGCGTCTGCTGAGAGCCCACTTCCTGGTTTGCAGATGGCCACCTTCCTGCTGTGTCCTCCTGGTGGAGAAAGAGGGTCCTGGCTTCTTCCTCTTCTTATCTTATAAGGGCACTAATCCCGTCAAGGGGCTCCACCCTTGTGACCTCATTTGACCTCATCAACCCCCAAAGGCTCCACCTCCAAATACCACCTTGGGGTTAGGCCTTCAACGTGTGAATTTGGGGGGATAGAAGCATCCAGTCCATAGCTCCGAGCATCCCTTGGGCTGCAGTGTGCAGCCCTGTGCTGACAGCGAGGGGCACACAAAGCAGGAAGGTCAGGGTTCCTGACTGTGAGGGTGTAAAACCCCTGTGAGGAACTGAGTGACTGAGGGAGAGAGCAGCACTGACCTCAAGTCAGGAGATGGTGCTTAGGGGCCCTCCCAGGTGGGTCTGAATCCTTCTCCACCTCTCATCCCCAGGTGACCTGAGACCAGTTCCTTGTTCTCTCTAACCCCAGTCTCCTCATTGGTAAATTGGGAGGAAAGAAAAAAAACACCTTGTAGAAATTTTTTAAGTGAAAATTTTATTCAAGTATAATATACATACAGGAATATGCACAAATCATGGATGTGCCAGAAGCCAATTCCAGCATGTCATAATTGCAAGAGTTTCATCGAAAGGTTGATGGAACTTGGGGACTCAACAAGGGCTGAGTCACACATGTTATCACCTGCTGGAATGGCTAAAGGCATTTCCCCAAACCTGAAAAGGATGCATTAAATTGATTGTTTGCTGCCAGACAGCTCAGGGCATCTTAATCTACATGTTTTGCCTCCTACTGGCCAAACACCTGAACAGCCTTAGGCTATTCCCCATTCTGACAATGGACTCTGTAGACTAAACCCTACCCTTTGAAGTGTATATCTCCACCTTGCCTTAGGACAATTTGAGTTAATAAAAAGTAAGGGGTCCTGAGACAAGGGGAACTTGGTTTCTTTAGCCAGGCTCCTCAGACCCCCAAAGCCTTTCAAAATTATCTTCCATCTCTGGACTCTTACTTAAGTTACACACAGCCTTTCTCCAGATTGCTGAACCCTTCTTAATGCCAGAACAAGAACCCCGGCAGGATGGACAGTCAGATGATTTTCCACAGTTCTCACATAAATAAAACCCAAGGCAGAAGATAGAACATAACGGTACTCCAGGAACCCCTCTGCTCCTCTTCAGATTACGTCCACCCTCCTCCCCACCCCGCCACCCCCTCTGCACCAACGCTTACCTCTCTGTAAACATCTTATTAAGAGAATCTCATGTATGCATCCTTGGGGAGGCGGGTCCTGTGGTTGTGTGCAACAGTAGTTCTGGCATTCTCGTAGCTCCGTAATGTGCTACTGTACAAATATTCCACTGGGGATAGGATTGAGGTTTCCAGGTGTTTCCGGTTGGGGACTCTTACACACAATGCTGCTGGGTCTTTTAGTAAACGTTTTAGTAAACGCGGGACCATGTCTCCTGGGTGCACACCTAGAAGTGGAACCGCTGGGGCATAAGATGTGCATCTGCCAACCCCTCTCAGTGAGGTCGAGGGCGCCTGCCCTGCCCCCAGTGCTGTGAGACAGGCCCACTTGTGTCACGTCCTCACCAAAACTTAATGTTGTGGGGCTTTCTCGTTTACCCACTGCAATGGTTGTGCAGTGGTATTTAGTCACGGTTTTAATTTGCATTATCCTGAGGAGTGCCTGTCTATACATTTTTTGCCTTTTGCATATTCTGTTTTATGAAGTGCCTAATTAAAATCTCTTGTTCATTTTTAATTCAGTTTCTGCCTTTTCATTCGAGATTTACATGAGCTCTTTTTGGTATTCGGATGGGAGTCCTTTGTCAGATACATGTCTTAGAAACACCTCCTTCCACTCTGTTTTGCCGTTTAATTTCAGTGGAGACCTCTGAGGAAGAGAACTTCCTAATTTGTCAATATTTTTTCCTGTGTGGTTAGTGTTTTGGATGTCCTGGTTAAGAAATTTTTGTCTATCCAAAGGCCAAGAAGTTGTTCTTCTATGTTTTCTTCTAGAAGCTTTAGTCTGTTACCTTTCGTATTTCTATCTACAAGTCGTCTGGAACTATTTGTGTGTGTAGGGTGACATAGGAGTCAAAATTCACTTTTTTTATAAATGGGTACCAGTTAACCAGCAGCAATTAATAAACGTAACTTTATTTTCCCACCGCTCTGCACTGTCCCCTTTGTCATAAATCAAGTGACAGGACTGTTTCTGGATGCTATTCTGTCCCAGTGGTCAGTATCTCTAGCTGTTTGTCAATCTGACATTGTCTTCATTACTCTCACTTCATAGTCTGGTAACGTGCACCCTCCAGCTTTGTTCTTTTCAAAATGGTCTTGGTTATTCCTGTCCCTTTGCATTTTACTATGTAGGGTGTCCCCCCAAAATGTATACATACTTTAACAGCTGATAGCTCAATTTTGAAAATGAAATGCATTTTAATAAACATTGCCTTTATAAATTATTCAAAGTGTGTGAATACATTTTGGGGGGACACCCCATATAAGTGCTGGGATTTTGATTGGGGCTGTATTGACCCCGTAGATCGATTAGGAGAGAATGAACATCTTTAGAATAAAAGTCTTCCGAATCCATGAACCTGACATATGTCTGCATCTGCTTAGATTCCCTTTAATTTATCATAACAGTACTTTACAGTTTTCAGTGTAGAGATCATGTACAATGTTAGTTGTTCCCAGGCATCTACATTTTCTAAATGGTACGTTTTTAATTTTTTTTTTAATTTGGTGCTAGTATATAGAAGTGCAATTGTTTTTTTTTGTATACAGACCTTGAATCCATTCACTTTGCTACATTTATTGCAAGGATTAAATAAGGTCATGGATAAACCCCAGGCATATTGCGAGGGGCTCACTAACTCCTGTCTTTGTGCAAAAGAGCCGAGGCAGGACAGGGACTCGGTACCAAAAGTGCTCTTAGTGAAGGGGGACATCGGGATGAGAAGGCCAGTGAGCCCTGGAGGGCAGGACTTGCCTGGCCAGTTGAAGGAGGGAGAATCCCTATGGAGAGAAACAACAGGAGAAAACCATCTCGGATGGGCCTTGAGAAAGGTGGAAGAGTCCTGAGTGGATTGTCATGGTGGTACAGCCACTCTGTCATTGATCCTCACTGCACATGAGGTCACACGCAAGGTCATTTTCAGAGGTGAGGAAAGGGCTCAGTGTGAAAAGGCCTGGCCAGAGTCTCTCCGTGAGGAAGGAAGTGGTAAGGTAGGTTTCACCACGTAATGGAGAGGTTTTCTAACACGAGCGCATGGTGGCATGGGTCTTGATGAGCTCGCCCATGGGAGCAGAAAAGGTTATCAGGAAGATAAGTGATGAGAGTGTTGAAACCCGTGTTTAGAAGACCTTTGTGCAGAAGGGGAGGCAGCAGGCCATCCTGAAGGTTGTGAGCACAGGGTGGGCCTGGGATGACGCAGACCCTCAGAGGGAGGAGGGAGCAGCGCAGAGGAGGGAGTCACAGATCAGGCAGCTAATCTCATGATTAAATCTAAACCCAAAACAACACTGTCCCGCATCTGCTCCGCTGGACCGCCTCTTCCAGGGCTGTGGGCTGGCTCCAGCTCCTGTTACACTCTGAACTCATTAACCTTCAGAGGGCCGCTCCTCCGGCCTCCCAGAGGGGACCTGCCTTGTCGGGTTAGCTCAGTCCTTTCATCCGGTGACTCCCTTTTAAACGGCTCTGCTGTGCCCCGTGCTCCCTCAGCATGAGGCTGAACTTGGCGGTGGTGGACACCAACAATCCTTTCTCTTCTCAGAGTGTGTTTGGTTGTTGATCTCACCAGAGCCTCTCAAAGCGTCCATATCGGAGAGAGCAGTCCTGCCGCTGCCCCAGGGAGATGGTGAAGGGAGCGCAGGAGAGAGTGACTCACTCAGGACCACACAACTCGTCACGGGTCCAGAGGAGAAAGTTCAAGCCCCTAGTCCATTGTCATTTCTACCCCACCGTTTAGAAAAACCAACCCGAGGAGGTGGGGTGGCTATAGCTTGGGCAACACTGAGGTTCCCATACTGGGTTAGTTTTGACTCTCATACAATCCAGTTCTGGACTTGGAAGATGTCCATGGAACAAAGGAAGTACAGCCTCCAGAGACCTCGCCCCTTCCTCTGTCTTCCTGCCCCAGTGGCGAGGCCTGGAGCTGGGCAGGCAGGGCGGGGCAGCTTCAAAGGCCAGATGTGCCGAGGGCTGGGTGGGCAGGCAGTCTGCCCTCTGAGGCCTGCAGTTTCAGCCTGCCTGAGCCGTCTCCCCTGAGACCCGCAAAGCCACTGGAGAGATGGTTGGGCTCAGACACCTTCCACTGAGCTCTTCCCCGGAGCTGTCCCACTCCACCCACTTCCGAGGCCCAGGAACCTGCCCTGGCAGGTGAGGATGGAAGGCAAACTGCCAAATTTTACTTAAAATACCAAATGGGACTAACCTTCATTGAGCACCTACTCTATGTGTCAGACACTTTACACATGCGATCACATTGTCTAATCTTTAGAACAACCCCAGGGCGTACATATTAGTGCTTTTCAGCTGAGAAAGACTTTGTCTCCAGGGACCATTTGCAATGTCTAAGACATTTTTGTCACAACTGGGAGAGGGGTGGAGTTTAGGTATAATTGGCATCTAGTGGGTAGAGGCCAGGGATGCTGCTAAACTTTCTAAATACACAGGACAGCCCCTTACAACAAAGAATGTTCTAGCCCAACTCCTCAATATGCCAAGGCTGCAGACCCAAGTGCAATTTACAAATGCACACAGAGACACAGGAGTTCAGAGCCAAGCTGCGTGCTGTCCGCATCTGTCTGACCCCAAAGCCTGTACTTCTGTGCTTACAAAATGCCCCGTTCAAGAGCAACTGCCCACGAAGGCCCCCCTGTCCGGAGAGAGGACAGATTTTTCTCACTCTGCAAGCAGACAGGCATCTGCACCCGCCGACCAGAAGCCCGTGACCTTGGGGAGCAGCTGCTCAGGTGCAGGCCTTTCCCACCAGTGCTCCGGAGGGTTACGGGGTGCGATCTCACCTAGTGGTTACAGTCTGTGCACATGGAGGGGCCTGGTAAGTGCCAGTTGAGGGTATTGCCCAGAAGCCCATGGGCATCAGAAGGCGTGTGGGCCCCGGTGGGAATCAGGGATGTCTCCCAATGGGAGGGCGGGACTAGAGTAGGCCTTGGGAGCCTCAGTGCTCAGGGGAGAATTGGGGTCCTGACATCTGGGAGAATGAGCCTGACTCTGAGGCCAGGCCTGGGCAGGGGAAGCGGGGCTCTGGTTTGGCAGACGAGTGATAGAATAGACCACTCACTCTCGCCTCTGTCTCCTTCTCGGTCTGACATGCGCGCTGCTTCCTCTAATGACTTCTTCATGGCCCTAACAGCCATCTTCTTAACCATTACCTTAAAAAACGCTGAAAGAGTGTTTCCTCTGAGTTGCATTGCGCCCGCCTGGCCCCTCAGCAGTGATTCGAAGGCGACATAAGCAAAGCGTGCACGCAGATCACAGAAGCAGCCCTGGATGGTGGGGGTAGGGCATTGTGGAGGGAGGAGGCAGCAGATGAGCCTGGTCCTTGAGAGCCGGCTTGTGGAGACCTCTGAATGCCAGGCTAACAGCTGAGAGGAAGGCAGAGGCTGGATCTCCAGAACTAACCGGCCCTTGGGAGGGAGAGCAGTGGCGGTCTGGAGTGATGCAGCTGCCAGTGTTTAGAGAAGGGAGCTGCGGGGACGCCCCTGCCCCTCCCTCCCTGCCTGCTCCGCGGAGGCCCCCAGTTCTCCCACTGCTTCTTGAAATAACATTGCGCAATGGCTGCCCCAGCTGTCGGAGGGGGAGGGCGGAGCACTGCCCTTTATTTCAAGTGTCCTCACGGCTAATGGAACACGCGTCCGGACGCATGTGCACGCGCCTCCATGCACGTGGCACGGGAGGAATTATCCCCGTGAATGCCAGTGAATGGACAGGAACAATGCGGTGCAGTGAATGAGCGCGTTGTAAGGCGCCTTTCCTGGGGCCTGAGTGACAATTGGACTCCCAAGGAAGGGTGCCAGCCCGAACAGCAGCCACATCCAGAAAATGAGAGGGGGCTTTCACGCCAGACACAGCAGGGCTGCAGGAGAGGGAGCCCTCCCGTCGGCCCGTTCCTGGGCGGATGAAAGGGGGAGGAAGGTGCGCCCTCGTAGTGGGAAGCTCTCAGATCAGGGCCGAAGGGAAGAACTGAGGAAGGAGGGAAACCCAGTCTCAGCTTCTCTCTGGTGGAACTTGGTGGGGTGCGGGGAATGAGGCTCCCTCATCTCCCCTCTTTCAGTAGCAGTTCTGCTTCTTGGGATGGAAGCTAAATCGGGGAAAAGGAAATCTGTGCCAATTACTGCAATTTCCGAGGCAAAGGGCTAGGTGTCTGCCATTCTTTATTTTCCTACCGCCACCGCCGCCCCATTAACATTTCTTCTGCCAACCTCTTTAAGCCTCTCTGGCTTCTCTCCCTCCTTCCTTTACGAGTCATTAAGCTGAGTCTGCGGGGACGAATAAAACAGTGTTAGTCTTCAAGAAGCCCAATTACGAGTGCAGGGTGATAGGTAAAGAACAAGCGATTTAAGAGACAGGCTGGAGTCAGGCCCCCTGATGTGAAATGGCTGACAAAGAGGCAGGGGAGAGGCAGGAGGCCTTCCCGGAGGAAGCGGTATTTGGGTGGGACTCTTGACGAGTAGGTTATCACAGGCTGAAAGCTGGGGTCACGGGAAGTTGTGAAAGAGTCTAGGTTGACCTGAGCAAGGCTAGGCGGGTTGTATTATATACAGAGTGGTCTTGGGAGAAATGGTGAGGAAAGTTGGAGGGTAGAAGGTGGAACAGAACTGGAGAGAGGGGTTGGGGCCCAGGTCACGCAGAGTCATGAATGCCCTGGGCGCACAGGTGTCTGAGGAAGGAAATTAGGACACGTACTCCAAAGGGGAGAGGCCGAAAAGGACGTCAGCCTGACGCCGGGTCGGTGTTTCAGAAAGGCGACTTTTAGTCTTGCCATGTGGAAGCTCTATTTGAGCCAGAAGAGACAGACCTAAGGCGGGACGTCTGCTCGTTCATTTACTCGATGAACATTTCTCAAGTTCATTTACTCGGTGAACATTCCAACTGTGTGCCAGGCGCTGTGCTAAACGAGACAGCCCTAGCGACTCGCAGTCAATGGGGCTGTTTCTACACGCCTCTCCCAGACACGCCTGGTTGCATGGGAGGCGCTCACACATACTGTCCTCCCGCCAGCTTCCCTGCAGGCCCAGAATTCCCGAACTGCACCAAGTCAGAGTTGGCAATCGACACTGATAGCCCCTCTGGGAAATTTCCAAAACGCTGACGAATCCTGTTGTTGTGGCTCTTGCAGGAGATTCTTGGCTCTGCAGTGGGTAAAAGAGAGAAGGGGGTGCTTCTAGGACAGGGTGCCTGCCGGGGCTTTCTAGCATTCTCCCTCCTCCCTCCCACTCAGAGTGACCTCCAGAGTGAAAACGCCTGGTTCAAAGCCCAGTTCTTAAACCATTCTTTTCTTGGTTAAAATTAATACCAGAAAAAAAAAATGTAATACCAACCTTATATACTTTCCTTCACTCCTGGGCAAACCTCCAATAATTATCTACTCTTCAAGCCATTGTACCTTAAAATGGATAAAAGAAAACAAGTCTACTTCTGAATTCTATTACTTGTTGATAACCTGCAGGCCTCTCACACTTATTTTATTTTACTTCTTGAGCTGATAGTGGTGTTGATGGGGGGAGTGGGTGGCTACTGGTTAGCCATGTCCCCTCCGATTAAAATGTGTGCGGGTCCCTGACAGCTGCCTTCGTTTCTGCAGGCGGCGAGATTTCTCCCACCATGCTAAAATGCACTCCGCCACACACCCGCTAGCTACTAAGCCCTGACTTCTTTGAGTTAATAACAGCTCATCCAGCATGTGACATCTGCACAAAAGAAATCAGATCTCCGTAACCAGCAGCTATGATATAATCTCTGCCTTTATCTCCACTGATGTTTCTGCAGGACCCTCACCTTCCACACTCAGCTCCCCACCCCGCTTCTCAGCCACTGCATTTACATCACAATGAAGGCCCTTTCCAACTGAGCCTCCCAGATGAGCCAACCAGCACTTTTCCTCCCCTCCTCCTCCTCCCCCTTCTCCTCCTTCCTCTTTTCTCTATTCTCCCCCTCCCCAGATTTCCCTTCGCCCTTTGGGGTCCCACCCTTCCCTAATGCTCTTAGACCCACTCCTGCTCACCTCTCTCTGGGGTCTTCAGGAAAGCTTCAGTCAGGAAGGAGTGGGGATGGGGACTAACTGATGTGCTCAGTTCTTCCTTTTCTTTTGACCCCGCAGCTTACCGGTAAAGATTCACGTTCCCCCCTCTATATGGCTTTTACTTTGCCCTCAACTCATGACCCTACGGACATTTCCCTCCAGGAGCCCAGCATCACACCGCTGATAGGTGACCCCTTGCACGTGCGCATATACACACACACACACACACACACACACACACACACACACACAAGCAGTTACTCTACCTTTGTTTTCTATAACATCACCCCAGGGAGCCACTCGGTGAGGGGTCGAGGGTCAGGTCAGGATGTCACTAGGGCTAATTCAATCTTCTTTTGTACTAACTCCAACTTCCGACGAGATAAGGCCACCAACTCATCCCGGTTTTCCTGGGACTTTCCCTGTTTCAGTGCTGAATTCTCACACCCCAGGATTCCCACAGTCCCAGGCAAATCTGGACAGCGGGTCACTCTGTGAGTCCCAGATTCTCTGCACAAAATGGAGCTCAGAGTGCAGATGACTTAGAAAAGCCTAATACCAATAGGGATGCTGAGTCCAGTGCCTAAATGTGTACCCCTGCAGGCCCAGTCATTCAGCTGTGCTCTTACAGCATGAGGAAGGTCTTACATAGGCTTGCAAACCCCAACCCCACCCCACCCCCCCGCCACCAGCACCACTGCCCTGGACCAGACACTCAGACCTGGGAGCCACTGAGGCACAAGAGAAGGCTCCTCTAGAGCGTGGAGGGTTGTCACAGCTCTGCTCCAGGCTACCTAGTGCGGTCCAAGGAGCCCCCTGGGGAGGGGGTTAAGCTGAAAAGGTTTATAAACCCACTGTGTCGTGTTTTACGGTGTTGAGCTAGGAAAGGGTGCTGCTCGTGGAACCATAAAATAGAATATGAATTTTAAACTCATGCTTATCCATTCATTTCACAAACATTTATTGGACTCCAGGGCAGGTACTGTGCTTAGAAGTTAGGGATGCAGTGTTGAATAAAACACAGTCTTATAGATGTGAGTCAGGAGGCCCTGCACTGTGGTGTGATTAACGCTGCTGTAGGAACAAGCAGAGTGTGTGCTGAAGACAGGAAGGCCTCACAGAAGCCCTTCTCAGCAGATCCCAGGGACGGAGGCCTAGGGAGCAGCACAGGAAAACCTGGGAGAGGGCCAGTGGGAGACCTCTGCACACCGACTCCCACCAGTCAGAATGGGTGGAGGGCAGGAGGGGTGCGGGCGCAGTGGTGCCACACAGCAGGAAGATGCAAGGGTGAACAGTTGTAATCAGGACGGCCTTCTCTGCCATGTTAGGGGACTTGGACTTTATCCTTTGGGCAAGAGGGAATCCTTGGGAGACCTTGGAGAAGAGCAAATAACAGGCCTATTAATATCCCAAGAAAAATATGGCAGAAACTTAGACTAAGGTAGCAGAAGTGGAGTTGGAGGGGAATGCTGGCTTTGAGGAAACTCAATCAAAAGACAGGACGTAGTGATTCTTCAGATGGGGGTGAGAGAGAAGAAGGAATCAAGGCTTCCTGGCTTGGTCAGGTTTCTCTCCTCGCCCCCCCCCCCCCCCCCCCCCCGCCCAATTGCAGTTGACATACAATATTATATTAGCTTCAGGTGTACAACATAGTGATTAAACATTTATATAACTTAAAAAGTGTTGATTGAAGCCAGAAGCAGGGACATGTTGGGGGAAGGTGAGTGATGGCAGGGAAGAGGAACTGTTATATTCCATTTGGGACATGCTCAGTGTGAGACTTGGTAGCCCAGCCAAGGGAAGATGGCCGGCAGGCAGTTAGAGGTTCAGGTCAGGAGCTCAGGAGAGAGGTTTGGGCTGCAGACAGATCCAAAATTCATCACCAGGTGGATGCAGCGGAAACCACGGGAAAGGAAGGGCCCACCAGGAGCAGAAAACAGGCTCAGGATGGAATCCCGAAGAGAACCAACATTTCAGGATGAAAGAGGTAAAAAAGGACAATGAAGGAGAGGCCAGGGAAAGGTGGTCTCAAAGGATGGCGTTGAAAAAAAAACATGGAGCCACGAAGAGGTCAAGTTTGATAACTATTGAAGAGTGTCCATTGGATTTAGCCACATCCCTGGAAACAGTTCTAGAGGGCTGGTAGGAACAGAAGTCAGGCCCTTGTGGACTGAGGACAAGTTGAAAATGACCAAGTGGCAATAATGAGTATAGCTTCTCTCTCAAGAAGCATGGCTGTGAATGGGAGGAACGATGGTTGTTCCTGGAGGGAAAGTGAGTGTAGGATTTAGTGTGTTGCTTTTGAGTTGGCAGATGTGTGCACCTTTAAGTGCCTTCTGGAGAGAATAAGAGAAAGCAAGACCTTGAAATAGGAGGAAGAGAACATAATCCTTGGAGCAAGACCCCTGAGAAGGTTGGAGTTGATGGAATCATAGCAAAGCTGGAAGGATGACCTGATGTGAGGGCATGACCTAGTGAGAGGCACAAAGAGGCAAGAAGCACTTGGGGAATTGAGAGATTTCCCTCCAGGGCTTCCAGTGGTCTCTGTATTATGCAGATGAAGTTACCTGCAGGAGTCAAGCACAGAGGTGGGTACAGGCTTGCAGAGTGGAGAAGGTTTAGTAGATTTGACTTGAGAAATACAAAAGGCAGCAGCAAGAGCCAAGGCTTGCTTGGAGATTCTTGATTTTTCTTGGTATGCCCATCAGAATATGGGCTCAAAAAGAGTTGACCCTCTAGGTGACAAAAGCCCTAGTCAGCAATGTTGAGTCTTCTGAGCAGGAGAAACCAGGAGGGATGGATCTAGGAGAGGGCCAGGGACTATGCCTCAGATGGGAGGAGGCGGCATGACAAAGGCAGGTAGAAGGGAAAGGGCTACATGGACGCTTGAGAGAGCTCAGGGATGCTGGCCAGGAGGTCACTCTAGATGTCAGCTGCACCCCTGCATGTCAACGACCCTGTGTCCTGGACCAATCGGGATGCATACTTAGTTGGTGTAGCTTGTGATAGTGGCAGGTGGGGTGAGAAGAGAAGTTGGGGTTAGATTGTACAGGGCCTTGAATGCAAGCTAGATTGTCACTTTCTGAGACGATTGTGTATGTCGATAAGGGCAGGCTCTACTCTGCTCACTGCTGTGTCTATGGGCCCTGATGGTGACTGCATGTCATAAATGCTCACCAAATCCTTGTGAATGTTGAACAAAGGTACGCGTGCTCCCAGCAGCTCACCCCACCGTGACAGATGTCTCTTGTCTATCAAAGCAACTACTGACACATGTCCTGCGAGGTGACACCCAGCCATGCCTGCCCAGCCAAATATATCCATCCTGCTTTCACCTTACTTGCCCCATGGCTGGGCTGTGTGGCAGTGGATGAGCTCTGGCCTATGAGCTAGAAGTCCTGGGTTCTAGAACCAGCTCTTCCAGCTGTGACCCTGGAGCTCTGTTATAATACCTGTCCCTGGCTGTGGTGAGGACAGATGAGATAAGGACCCACTGTGTAGGTGCTTGAAGTACAAGGTGCCACAGTACCCTAGGTATCACTGTAGGCAGAGCACCTGGTAAGTGGTCCATTTAGCTGGTGCTCACTAGTTCCTAATTGCTTCTCATTCCTTGTCCCTTGTAGTGAACTGAGCACTAAGTAGCTGAGGCGGGGAGGCAGGGAACCAATAGACACCAAACCTCCCTCCTCAATATCCTCACTCCTGGCCTGGCCCTCATGGGAAGAAATATGGCGGATATGTAAGGTGACTACACGTCCCACTTTACATCTGCTGTCCTAGTGTAATTAATACCAGTGCCCCATTTACTCTTAAACTTGTCCAAATCATATGATCACCCTACTGATAGCCTGTGCTCTGTTCACAGCTTCTGTGTTTCTGAGGAAGCTTATGTTTGCAAACTAGTGGCTTCCGTTGGACATAGAGAGGACTAAGAGTGGCGGGCAGCTTGGCTAAATCACATGTTTATGTGCACATATGTTTCCTTGGCCATAGTCTCCCCCAGCTTTCAGTTACACTGCCCACAGGGCCTGCGGAAGGAGCCCCGCAGCCAGCACAGTGGCAACGGGGAAGGTATTAAAGGGAGTCCTTGTGCCCTCGGCCCTCTGCACTTGGCTATAATGCCATGGGTTACAACAAGCAGGTTGTCAGTATCCTGTAAGGAATCTGTATGCAAGGGGCTTAGGACCAGACGCCCTTGCCCTGGTTTTGCATTTTGAGAGGACAGCTCAATATCTTATATCCCCCCCGCCCATCCCCAGCCCAGCAGGTGTGGCTCAGTGGTTGAGCCGTCAACCTATGAACCAGGAGGTCACGGTTTGATTCCCAGTCAAGGCACTTGCTCCAGTTGCAGGCTCAATCCCCAGTGGGAGCGTGCAGGAATCAGCCAATCAATGATTCTCTCTCATCATTGATGTTTCTATCTCTCTCTCTCTCTCCCCCTCCCTTCCTCTCTGAAATCAATAAAAAATGTTTAAAATATATATATTTTTTACACCCCTGACACAAACTTAAATATCTAGAGTTTCCTAACATTCCAAAAGTGCCTTCTACCCTTATTCTACATTGTCTTTTTCTTGAGCCCCAAATGGCTACCTTGGAAGATGGGAGGGAAGGAGGTTGGGAGGAGGCAGGGATGAAGGAAGGGAGAGAGGGAAGGGGGAGGAAATCTCTTACTGAGTGAGGGAGGGTAAAAATTTCCCCAGGGCCTTGGATGGATGGGAAGGTTGAGGGGGCGGGGGTGGGGAGAATGCAAGGTTAGGAATTATTCAGATGAAATCTAATTAAAATGTTCATCTAACTCAAATGCACATGGACTTATCCAACCTTTCCTCAGAATATAAGACAAGATCTACCCTCAAGGAGCTTTTTTAATCATTCAGGTCAGGCTAAATCACATGATCAATACAATGATAAATTACAAAGGACATACCAAAACAGTGGTTCTCAAGCTTTACCCTGCATCAGAATCCTCTGGAGGGCCGTTAAAACACAGATGATTGGGCCCCAGGAATCTGGGTTGGGGTGGCCTGAGAATATGCATGTCTAACAAGGTCCCTGAGGACACTGTTGCTGCTGGGCTGGGGGCCGTGCTCTGAGAACCACTGCCAAAGAGCATCTAGAGAGCCACAGGCCTTGAATTCATGTGGGAAGCTCCCCAGAGAGGCAGCATTCGAGGTGGGTCTTGAGGTGAATAGAGTTCAGGATACCCAAGGATGATAGCTAACAACTGCTGAGTGCTTAGGATGTGCTGGGCACTGAGTGTCTGACTGTGTTGAGCTTGCATTGTTCATCGAATCCTCATAGAAATCGAATGAAGTAGATGTGGTTAATGTCCACAGAGGCCCTGAGGGACTAGGTGACGCATTTTGCCATACCAGCTCAAAACAGTGTCGAGGGCACAGCACAGGAGATGTTGCTGAGGGTTCTTTAAGATTCCCCAGCTTGCCCTGACCAGTTTGGCTCAGTGGAGAGAGCGTCGGCCTGCGGACTGAAGGGTCCCAGGTTCGATTCCGGTCAAGGGCATGTGCCTTGGTTGCGGGCACATCCCCAGTGGGGAGTGTGCAGGAGGCAGCTGATCGATGTTTCTCTCTTATCGATGTTTCTGACTCTCTATCCCTCTCCCTTCCTCTCTGTAAAAAATCAATAAAATATATATATATTTTTAAAAAGATTCCCCAGCTAGAGGTCCCTCCTCCTGCCCCGATCGCACGTCTTCTCTGAGATCTCCAGCCACTGTCGTGTGCCCTCCTTCCTCCCCCAGAGTTCAGGGAATGGGTATCTGTGGCCTTGGATTTGATTTCCCAACAGGGCATTGGACTGGCATTGCCTCCTTCAGATACACTTGAGGAAGGAGAGGTGATTGTCTACCTTCCCCTGAGAAACAGACAGGTCAGGGAGGTCCTTCCTGGCAGAGGGCAGACTGTGTGGAAAAGCACTGAGAGGCAATTTGGGGAACCATGAGCATCACTGGAGTGTGAAGCACAAGGAGGGGCAGCAGCGAAGCTGGAGCGACCTTCTAGTCCCAGCATCTCCATGTGCCTCTTCAGAGCCTCTCTCTGCAACTCTGGGGTGGCAGATGGTAAGGCCTACCAGTTAAAGTATCACAGAGTAAAGGGAGCAGTAATGATGGGCTTCAGGAGCAGCTGTTGGCCAACCTTGAGGGATCCCCAGGTTTTCCAGTAATTACCCCACTGTCAGGGCGGTGGGGGCAGTGGGCTCCCACAGGGGAGCAGGGTTACTTGATGCTCATCAGCTGCTGAAAGGCTTCCAGGTCCCCAACAGGAACGTGCCCTGGAGGAGGACACAGTGAGGAGGACACAGTAAGAAATCAGGACAGAGGTGACACAGAAGTCAAAATTCCCTAGCCACACACATCAGTTGGTACCAAGAAAGGATTAACGCAGGGCGTGTAGAGACCCAGTCAGGAACGGTCACAGGTTCCTGTGTGGTGCACACAGACCCCATCAGACAGGCTACCCCTTTGAGCACCGGAGTCACCACTGTTTAGAAGTTAAAGGAGGAGAAGTGGGCCCTGGTGTTCCATGGTGCCCTTGTCATAGGCATGGATGAGGCTCACCTTCTGCTGTCTCACGTGGGAGCAGCCGCTGCACTCACTCACCGCAGCAGGGGTGAAATTTGCATGAGCTTTGCATGTAACTGTGGTTTAATTTTGGGAAAGAGAAGGGCAGGTTGGGGTTGGTGGGCAATCATGTTCCTAAGAAGAGCCATCAATCAGCGCTGTTAGGATACAAACGGCCCACTGGGGAGGAGGAAGGCTCAGCCAGCAGCTGACCGCTGAGATCTGCACACAAAAGGCTGCCAAGCGGAATGGCTTTTGACTCCTCCCAGCAGTGGGAAGCAGAATTGCTTCCGATTGTTCACCGATGGGATGACTCAGCCTACCAGCGATTTCCCTTTCACTTGCTGCCTTTCCACGGAACCCAAGTGCACTTACTGAGAGCTGCGTGGGCCCCTGCTCCCAGCCCACCTGCAACCTGCCCCCCTCAGCCTCTCTGCACTGCCCACACTCCCCTCCCTCCTCCCTCCTCACCTCTTTTTCATTCAGCCATTCACCCGGAAATATGTATTGAGCTTTGCACATGGGGCCCTCCAGGCACCAGCAAAGCAAGCATGGGGAGGGTTGCAGATTGGGCTGAAATGATTAACCAGCTCCCAGGCTCACCCCTGCCCCAGCCCTGGCCCCAGCTCCCCTCTCCCTCATTCCATATCCAGAGCAGCAAATGGCAGGAGAGGTCAAGGACAGTAATACAAACACTGGAATTCCAGATAAGGAAAGCTGAGTCAGGCAGTGTACTGGGGTGGGGGACAGAGGGTCAGGGGGAGAGTCATCTTGAAAGGGGAGACAGGTAATCCCTGGGCATGTGCCCTGTTTAGCCCCAGGGAGACCTCTGCTGGGGAGCTGCTGGGGGCCATCCCAGCACCCCCAGCCCCAGCAGGCAGATGCTACTGGACTGCTCTCACATTCTGCAAGCCCCACTGCCCTCCAGCAGGCTGAGAGGCACGTCTGGCCTGCCCTACTCTCCACAAGGAGATGGGAATGGGGGTGGGGTGGTCATCCTTCCCTAAAGGCCTGCTCCTTTAACTTCAAGACATGAGGATCTAGTTCTAGCATCTTTCCGCACTGATTTATAATTTCATAAGCACTTTGGTGTAAATTTATCCACTGTATTCTTCTTACTGTGGTCAAGCATTTTCATATATCTATCTATCTATCTATCTATCTATCTATCTATCTATCTATATAAGCCTAAGTGACTGTCTGACCATTTGACTGTCCGACCAGTAGCTATGATGGGCAATGACTACCAGGGGGCAGACGCTCCATGCAGGAGCTGCTGAGCAACAACAACTTTGCAGAGTGCCCTCTCACACTCCAGGACCCCTCAGGGGATCTCGGACTGCTGGTTTCGGCCCAATCCCTGCAGGCCAGGCTGAGAGACCCCACCTGCCGGAGGGACCCCCCTCACTCCACAGACGCCCTGTGAGCCCGGGCACGCTCCAGGTGCGGCCAGTCGGGAGGGACCTCGGGAGGTTGGCTCCAGATTATGTCTGGCCCATCTCGCCCAGTCTGTCCCGCCAACCACCTTCTAATTAATTTCCTTTCAATGTGCATGAATCCGTGCACCGGGCCTCTAATATATATATATATAGTCTAATCATATGAATGCCACCTTGGTGAGGTAGGTGTCAGCTGTGCTTATCTGACACATGTGGAAGGTTAAACCTTATGCCAGGTGACAAAACAGATCCGCCAATCAGTGAGCCTTTGTCAAGAGCCTAATGCCATCATGCAGGTGGCATATACATCATGTAGGGGCCTGCTGAATGGTGCCTGATGGCTTCCTCCTGTGGACTCATAGCTATACAGGCACAGGCTCTGCCCTCGGGGGGGGTTGCCTGAAGGAGCAAAAAGTCACAGTGGGCAGGGCCAGAAACTGAACCGGCTTGCTGCGTGTCTCAGAGCTGGAGGAGGCAGAACTGGAAGTAGAGCTGAGCTTCCCTGACCTCCACCAAGCATTATTACATTATAGGACTGTCCCCAAACAACAGCAGGTCTGAGCACTTTGGAGCAATCAGCACCATGTGGACAGAGAAGCAGGAGGGAAGAACATAAGGACAATGCCAGAAATAGGGTGACCTACGTAGCATCTTCTGCCAGGGTGTCTGGTGGGGGCACAGGGGCCAGTGTCTTAGCTGGGCTGCTATAACAAAATACTACAAATGGGGGCTTAAACAACACACATTTACTTCTCAGAGTTCTGGAGGCTGGAAGTCCAAAATCAAGGCAATGGCAGATTCTGTCTCTAGTGTGACCTCTCTTCCTGACTTGTAGAAAGTACCTTCTTGCTGTGTCCTCACATGGTGGGAGGAGAGACAGAGAGAGAGAGACTGAGATTGAAGGAGCTCTCTGGTCTCTTAAGGACACTAATCCCACCATGAGGACCCCACCCGCATGCTCATCTCACCCTAATCACCTCCCAGGCTGATCACCTGATACCATCTATTGGGGGTTAGAGCTTCAATGCATGAATTTTAGGGGCACACAGACATTCAGTCCATAATAGGCAGACAGTAGAGTGAGAACTTTTACCTCACTTCTGTATGAACGAAAACATTAAACACCACTCGTGTGCTGTAAGCCTTAGTTCAACTAGTGCTGCTTTTTACTTACCTGTCTTGTCTCTCCACCATCCCCTTGAAAACAGAGACTGCCTCATATATTTTTTTGTCTTGGCCGAAACCTTTGAACCGGACTGGGATGTGAAGGACAAGAAGGAGAGGGTAAATCTCCTTCTCTCCAAGGTGACCACTGACTCAAAGTCAGTCTAAGAGCTGGAAGTTTGGGTTGAAGCCAGATTTGGATTCTAGTTCTGTAGACCTGGCTTCCAATCTGCATGTGGGACCCGACCTAATCCCACATCTCCCTGGGCCTCACCTGCCCTTCGGCAAACTCAGCCAGTGGCCGCTGAGAGCTGATCTTATTAAAACATGCACTGAGGACGTATTGTGTCCTGAGCACTGTGCTCAGCACTGTGTGGGGCACAGAGAAGCTGCTCTCATTGCTGCCTTCAAGGAGGTTTAAAGATAATGAAGAGATCACCCTTCATCCCTAATGCGAAAGCGGTCCCCAGGACTTGTCACTGAGTGCCCAGTGGGCTGAGCACCATAGGGTCTGCGTCCTGTGGAGGGACTTCCTGTGGTCTTCAAGGCTTCCCGGGGTGGGGAGACCCAAGATTCTTCCTTTGAAAGGAAGCTGAGGGTTCACTGCGAGGTTCCAGTTCTTTGTGACAGGCTTGCCTGTCTTCTCGAGGCACCCAAGGTGATATTTGGCACGTGGTCTACCCTGAAGGACAACGGGAATGAATAACAGTGAGTGTGTGTCATCCAGGTTCCACAGATAGACCTGAACTGAGAAAGCAAAGGCGTGGCCTCCCAGGCTATGATCGGAATTGTCCTGGACTGTGATGCCCCCAGAGTGAGGGAGACAGCTGCAGGCAGAGCTCTGGGCCCTGCCCAGCCCAGCAACCATCAGCCATTGCTGGAGACAGGTCAGCTCCCTCTTTCCCCATGGCTGGGCCCAAGCAGAGCCTGCCCGCAGCTGCTTCCTCTGCCTTCCCAGGCACCAACCCCCAGGGGGATCATCTCTTATTGAAGCTGTGCCAAGAGCTGAGAGCTCACAGGATAGAATCCCATCTGTATCAGGCAGCCTTACACGCATGCGTGCACACACACACACACACACTCCCTTACACATTTGGCCCACTCATACAGGGAGCTAGCTGCTCACTCCCTCCCTTGCTGGGTCTGGAAAATGGAAGTCCTGTCCTGTTGGTAAAATGGAAAGGATGCTGGTCTCAAGTCCAGAACTTTTGATGTGACTGGGTAAGTCCCTTCCCTGCTCCTGGCCTCTGTGCGTAGTGAAGGAGTTGGGATACAGTATCTCTAAGGTCCTGCACAGCTTCAGCGTTATGGAATTTTGACCCGTATCCAGGCTGTCTCAGAGCGGGAAAGTCCCTTGTCACCTGCAGCAGGACAGTGTCTCTGGCCAAGACTCCTTCCCTCCCACCTCCACTCTGCCAATGGCACCCTCTTCTCCATAACAATGACATGCCTCCCCCACCCTGGAGTAAAATGGGGAAGTGGGATTTGGGGCTCTGGTCCCACTCTTATTGCCCTCCTTTGATATATTGGCCAATATGGGTTTCAGATACCACCTCTTCTTGAGAGTTTCCATGGAAAGGGGAGGGGCTTTAAAAACTAGGTGTCTTCTAAGACTCAAAGAAAGTAAATCTTACAAAAATTCCATACATGTGGGGAAGTAATCATATATAAGAGGATTTTAGCAACAAAATGGAAGCACCTGAGTAGGGAATGATCAACAAAATGTGGTAGGATGACTACACAGCCTAAGTGGGGCCCAATATGCAAAAGGTTAAATAAAACACTCGAGGTTGCAGAATGATACATGATACCATTTATAAAAAGAGGAAAACAAGGCAATACAGAATATTCTTGTATGTTTAATATAAAAAATGTACCCAGAAAATGCAGGATAGGACCCCCACCCCCACCCTAGGGTGGGAGTAATGGGGAGAGGGAAGGAATAGGGAATGGGGATTGCAACTTAGATGTTTTATTTCTGAAACAAACATGACAACATTTTAACAGTTGTCAATTCTGCATGAGCGACCCAGGTTATTTTTGTAGCGTTCTGGTATTTTAATAATCAATTAAAATTAAATAGAAGAAAGCTCAAATAGCAACATGTCGGGACCCGGGCGAGCATTAGTGAGGTGTCCACCCAGAGTCATGCTCATCATGGTCCAGGTGGCTGCCCCTCTGACTGCCTGGCCCCTCCTGTCATTTTATGACCCTCTTTGAAGTAGGTCTGAAGACTGTCCCAGTCCTGGGAAGGGGGGCCGCGCGGCCTTGGAGTCTGAGTTTGGGAGGGGCAGGCTGCACTGAGGTGATTAAGTTTCCTTAGTTTCACTTCCTCTCCTTGCTCCCACCTCCCCAGTCCATGAAGGAAATCCAGGAGAAGGAAAGCCGGGAGTCATTAGTTAAGACAAGAATCTAAGACCAAGTTATTTGTCCCTCCTCAGAGCCCCAAGCTCACATTTGATCCCCCCGAGCAGGATATATTAATCTGCTTAACATGGGTCAATTGAGGGGCATTCCGGGTCAAGGAACCCTGAGAAGTCATAAGCAAATCTCAGAGGGGAGACACTTGTGAGGAGGGGGTCAGCAGCTCCCCCTCATTCTCCAGAGGCCTCAGAGGAGAACTGAGCTAATCCCAGCCGCTCATGCTGTGGTTGGAAACGGCCCAGAGCGGGCGAAGCTCCGCAGTAAAGGGAGGGTTACACCTGGCCCCTCGTCTGTGTCTCCCTGGTACAGAAGCATCATGAGGAATCCGCAGTCCTCAGACTACTGAGGCCGGCCAGGTTGATCTGGGAGTGCAGGGCACTCCTGCAATAAGCCATCTCTTGTATAATTAAATATCTCAGTGAACTGGCCTGGAGAGTAATGAAAAACAACACTAACAATAACCAGCACTGGTGATTTTTCCAAATACGTGCTAAGCTCTAACTTCCCTTCATGTTCAGACTGTGAACCCTGAACTTAAAAAAGAAAAAGAAAGACACCTGCTAAGAAAAGCTCCTGGTGGCTAAATGAGCTCAAATTAAACACACACACACACACACACACACACAAAAAAAAAAAAAAAAAAAAAAAACAGCCTACCAGCCATTTCTGCACAGGGGCCTCTCACTGGGGGAGAAACCTCTGTCCACCTTTGGGCTGCAAAACTGCTGGCCTGCCCTGTGTTTCTGCCCTGTGAGCCAGCCCTTATAAAGGAGCTCCTGGAGTCCTACTTCAACCAATAGGACTGAGGCTTTCTGCATCCAATCAGAGCTGCACAGCTCTGACCAATCAGAGCAGCTCTGTTCTGACCAATCAGGGGCCAGGGATGGGACCGTCTGTCTAAATAAGCCAGCTCCTCATTGGCTAGGAGAATGCGCTTTCCAAGATTGAAGACTGCGTTTTCCCGCTGGAACTGAAACACTGGAGACGGTCTCCTGGTGCACCTGTGAGTAGAGCAGAGCTTCCTAGTGGCAGAGAGGCCTGGCCCCAGGGCCCTACTCTATAGGACGGCTGATGTGTTCACAGCCATGCACTATCACCCTTAAGGTGCTTGCGGTAATTAAGTTTGCTTCCCCCCAAATCGGGGTTCCTGTTGGTGCTGACTTGGTGCCAGTGACCACCCGTTGTCAAGACAGATGTCCTGTGGCAAAGCAGGCGTGGTTGCCTCCACTTCACAAGTGAGGAAACGCATGGAGCGCTCCAGGCACTTGCTCTAAGTCACACTCAGTCGATGGCAGGACTGAGGTTGTAACATTTTTCTTTCTGTTCCTCTAAAACTAGACTTCTCACCCTCAGGGCTAGTGACAGTTTGGGTCAGGTAATTCTTTGTCATAAGGGGCTGTTTTTGTCACATGTACTAGAGAGGGGCTGTGCTGTCTCCATGTCCTAGGCCCCAGTCACATGACTGTCTCCAAACCTGCCAAGTCACCCCCCTTGAGAACCACTGCTCTGCCTCAGGCCTTCTCACTGCTGTTCTCCCCGAGGGACCATTCTGTCAGAAATGTCACCAGGCTGCCTGTTCCTGAGTGCCATCTCAGAGGCCTTCGCTGGGCACTGCCAGCAAAGCAGTGAATGCGCGTGCACACCCGTTCCTCCCTATCTCTGTGGCTTTTGTTTTTCATTCTATGTGCTTACTGTTCTCCTTCCCTCCCTCCCCCTGCACTTTGCATACTTGGTCCTTGTCAGTTGCTGAATAAATATTCATCAAATAAATGATTGAATGAACCCCACACATAGCCCCATCGTCTAGGCTCAGCCTGCAAGTGACAAGGCACAGCAGTTACTGGGACACACCCCGCCGGTGGGCCTGGGAGCGGGCAGCATAGCTCGGCCTGGGTGCTGGAGGAAGCTACACATCGGAGCTGGCACAGCCTCCCCGAGCTCTGTGAGTCCCCGTGGGTGTGCACTGGGCGGTGGCACCTCCTTGGCAGGAGAGCGGAGATGCCCTGCAGCGTGGCTGTGGGCCTCTGGTTGACACCCCCCCCCCCCAACCAGGACCGTTCCCTGGGAGGCTGTGGGGAGAGAATAGATGAGGGCGGAGGAGGGAGAGAAAACGGAGCAGGAAGGGCAATAAGGGTGCTGAGAAGGAGTGAGGTAACGAGGCTGAGCATCCTGATCTGGTGGTGACCTCTCCAGGCCCGGGGAGAGGGGAGGGCAGATGTGGAGCCTCCCCCTCCCCGGGCCAGAAGTTTGGATTGATGTGGGTAGGCCAGAGCTGCTCTTCCCTGTGGTTTGGGTTGGGAAGGTGTGTAGCATTATTTCTCACCTGAGTCTAGACAGGCCCCTCTTCACCTCCATCTCCATGTTTCAGGAAGGGAAGGAGGGTGCAGAATGGAGTCGGGGAAGGCAGCTGTGGTGGGAGTAGAAGCAGCCCAAAGCTGAGGGTGCCCCAGGATCCAGGTCCCTGTCTGTCCCTGTGTAGCAGCCTTAGTCATTTGGGGGAGAGGGGGGAGAGAGGCTGGCACTGAGTCTGGGGGAAGTCTCCTGAGTTCTCTGTGGTCAGACTCTGAGTATAGCATCGGGGGGAGGGGGTCCTTTTCCACTAGCTGTTCTCTCTTCCCTTAAGACCTGAAGTCTAATTCTTGCTGGATTCCTTCTTTGAAGTCAGTAGGAGGTCATGCAGAACAAGGTTCCTCCAACACGATCAGTGTGAGTTCCATGGTTCCTTCCTTTTCCCTCCCCAGTCCTTCCCACTTCCTTCTCTCCTGCTTGATCGCCAAGACCTGTGTGCTCATGTCCACCCTGAGTATGTACTCCTGGCCAGTGGGGCTTGTTTCCCAGGAATAAAAACGTGCCCTTCCCCCTGAGCACAGACACAATCCTTTGGGGCTGGGCGGGTGGGAAAGCTAGGGCTGGACCACAGCCAAGTCTTCTCTGAAGTTCTCTCCAAGTTAAAAACAGAACGAGCCCAGGCATTTAAAGGTAATTAGTTTAGCTCCAAGTGGATCTGGGGATAATCTCAAACTTCAAAGCTCCTCTGTGTGTCATGACCTGGGGAGTGGAGGGAAGGCAGGGATCAGGGGCTAAGGATGCACTCGGAGGCCAGAGGCACCATCCTTCACCCCCTCCTCTCGTTTGCTCCCCGCATCATTGGACTTTTTCTCTCCATTCCCTAGGGTTAGTGATGGGCAACCTTTTGAGCTTGGTGTGTCAAACTTCGCCAAAAAACTGAGCATAACTCGGGTAGTGTGTCACTTTGAGGAAAAAAACATTATTTTGCAAATGTTTCATCCTCAGGAGCAGCAAATGTTTCATCCTCCGCATGCGGCTGCTGGGCCGCGTGTCATCAGAAATGGCTACGCGTGTCAGTGCTGACACGCGTGTCATAGGTTCGCCATCACTGCCCTAGGGCCTAGGGCAGTGCTTGTGCTTCACAAGGTATCCAGGCTGCTGCTCAGGGAGCAAAGGGGCTCACCTGTACTCAAAACCTTGTCATCCACCCAAAAGGGAATGAAGCCGTGGCCAGAAGTGACGACCTTGAGTTGTCCTCCAGGCTTTCTCTCCCCTACCTGGAAACTCACTTTGCTATTCAGGACTGACCTTAACATCCCTGAGCCTCACCTAAAATCCTCAGCAGTGTCTGTAGCGTGGATTCGTGGCACTTGGGTCGAGGGTAACTGGTCACCAAATAACAAGAGCCATGTCGACCTCTCTGAGTCTGTGCTTCATGTTCCTCATTTTTGTTCCAGGAGCTATAGATGCAAAGTCTTTGCTGTCATGGAGCTTATATCCTGTTGGACACATTCACAACACACACATTTAAAAAGAAGATTATTACAGGTTAAAGCAAGTGTTATGAAAGAGTAATTGGAGTAATAGGGAGCAATGGGGGAGATGGATTTTTCCAGGGCAACCAGAGAAAACTATTTTTCGGAGGTGATATTTGGGTTGAGAACTAATGGATGAGAGGATGTTCTGTGTAAAGAGCTAAGGGGACAGACTTGTCCGCAAAGGCAACAGCAGGGGCTAAAGGCCCTTGGTGGGGAAAGGCTTGATGTGTTCAACCAACAGAAAAGAGTCGAGGGCTGTAACTGTAGTTATGAGCAGGGAAGAATGGGGTGAGATGTGATTGGAGCAAAACCAAGGCCTGCCAGGGGCCTGCGGGGTTTGGTGAGGAGTCTGCTTTACTCCAAGAGCAATGGGAAGCCTTGAAGGGTTTCACCAGGGTGTGTGATGGTTGTGCCCCTTCAGGTGCCTAAGATGAACAGACTGGGGAAAGACAAATTTGGAGTCTGTCTGAGGGTGCAGGTGAGAGGAGCTGGCGGCGGAGCAGGAGAACGCAAACAGGTCCATGGAGCCTGACACTAGCTGTGATCTCACTCGTCTATGCATCTCGAGGGCAACACTCCCGTCTCATCCTTGCATTGATCGCACATCTGCCGCGCGCCTACCATGTGCGAGCGTTGCCCTTGACTGCTGTTGGTTTGCCTCATCCGCATGCTGGTCCTCTGAAGGAGCGATCATTTTTATTTTGTAAGCAAAGAAACCTCAGAGGAGTTGATTTTCAAATCCAGATCTGCCGTATCTCCACAACACTGCCCCTACAGATGCTCAAAAATGTGCAACTGGATGTGCAAAAGTAAGTCACCAGTTGCCCAAGGGCTGTACTGTGCAGAGTGCAGGAGAGTCTTTTGGCCAACACTAGCTTTCCTGCATATGGAAAACAGAAGAATCTTTGCCTCAAAGGACTTGAAGGTCTCAGCTAAGCAAGAGATGGGTGACCTGGGGGATGAGAAATATATTTAGTCATTGTCACCTGTTAAGTGAAAAGAGGAACTCCATACTCGTAGGTAGCACTGTCAGGGAATAGGATGCAAGAAAGTCGCATGTAGAAAAGCAATAACTTGTTCTGGAAAATGGGGGGCATTGAAAATAACAGGGTTGATGAATTCTGGAGGGAACAATGGTAATAATATAATAATAGATACCAATGAAAATGCCCACCATTTATTGAATGCCTATACATACCCTTTAGCTTATGGTGGTATCTCACACACGCCTCATAACGAACCTCTGGAGTAGGTATGGCTATGGTTCGGAGATTCTAAGATTCAATCAACTTGTTTTGCTGTGTTGTTTTTACTAATGGAACATAGAACACATTCAGTCATGCATAACCCCTTGATTCTTCAGGATAGCAGTGCTCAGTTGAATCCAAGCCTTCACATGCAGAGTTGAGGAGTCTTCTGGCTCCTCCCGCTGTGCACACGCAACTCCCCATAACCTGCCTGGACATCTTTTGCCCCTTCAGGGTTAGCAGTATCCTTTAGAGCAGGATAAAGAGCACAGGGTCCGTCTGACTTCCCATTTTATTAAGCGTGTAGCTTTGTCTTTCTTAATTGGATCAGCGTGTGTTGGCATTGACATCCCGATGTATTCATTCCTCTGTCCAATGAGGGGCAAGGTCATTATTATTATTGTCAGCATTTATCATAAGATGCATTCCTATTACTTTTAAAAAAAATTGTGTGTCTTAGCATTAGTCTATGAAACTGAAGGTTGAAGATGTTAGAGAATTTGCCTCACATGTCATAGCAGGCAGGGCTCCTAACTGGGAATCCAAACCTTCTATCACTGCTGCTCAACATTCAAGGGGGTAATTCTTCCCCTCCTCGTTCTCTCTGGAACCCTCTCCAGTGAGGCCTTTCTTCCCGCCACTCCACCAAAACCGCTCTTGCTGAGGCCACCAATGACCCCACGGCCAAATCCGCTGGCCAGTCCTCAGCCATCATCTTACTTCAGCAGTCCTGGCTCCATCCTCTTCCCGAGACGACTTCTTTCCGTGGCTGCCTTAGGCCTCCCGCATCAGCTGGGAGCTTCTCAGCTTCCCTTCCGCATACTCCTCACCTCCTACCACCCCGAGCGGATCCTCAGACTTCTCTCTCTTCCTGCCTCCGCTTCCTCCGTGGCCTCCTCTGCTCTCATAGCTGGCTTCTCTCCGCAGCACCGTTCACACAGAAATCTGCAGCCGCCGCAGCTCCCGCCCGCCCTGCTGCCCACTCTCCAGCACGCCTTCCCACCTTCCCGACGTTTCCGCCCCCGCTTCATCCTAAACTGGCTCCTTTTGTGGTCTTTGCATCTCAATAAACGGCAACATACTTATTCTAGTTACTTGACTAGACTCCTTCCTCTCTTTCTCTTGCTCCCTGCATTGATCCTGTAGCAGATCCTAGCAGGTGAAACTTAAAATTAAATCTAACGTGTAATCCAAAGCTACCGCCTGTCCCAGCCATGGTATCACTTGTCTAGCATAATCAGCCCACCATGTCCACCCAGGCCCCTCAACAGCCTCTTGCCCACTCAGCAGCCAGAGGGGCCCTCCTTAGCCTCAGTCAGATCATGGTGTCACTGCTGAAAGCCACAGAGTAACAGCCAAAGCCCTGGGGCCCCATTTTGGGGGCCTTTTTAAATGATACCCCCAACAGAGAGGCCATTGTCACCTGGTGCTCCCTGTATAAATAGCCCCCCCCGAATTCCGTCCGAGGTGCTCTGCTTTATCCCATAGCACCTGTCACCTGAGATGGTGCACGCTGTCCATGGCCCATCCATACTACCCTGAACACGTGCCCCCGGGCGCAGGGGCAGGAAGTGTCTTAGTCTCCGCCCTGTCTCCCCGCTCGCTCAGAACAGCGCCCTCCAGAAGCAGGGCCCTCAGGGGACGCTGCTGAATCTGGGGACAAAGGAAGAAAGGAGAGCCCAGGGACAGGGCTGGGCTTCTGTTCAGACGCACGCGTGTCTCCACTGCCAGAGCCAGCGGTGAGGACTCCTCTTCCGGTCCCACCAGGACCACATGGCCAGCCCTGCTGACTGCTGCCCTGTGTCTCTTCCAGATCCGCGCTCTCCCAGGCTCTGGAGGCCTTTGCTATGACCGCAGTCCCCTCCCGGAGCCAGGACTGCCCCTCGCTGCCGCAGCCACTCCAGGTGCCCACGCTGCCCCGCCTGTCCCCCGCCCCGCGTCACCATGGGCAGCGTCAGTAGCCTCATCTCCGGCCACGGCTTCCACAGCAAGCACTGCCGCGCGTCGCAGTACAAGCTGCGCAAGTCCTCGCACCTCAAGAAACTCAACCGCTACTCAGACGGGCTGCTCAGATTCGGCTTCTCCCAGGACTCGGGGCATGGCAAGTCCAGCTCCAAAATGGGCAAGAGCGAAGATTTCTTCTACATTAAAGTCAGCCAGAAGGCCCGGGGCGCCCACCACCCCGATTACACTGCTCTGTCCAGTGGGGACCTAGGGGGCCAGGCTGGGGTGGACTTCGGCCCGTCTACCCCACCCAAGCTCATGCCCTTCTCCAATCAGCTAGAAATGGTAAGTGGGGGGTCTCCGGTAAGGGCGGGTGGGTTGGAATGGCAGGTGAGAGCAACACGGGTGGAGAGCACAGGGCAGGGAGGGGTGGCGGTGACCTAAACATTCAGATCTCTGGAATGCTCAGCCGCGCTGCAGAGACCCAAGGTCGGTCGATCTTAGGTGAGCCGTTCAGCAAAGAGCAGGGGGAAATGAAAGGCTTGCTGAGCTCCCGGGTGGAACCGATGATCCAGGCCAGACCACCGGCAGCATTTTCAAGTGCCTGGGAAGGAGAGGGAGCCCTGGTATCGCCCGGAAGAGCAGATGGAGAGTCTGCCTGGAGAGCCGGCAGCTTCTCTTGCTAGCAGACCCTCATGTGCGCCTGGGTGGTGTGGCAGCTCGTCTCAAGCCGGGCCAGGAGCCGGCTGTGAGTTCCTTGCCATCATCTTTAGCAGAAACGAGGGCAAAAGAGTCCTACGTACTCCAGAAAGCCAGTCCTCATTCCAGCTCAAGCTCTCATGGGGCCCACGGGTGGATGCCAAAACCATGTTCCTACTTCAGCCCCGGCACTATGTGGGCTTTGATCCACTAGGAAGTGGCCCCGTGTGGAGCTGTAAGCTTTTCAGTTGAATGGGATGATAGACTGCAAATGCTATACCCAGGAAAATGACAATTTTAAGAAAAGGGTTATGTCAGGTGCTCCTCACAACCCTAGGAGGAGGCCACGGTGGTGCCTGCTGGAAGGGCGGTGAGGTGAGCAGAGACTTCTGCAGGGAGACCACGCCCACCCAGCCCCGTGCCCCTGCCGGCACCACACAGGACAGCCCGAGCCGTTCATCTCGGGAGGCTGGGAGGAGCTGGTGGCAGGTGGCAGCTCATGGCACAGAGTGGCTTCTCCTTGAGAGATTCAGCACCTTCGGCAGCTTCAGAGCACCAGGCGAGGTCGCCTAGGGCTCTGACTAAGAAGGGTGCCACGTGGCTGGGTGGACAGGGAGACCCAAGGTCACGTGGTTCTTTTTCTCCCCAGGCCTCAGAGAAGGGTGCGGTGCGGCCCACAGCCTTCAAGCCGGTGCTGCCGCGATCAGGAGCCGTCCTGCACGCCTCCCCCGACAGCACCGGCCACCAGCTGCACCCCGCCCCCCCGGACAAGCCCAAGGAGCAGGAGCTGAGGCCCGGCCAGTGCTCCGGGGCTCTGTCTGACTCCGGCCGCAACTCCATGTCCAGCCTGCCCACACACAGCACCAGCAGCAGCTACCAGCTGGACCCGCTGGTCACAGCCGTGGGGCCCGCCAGCCGTTTTGGGGGCTCAGCCCACAACATCACCCAGGGCATCCTCCTCCAGGACAGCAACATGATGAGCCTGAAGGCGCTGTCCTTCTCCGACGGCGGCAGCAAGCTGGCCCACCCGAGCAAGGCGGACAGGGGCTCCTCGTGCGTGCGCTCGCCCATCTCCACGGACGAGTGCGCCATCCAGGAGCTCGAGCAGAAGCTGCTGGAGAGGGAGGGCGAGCTGCAGAAGCTGCGGCGCAGCTTTGAGGAGAAGGAGCTGGCCTCCAGCCAGGCCTACGAGGAGCGGCAGTGGCGCTACCCCGAGGAGCTGGAGGGCCCCGAGCCGAAGAGCAGCAGCAGGCTGAAGGCCTCGCAGAAGGGCCAGCGCACACAGCAGGTGCTGCACCTGCAGGTGCTCCAGCTCCAGCAGGAGAAGCGGCAGCTCCGGCAGGAGCTCGAGAGCCTCATGAAG